>NC_049235.1:48226247-48529277 GCF_011100685.1 Canis lupus familiaris
ATAGTAACCATACTGTCCAAGAGAAACTTTTTTAAAAAAATCATTATAGAAAATGAGTATGACAAGTGGAAATAACGTGGTTTTAGGATTTTGACTTCATCCTCAAATTTCAGCATTGTCATGTGTCAGATTCCTCTTCTATAGAGTAGGAATAACAATATTGCCCAGGACAGGTCGGAGAAGAGCCTCAACTAAATATCTGCCCAAATCCCCCATCCCTCAGAAGTTCTTAAATTTTTTCACGTGCAAATATGTTTTGGAATCTTCCTACCACTTTCCATTGTGAAATTATTTTTTTTAAAAAAACTACTTATGTGAGCATTTAATATGTATCAGGTTCTGCTTTCAGCTCTTTCACCACATTGCTTTCATGTATCCTCATGGCCATCCTACAGAATTGGTGCTGTTATTATCCTTGGGGAAATGAACAAAGACCACCCGAATGAGAACAAACAGAGGCTGTTCAAGATTTGCTATAGTTGGGGAGCCAGCCACCATCACTTGCATTTGGTAGAGACAGTCAGGGGAATGGAAAGCTCTCTGAAAGGACAGTCTTCAAGTTTGCTCTGGTCAGAAGCTGTTGGCATGCAGAAGCAGGAGGTAGGCTAACTTTAAGTGGGGCATTTTATGTGATTTCGGGGTGGGGGGTATATTTGGCTTTCTCCAGTGGGTTCTAAGTTGAAAGGAAAGGCAAAAAACTAGAGAAGCTGGCAGTCATGGGTCACATCCTCACACTTCTGGACTGATTACCATAGACCTGGTGGTTTGGCTTCCTGGGCTGGTTGCTGCAAAGGTAGAGGGCCAGAGTTCTGTTGTCACACACAGTCTGACCATTGTCCGTTTGTATATTCAGTCTCTTATTCCTACCTGTGGTTGAGGACGAGAGCTTAACTGACTTGCTCAAGGCATCATAGCCATAAGGGCTTTGTTGGGATTTGGACCAGGCAAGTGGGCTGAGCAGAGCTCCATCCAGAGCAGAGCTCAGCTCCCAGGCTCCATCCACCCCCCCTCCTGCCTGTCAGCTCGGGGATCCCCCAGCTCTTCCCCTTGCCACGGTGTGACCCAGAGCAGCTTGCTTCTTCATCGCTCTCTCTGCCTCCCTTTCCTCATCTGGAAGACCCTTCGAAAAAATAAAAGCCAAACTTTCACAGTATTTATATGAGAATTTAAGGAAATATCCACTGTAAAGTAGCAGCACAAGGTAGATGCTCAAAATATGTGTCTTACTTTTGAGAGAACAAGGATGTACTTTGTAAATACAGGTTGGTTTCTAAGTCCAATTGACAATTATCTATGCCTTCAAATTTTTTTGTTTGTTTGTTTGTTTATGACCAGGAAGTTGGGGAGGTTTATTTGAAACATATTTCAGGCAGCTTTCCTCTGGATAGAATAAGGTATTATGGATATACACGCCCACTACTACTTTTAATAAAATAAAATATCTGGGAATCCTTGGGTGGCTCAGCAACTTAGCACCTGCCTCTGGTCCAGGGCAGGATCCTGGAGACCCGGGATCGAGTCCCACATCGGGCTCCCTGCATGGAGCCTGCTTCTCCCTCTGCCTACATCTCTGCCTCTGTCTATCTTTGTGTCTCTCATGAATAAATAAATAAAATCTTTAGAAATAAATAAAATAAATAAAATAAAATAAAATAAAATATCTAACAATTTCCCCATCATTTCTTCAAATCCTTTTCATTGAGAGTGTCCCTGCTTGAAGCCATTTCTGCTATTTCCCTTCCTCTGGCAGCCCCCACAACAGCATCTGCTTTCTATTTACAGAGCCAAACCCACATCCCCAAGCCAGTCTGATTAATTAGAAATTACCACAGCAGGACACACTCTTCTCCTGCCCTCCCCAAACACAACAGTGAATCTTTTTTAATCCTCTCAATAACCAGCTCATATCCCCCAATTTAAAGCATTTGACCTTCATAGCTGTGTTGTTTCAGGCCCAATGAGAGGCCAGGGATTTGCCTGGCCACATTCCTGGTTACCAGAGCGGCCCCCTGAGCTACTCAGGGGAATGCATGGCTCCAACCAGACTTCTGAGAAACTCAGGCAAGTGGGAGAATTGATGATATACAAAAAGCCTTGGTCTTCTCAAGGTTGTAGTGCTGAGTCCATAGGGCCAGAAAGTGCAGGAGACAAAAGGTTGAAGGAGACCCAGAGAATTATTTAGAATTGACTTGTCCTTCTGGTTCTGCACACACTCTCTGTGTAACCTGTGAGTGAGTCCACAACCTTATAGACAACAGCACTCACCCTCCAGGGTTGCCTTGAGGCTTATAGGAAATAACAGACACAAGTGCAGAGGTAGACTCTACTCACCCCAAGAATGGCATGTACTTTTCCAAGTAAACCATCTTACCAAATGGTAAAAGATTCTACAGTTGTAATTCACCAGTGCAGACTGATGTGGTTTTGAATGGTGGGGTTTGGAGCCAATGGCCAAGAAAGAGTTCTTGAGTTGCTTCAGTGCAAAAAGGTGGTTTTATGAAAGTGCCAGGACAAGGACCTGTGGTCAGAAAGGGCTGCTGCCTGAGGATTTTAAGGACCAACTGGGAATATACTATGGAGTTGGGGGGAGGTAAGGGCAGGGGGAAGTTTCCAAAAGGATTTTTGTATCCCAAAGAAGATTCACAGGATACTGCAGGCCTTGCTATCATCTAGCTAAGGTTGTTCTTCCCTCTAGCAAGGCATTAACATTAAGATAGTTGGGAGTTTCCTAGAAAAATGTTAAACTTTGCCTGCCTCTAGTATTTGTCAATGAGCTGCAGGTTACAAGCAAATTTAATTTTATCTACATTCCCTTCTCACTTTATTCCCCACATCACAGACCATAGCCAGAGGCATAGATTTGGTTAACATTATTGTCAAAAGACTCTTTGAGGGATGCCTGGGTGGCTCAGTGGTTGAGCGTCTGCCTTCAGCCCAGGGCCTGATCCTGGAGTCCTGGGATTGAGTCCCACGTCGGGCTCCCTGCATGGAGCCTGCTTCTCCCTCTGCCTCTGTCTCTGCTCCTGTCTCTCTCTGTGTTTCTCATGAATATATAAATAAAATCCTTTAAAAAAAAAAAAAAGACTTTGATTTTCTAGAAAAGAAAAATGAGAATCTGGTTCTTTAACCTGGATCATTTAACGCTCAGCCACTTTCCACTATGCCCCCATCCCTTGAAGGAACCGGAAGAGCTAGATGGGGACAGGAAGCAAGATAAAATGAAGGGACTCTGAGTTTGAGCCTTTTACTGTGCCTGATACTATACAACTTTTGACATTGTCTCACTTAAGACAACAAAGGGTTTTTAAGTATATGGATTCCGGAAGAGAAAACTGATACTCATAGAGGTTGAGTGAATTGCCTAAGGTTACACAGATAGTGAATTTCAACTTAAACTCACAAAAAATTCCTCAAGCTCATGAGCTAGGACATACTGGTTCAGAGGGAAATGACCTGACCTATTAGCCTAAGCATCAGGAATCCAACAGGTTAACATTAGCAACCTGTTCTTTTTTCGTTCTTTCTTTTCTTTTTCTTTTTTTTTTTTTTAATTTTCTCTGTTCCTAGTCTATTCCACACCTTTTATCTAATCCTCAGCACGAGCCTACAGGAAAAGTGGTTTCAATTATGATCTGCTGCCGAGAGGGATTGACTTTCCCAGTGTTACACAATTAAATGGGAGAGACAGGATTTGAAGCCACGTCTGCCTACTTCCAAAGGAACTGCATCTTTTCACTACATCACATGAAACAAGAAAGACTGAAAAGTGATACTTACTCGGCTCTAAACCAAAGGATGTCCTTTGAAAACATTTCTCAGTGCTTGAACTCTTGGCAACAGCAGCTCCAGGTCACGAGGAGTAGGATTGGTGGGGCGGAGGGGTTGATAGAGTCTCTTGTCTGTAAGCTCTCATTTGGCCCTTCTTTCTACTACTTTGTTCCCTTTCTGCTCTGCCATTCTCTCTTGCTATCAACTTGCAATATCATTGTCCCTATGAGCCCATGAGCGCATGAGCCCAGGAGTTTTTTTTTACTTCTCTGAGAATTTTAAATTCATGGTCAAGTGCACATAAAAAATTCTTGGTGAAGATATTCAGATGGCAGCACAAAGAGGGCTGCCCCTGGAGGAAGGCCTGCAGACTGGCTCCTAAAAGGGCTCCTAAAAGAGTGTGGGGAGATGCTAGGGAGTAGGGACCTTAGGTCAGTCCCCAGTGCCAGTGGCTCAGAAACCTGGCCTAGTCAACACACAGTAAGTGTGGCTCATTCCTCAGAAGTTGAGTCACATTAATCACACTCTCGAGTCTAATGTATTGATATATAACTGACAATTTATTGACTTAAATGAGAACTCACTATTACAGGTACAGAAACACTTGATGCTGACTAAGGTTTTCTGTCCCCTGGATTGAACCAGCATCTGCTAGAGATGTCCCTTGCTCTGCTTCCTTGTTTATTCACTCCCAGTCCTTGGATCTATGGATACATTTTGCCAAGCAATTTTCAAGTCTTGCTGACCAAGGAGCTATGTTTTTCTTACAACTTTAAAGTTACTCTGTATGTCTCCCAAAGATCAATTAGGTATTGATTTAGTAGTTTATTTATTTATTTATTTATTTGAGAAAAAGAGACAGAGACAGAGAGAGGTGGGGGGAGGGAGAGGGAGAGAGAGAATCTTAAGCTCAGAGCTGGACTTGGAGCTCAATCTCAGGAGCCTGATATCGTGACCTGAGCCGAAATGGATCAGAGGCTTAACTGACTGAGCCTCCCAAGCACCCCAATTTTATAGTTTAAATCTAAAATTAACGTTCCTTTTATTTATAAATTATTGGAGGAGAGGGCATCGGACCACAGGTTTTAGCTACTGACAACATGGTTGCATGAATAAATAAATGACTCAGATTCTAAATAGATGTCAATTCCTAACATTCCAACGAATCTATTCTTGTCAATATAGCCAGTGACCACTATACTGCTAAAATATTGGTTAATTCTTAATCCTAAACTTGACTTAACAGCATTTCACACAGCTGATCTCTCTTGTCCTTGATTTGGTTTCTTCACTTGATTGCTATATCAATGATTATCCTTCTATAGCCTCTTTTACTGGTTCCTTCTCTTTTCCCCCTGCTTTTTTCATGGAATGCCCCAGAACTCTTTGGTTTTGTGTTCCTTTCCATGTAAGGGAATCACATAGTCTTATGGCTTTAAATATCTTTTATATGATAGCACTCCCACATTTAAATATCTTTTATATGATGGCACTCCAGCCCAGACCTCTGTCCTGAACACAAGGTTAATATATACATCTAATTATTTGACATTTCTATTTGGATACCTAATGGACATTTCAACTGTACATATCCAAAACTAAATTTCTTATCTTGTGGCTATGTAGCTGAGTTTTGGCTTGTGGAATGTGAGTGGAAATATACAATTTTCTGGGTTTAGGCCATAAAAATCTTTTGTGTAATCCTGTTTGTTTTCTCTCTGTCTTCTGGCTAGAAGTTGATTCCATGGGCAATCTTGAATGAAAATGGATCCATACCAGTGCACATCATAGTAAAATGTCAGAACACTGAATATAAACAGAAATTTTTCCTGAGAGGAGAAAATAGATGGCCTTTCTGTGAATTCTATCAAACATTTAAAGAATTAACATTAATTATTTGAAATGTCTTCAAAAAATAGAATAAGGAAGACTTCTTAGTTTATTCTAAGAGACCAGTATTACTCTGATACCAAAGCCAAAGGCATCACAAGGAAAAGTAAAACTACAGGCAAAAATCCTTAAAAATATAGATGTAAAATTCTTAACCAAATACTAGGAAACTAGTAGAATACTGAAAAGATTATACACCATTACCTAGGAGAATTCTCCCAGGAATACAAAAGTAATTAAACCTATAAAAATCAATATAATATACCACATTGACAGAAGAAAAGAAAAAAGACCTATATGATTATCATAATATACACAGAAAAAAGCATTTGACAGAACCCAATAGGCTTTCATAATAAAAGCACTCAACAAACTAGAAATAAAAGATAACTTCTCTACCCAACAAAGGGCATTTGTGAAAAACCCACAGTTAATATCATTTTTAAGGGTGAAAGACTGAAAGCTTTCTATCAGAAATAAGACAAGGATGTCCCCTTTGGCCACTTTAGTTCAACAATGTGCTGGAAGTTCTTGCCTGTGCAATTAACAAGATATAGAAATAAAAGGTATGTAGATTGGAAAAGAAGAATTAAAACTGTTTCTAGCCATAGAGGATATGTTCTTATATAGAGAAAACTCTTTGAAAATCCATTAAAAATGATTCAAATTAAGAGAAGTTCCTCGAGGTTACAGAAGAGAGGATCAACATACAAAGATCAGTTGTATTTCTAAGTGCCAGCAATGGACACTCAAATGAAATTAAGAAAACAATCTGTTGCACAATAATATCGAAAAAGAATAAAGTACCTGTGCACAAATTTAACAAGGCACTGCAAGACTTGTACACTAAAACTGTAAAATATTGTTGAAAGAAATTAAAGAAGCCCAAAATAAATTGAAAGACATCATGTGTTCATGGATCAGAAGACTTAATATTGTTAAAATGCAATACACTCCGAAGCAATCTATAGATTCAGTGCATTCCCTCTCAAACAGGCCTCTCCAAGGGCCTTTTAAGAGAATTGGAAAATCTCATCCTAAAATTCATATGTAATTGTAAGGGACCCTGAAGAGTCAAAACAACCTCAAAAAAGAACAAAGGGAAGACTCACACTTCCTGATTTCCAAACATGCTCTAAAAGCTTTGTTTTCAAAACTAACACACACGGTATGTTACCAGCATAAAGACAGAAATATAGATGAATTGGATTGAATTGAGAGTCCAGAAACAAACCCATGTGCATATGGTTAATTGATTTTTCAACAAGCATGCCAAGACCTTTCAGTGGAGAAGGAATAGTCTTTTCAACAAATGGTGCACAACAATTGGATATTTATGTGCAAAAGAATGAATCTGAACCTCTACCTCATACTATACACAGAAATTAACTCGAATAAGGAGATCTAAATGTTAAGAGCAAAAACTATACAACTCTTTGAAGGAACTGTAGGTATAAATCTTTGCAACCTCAGATTAGGCAACAATTTCTTTTTTTTTTTTTTTTGGTATATTTTTTTATTGGAGTTTGATTTGCCAACATATAATATAGCACACAGTGCTCATCCTGTCAAATGCCTCCTTCAACAATTTCTTATATATGACATCAAAAGTACAAACGGTAAAAGAAAAAAATCATAAAATGAGCTTCATCAAAATTTGTAAAAATTGTGCATCCAAGGATGTTATTATGAAGCGAAAAAAAAACCCACAGGACGAGAGAAAATATTTATATATCATATATCTGAAAAGGGTTTGGTAGCAGAAACATAAGGAACTCAAGCTCAACGACACAAAGACAGCTTATTTTAAACCTGGGCAAAGGACTCAAGTAGACATTTCTCCAAAGGAGATACATGAATGTGCAACATCATTACCCACTAGAGGACTGCAAATCAGAATCACTTCACATCCATTAAAATAATAACAATAGCAATAATAAAAAATAAAATGGAAAATTAGAAGTGTTGACAAGGATACAGAGAAATTGGCCACCTGTATATTTCCATATTGCTGATGAGAATGTAAAATGCTGCAGCTTCTGTGGAATGTGGCTTGGCAGGTCTTCAAAAAGGTAAACATAGAGTTACCCTATGATGAGCAGTTCCTCATCTGGGTATATACCCAAGAGAACTGAAGACAGATGTTTGCACAAAAACTTGCACATGAATATTCACAGCAGCATTCCTTATAATGACCAAAAGTAGAAAAAACTCAAATGACTATCAACTGATAAATAGCTAAAGAAATATGGTATATTCTCACAATGGAATAGTATTCCTCTGTGAAAAGAGTAAAACATGGAAGAACGTTGAAAATACTATGCTAAGTGCAAGAAGCCAGCAACAAAAAGCTATCTATTGTATGATTCCATGTATATGAAATATCCAGAAAAGGCAAATCCATAGCAACAGAAGGTAGATTAGTGGTTGGCAGGACAGGGAGCAGGACAGAATGTGGAGTGATCCCTTAAACAGTGAGGAGGTATTTTGGTGGGGGAAGTGATGAAAATATTCTAGAATTAAATAGTGGTGAAGGTTGCACAACATCATAAATACACTTAACAATGCTGAATTTTACATTTTAATTTGGTTAAAATGATAAAGTGTGTGTTATGTGAACTTGATTTCAATAAGCAACAATTCCAAAACGAGGGTGTAAACCAAGAGAGCAGGAGACTTGGGATCCAGGAATCAGATGATGAACCTGGATGACCGTGAAGGGAGATCCTAGATGACCACCTTGCATGGAGAGGGAGAGAGCAACTGGTTCAGCAGGCCCTGAGAGAGTATCTGTGAGAGGATAAAATTGGCATTATTCCTGACATGTTCTAAAGGATTGGGGGAGATTTACAGGATTGAGTCTGGGCAAATACAAAGAAAACTAAATTAAAAAACAAGCCTGTCATTAATTTCAGAGAAAACAAATAGTTGTGCATATTCCATGTGGCTCAACCGAGAATTGTGTTTACATAGTTATAATGTCAATATTAAACACTGAATTAATAAAAATTTTGGTGTAAGTGGAATCTGAGGGGAAGGAATGCATGTGTGTGTGTGTGTGTGTGTGAGAGAGAGAGAGAAAGAGAGAGAGAGAATGTGTGCAGGAGAGAGGTGAGAGGAAGAGTAAAGAAGAGATAGGAGGGAGGCAACTTATGCTGCCCACCACTAAGAAATGACAAGCAGTGCTAAAAGCAGCGTGTAATTTATTGATGTGCCTGTGAAAGATAAGAGAAACAGTTGAAACAGTTGCAGAAGGTGGCCTCTTAGAAATGGAAACTTCAGATTGTGGGTGAGGAAGGGGATGGTTTTGGCTTGGTTTGATTTTGGTGAAAATCCTGGTGGAACTATTTGACTCTGTATGTATGCATATATAAATTTGATAAAAATAAAAGCTAAATTATAAAAATTGTGATAATTGGTCTGGAGAAAATCAGTAACACTATTCTTTTCCCTGGTAGTTTATTGTTCTGTATGAACTCCAAGACTGAATAAAGGAGACAAATTCTTTCTGCAGGTGATCACGGAGGTATGGGGTATGTGTGTGTGCATGCACGTGTGTGTGTGTATGTGCATGCCTTTGCATGTGTGTTCACGGGCACACTAAAATCTACTTGTTCACTTACATGTGCTGAAATGAAGGGAAGCGTATTCATGTATACTAATGCAGACCTGGCTTGTGCGCAGCAAGAGAGTAAATAATGTGACGGTTATAAGAAAAGACAAGAAACAAGCTAAAATAATGGAATTAATTAAAGGAACCATGGGCAGAGATTAAGTTTTTAAAAATCTAACTAAACAGCTCTTTAGAATGTAACAGCATTGTGTGGATGAAATAATTGAGATATCGAAATGACTATTATTTTGTTTTGCATTCATTTTCCATAAATAGGACAATCTGATAATTATCATTGTTAAAATAATCTGTTATTCAATAGAAAACTTATAAGCATAATTAACAGTAAGTTTTTGTCAGTTTCTGAAACAAATCAACAACAGCAGCACTGAATGAAATAAATATTTAAATGCCATCTGATATTTTTAAAAAGAATATTTGTATTCAAAATATATAAATTTGGTTGATTAAAAATTAACGACAGTTTTACAAACTGTTTTATTTGTGTGGTGGCATGGTATTGGAGACGGTTGTCTACTCCCAGAAAGAGATAAGCTTTTTTGAGATAGAATTCTGGAAGGAAAAGTATGCACTTGATTTGAACCCTAGACTTTTGGCTCTCAATGTGTGGCTGGGAACCACCCAGTCCTAAGATTTTCTAGCTCAGACTGGATGGAGATGACCAAAGATAAACCCACCCCATTGATAAAAACCACATGTGGCTGACACACATGTATACATATATTGCAATAAACTACTGAAAAATGGACAATGAAATCTGATGTTATAATCCCTGGCTCCTTCTCTCTGAGGGAGTAGAGCCATCCTTCACCTATTCCTTTCCTGGGTGTTACACATTACTCTTAACCCACAAAGGAGATGACCGATTGTTCTCTTTTGTTTCAAAACTTTATTAAGAAGTCTTAGTCTTTGGTTGTGTTTCCTACAAATACCAGGTTTACATTCTGAGCCTTCCTCACTGATTTCTAGCATGGGCTTTGCTTGCTTCCGATGCACTTGGCTGGTGATAGCTGTGGGTGTAGCTTCTGTGATTCTTTGTTCTGGCTGTTACACCCAGTGCTCTCAGCTGTGATGACCATGTGCTTGGGCACACTGTAACAAGATGAAAGATGTTTTAAACTCCTTTTGGAGGGTCAGGTCATTTCTGACTTGAACTGGAGCTGAAATTATCTCGTAAAAAAACAGTCACCAAGATATTTTTTATGCAGCGCCATTATATTCTCCAAAGAACAGGGATTCAGCATGACATCATTCAAACATTTCAAACTTGGTGTCATCCAGCTTGCAGAAGGAGCTTGAAGAGGTACCGTAACCTGTTCTCTTTTCCTCCTTCCAAGCTGAATTACACTTCTCAAAGCCACTCACTGAGCAGATGCTTATATAATGGCAGCAACTCCTGTGTGTGTGCATCTTCATGGATTTATCCTGTTCTCCTTTTCCTCATCTTCTGGTAATAAACCCCCTTTACAGTTGAGAACCCGTTCCAAAAGATTTGAGAGGGTCTGAGTTCCTATTTTAGGGTCTGATTTTCATTTTCACCTATCCTAGCTGTTCCCAAACTTGTTTGATCATCAGACATACCTGAAGAGCTTTAAAGAAGAGGAAGATTAAGTAAATGAATTCCCAAATTTGGGAATGGGTATTTTTCAGAAGCTGCCCACGAGGTTCTAAATAGCAGCCAACTTCAGAATTCACTGGCCTGCTTAAACTCTGGCAACCATTAATTAAACCATTAGTTAAATGACCAAATTTCTTTTTGTGTGTGTGTGTGTATTTTTTATTGGAGTTCGATTTGCCAACATATAGTATAACACCCAGTCCTAATCCTGTGAGGTGCCCCCTTCAGTGCCTATCACCCAGTGACCAAATTTCTGATTGCTGCAGAAAGGCAGACATTTAAAAAAAAAAAAAAAAATTAAAAAAAAAAAAAAAAAAAAAAAGAAAGGCAGACATTTGATAGGGTCACATGATGTTTCACGTTATCCATGTATTTGTCCGTTGCAGGGCCTGCCCTCAGCTCTGACAAAAGAAAACCTCTACTTCCCACCTACCGAGTGGGCCGAACTTAGGACAGAGCTTGAAGTTACAGAACAGGGATGTTCCAACCACAGAGCAGAGAGGCCATGTCCTACAACAGAACCCTCTTGAGGATAAAAGTAATTAGTGGCTAATATTTTCAAGGCTGCATTGGAGGGAGGTAAAATATATAATTGAAAATGGAAATAATTAGGGACACCTGGGTGACTCGGTGGTTGAGCATCTGTCTTTGGCTCAGGGCATGATCCTGGAGTCCAAGGATCGAGTCCCACATCAGGCTCCCTGCATGGAGCCTGCTTCTCCCTCTGCCTATGTCTCTGCCTCTGTGTGTGTGTGTGTGTGTGTGTCTCTCATGAATAAATAAATAAAAAATAAGAAAATGGAAATAAAGTGAAAAGCGAACTAGTTTTATAAGTTGAGGCAGACAGCACGGAGCAAGAGTGCAACAGGACCTACCACAGGATGGTCAACAGCTCATAGACTCTCCAGAGAGAAGAGGGAGCCAGATGAGATCAGAAGGAAGAGCACTCTCTTTGCCCCATAGGGTGCCCAGCCTCCAAGATGGCCCCTGGTGATCCCTGCCTCCTGGTATTCACACCCCAGTAGAGTCCCCTCCCACATTGTACCCATTCAGTCTGTGTGACCAAGAGCATATGGCATAAGTGATGATATGTCATTTATGAGATTAGGTTGTGAAAGGTTACAGCTTCTATCTTGGGCACTGTCTTCTTTGCCTGTGCACACTCTCTGTTGGATCACTTGCTCCAGAGTGAGCCACATTGCGGGTAGTCCTATGGAGAGACCCACATGGGGAAGAACTGATGCCTTCTGCCAAGAGCCATGTGAGTAGCCTTGGAAATGGATGGTTAAGCCTCAGTCAATTCTTCAGAGACTATAGCCCCAAGTTATCACCTCATGTGGGACATTGAGCAGAAGCCACCTAGCTAAGCCACTCCTAGATTCCTAACACCTAGAAATGAAAAGATTGCATATGCTTATTGTTTTCACCTGCTAAGTTCTGGGGTTATTTCCTCCAAAGAAACAGATAATATACCATGACAGCTCTACCGTGAGGAGAGGAGGTCTATACACTTAATATCAGAAATTGCTCTCTATCTTTACAACTTGTAAGTTACTGATGCTTTTGCCAATCTAAAGCATATTATTTATACTCTAGAATATTGGCCAGCAACTCTTGGCTAACCTTTTTGTCACTCTGATTCATTAATTCAACAAATATTTAATCACCTACAATACCAGATTCTGTTTCTGCCTCCATGAATAAAGCATGAACAAAAGGACAAAGTCCCTACCCTTGTGCAGGGCTCATTTTACTGGTGACAGACCATAAAAAGTAAACAAAGACATTAAAAGGTAATTTCAAATAGTGATAGTTTTCATGAAGAAATAAATAGGTGAGGTGAATGAGTGTAACCAGCTGCAGGGCTGTGGAAAGGAAACTTCTTTTATAGGCTGGGCAGGAAGGTCTTGCTGGGTAGTATTCAAGCTGAGACCTGGGGTGAAAAAGAGGGTAGGCCTGGGAAGGGAAGCCTGTTGGTTCAAACTCTCCTCTGGAGTTTATAGGAGTAATCTAAAACCAGCTCCCTTTGTGAAGGACAAGACCCAAGAAAGAGGCAGGCCACTCTAGATTGGTAGGGGGTAGGTTTAATCAGCAAGGGAACTTACTTGCCTGGCTTGTCTTGGGTAGCTAAAAGACAAGGAGATCTCTGTGCCCACCTGCCAGAACCTTATAAGTTATATGGAGGTCTTACCTGGGTTCACTTATGTATACCATCCAGGTGGTCTCGGAACCACATCACTGTCTTCTGTGAGCAGAGAAGGCAAGCAGAATGCAGATTCCAAGGAAAGGGGAGGGATGAGGACCCCAGGTTCTCAACTGCCCTGGCCCACCTTACAGGTCAATTGGTGGTCACGTCCTGTCAATGACTACCCCCAATTGGCCATAAGGAAGTGGACCAGAAAGCAATCCTTCCTTTCAGAGTCGCTATCTGAACTCAACTCCATAGGTGCTGATGCCCAAGTGAGCAGCATTCCCTTCAGCACATTGCTAATTCACAGCAGAGCATCCACATGTTTGGCCTTGGCATATTGCTAATTACAATTCTCTCTCTCCTCCTATATCCCTGGCACTTTTTGAAGAGCAGTAGGGAATATTCTTATAAATTGTTTTATTGGAATGTTGTTTTACAGGCTAGAAAAGAGAAATTATTGCCTGCTTTACTAAATAGAATTTGAGAAATCCTTGGCTCCTCAACATGGCAGTTTTTAATAAGCATTTTTTAAAAATACTCTTAGCTTTTTACCTGTTTCTACAAAATTATGAGAAAATTGTGAGTTTTGGAGACAAGATCAAGTATATTTTGTCAATCTTTTTTGAGCCATTCTCTTGCCCAGCTTCTTGAGCTATTCACTTGCCCACTCTCAAGGTCCTCAGTCTTAGCACCCCACCTGCTGTGTGACCTGAGGAGTGCCACTGGGGTGGAGATAACGTCATCTTGACCATGTCTTTCATTGCTGTGCTGCCATTAATTCTCCCATGGTCCCATTTTGTGAGTCTCGCCTTTCTTCTTGTTGCTTGCAAAGCTTAAAATAGCTTACCATCATTGCAAGATGCAGCTGCTGTGCTCTGTGAGGGCATGAGATCCTCTGATGCATTGGCTGGCTGTTCCAAGCACCCAGTGAATCACTTCTTTCTTCAGCAATCTGGTTGTGCCACTCTGTCCGATCATATTATTTAGCAGCAGTTAATTTGGAGGAACGGAATGTTTTGCATTTGCAGTGTGATGCAGTCTATCATCACTGTTAGTTTGATGTGAATACGGTGTGTATCAGAGTGAGCCTGGGAAGGCACTATGACCCTTGAAGAGAAGCTGGCCTGTGCACAATTTTTCTGTTTCATGTGACAGTGCAATGCCATTGAAAATCTGGCTAATTTCTCATTCTTGCCCTCTAGACTCCCTGTGACATAAATTATAGTGATATTCAATGTGTCACCAGATTGGTAATTGAAAGAACACTTGGCATCCTCAAGAAGGGTTCAGCTGGAGAGATAAATCTATTGGAACATGGTTGAGCTGTCCTTTCCACAAATTTCCTTACTCCTGCCTGGATGGTTAGAAACTGACTAATGGACTCATGAAGTATGGCTTATATTTAGCTAAAAAGACAAAGATTCATGAATCAAAATTAATTGTTGTTACAAATGATGATGTGTAAGTTGGAAAAGAATTGGAGTTACAACAAACAATGCTAAGTTAAAAGAAATCCTGGATCATTTTCCTTTAAAGTGTTGTTAACAGAGAGAGGTATGTTATCTCTGCGGGATGTTGGCAGATTGCATGCTATGATTTGTTCCTTTGTTCTTATTTCCATTCAGAACATCTTTTATTATTACCTCCACTTTACTTGCCCCCCACCAAACCCCCAAGGCAGGGTAATGCCAACCCCTCTGGGGGCTCACTAATTCTTTTTTTTTCAGTATCTATTTTATTTTTCCCCCTTTTTAAAATTTAAATTCAATTTGCCAATATATAGTATAACACCCAGTGCTCATCCCACCAAGTGCCCTCCTTAGTGCCCGTCACCCAGTCACCTCATCCCCTCCCTCCTCTCTTTCTACAACCCTTTATTTGTTTCCCAGAGTTAGGAGTCTCTCATGGTTTGTCTCTCTCTTTAACTTTCCCCCACTCAGTTTCCCTTCCTTTCCCTAAGGTTCCCTTTCACTATTTCTTATATCCTACATATGAGTGAAACAATATGATGATTGTCCTTCTCCAATTGACTTATTTCACTCAGCATAATACCCTCCAGTTCCATCCACGTTGAAGCAAATGATAGTTATTCATCCTTTCTGATGGCTAAGTAATATTCCATTATATATCACATCTTCTTTTTTTTTAATTTTTATTTATTTATGATAGTCACACAGAGAGAGAGAGAGAGGCAGAGACACAGGCAGAGGGAGAAGCAGGCCCCATGCACCGGGAGCCCGACGTGGGATTCGATCCTGGGTCTCCAGGATCACGCCCTGGGCCAAAGGCAGGCGCCAAACCGCTGCGCCACCCAGGGATCCCATATCTTCTTTATCCTTTCATCTGTTGAAGGACATCATGGCTCTTTCCATAGTTTGGGGCTCACTACATCTTTATCTGGCCTGTCTATGGGAAACAACAATATGTGTGCCACAAAATGGGTTCTCAATAAATAATTGTTGAATAATTTTAAAAAAGGACCTTTATAATACATTGTGTGCCCCTCCTGATGGGGCCATGACAGAGATATATTTACAATTTAGTAGGAAGTTGATAATCAATAAGCATTTCAACAGAAAGCACATCAATATCAAACAAATCAAAAAACAGTCTCATGACCTTGGGGTAGGAAAATTTTTCCTAAACATGACATATAAAAATATTACTAACCATAAAGAAGAACATTTGTAATCAGGACTACATTAAAATTAAATTTGTTTATCAAAGGAACCATTAATTGGGTAAAAAGACAGGTCACAAAGTAGATGTTATTGGTAATACCTATATTCAACAAAAGATCCAAGTTCAGAATATAAAGAATTCCTACACATTAATTAGAAGAAAAGCAGATAAGCCAATGGAAACATGGGGAAAAGCACTGAACAGACACCTCAAAAAAGGCGGCTTTCAATGGCCAATAGCTGTATGAAAAGGTATTGAACTTCATTAATCAATAGGGAAATAGTTTTAGACTACGAGGTGATATCAACATGCCTCTACCATAATAGCTAAAATGAAAAAGACATATACACCCTGTATTGGCAAGGATGTGAAACAACCATAGCACTCATAAACTGAAGGGGAGATTGTAAGGGGCTAGAATTATTTTGGAAAACTATTCTGTAGTATCTATTAAAAGTGAATATAGGTACACCTTATGAATTAGCAACTCCACTCCTAGACGTATAGTTAACAGAAATGTGTAAATGTATTCACTTAGAGACATATATAAGAACTTAGAAAAGCACTATTAGCAATAGCCAAAACTGAAGCTCAAACGTCCATCAACAATAGTCTTTACACAGTGGAAAGCCATTCAGGGTTGAGAAACAATCAACTGGATGCCAGAACATGGATGAATCTCACAAACACAAAGTTGAATGAAAGAAACCAGACACAAAAGACTGCATAGGATATGATTCCATTTGTATACATTCAAAAGCAGGCAAAAGAATCCGTACAATTAGAAATCAAGATAATGGTTATATTTGGAGGGTGACTAGGGACTAGAAAAGAACCCAAGGGATTTTTGGAGTTCTGACAATGTTCTAGTTCTTGGGTGCTGATTACTCACTGATAAGGATTCGCCATGGTATACAATTGCAATTAACATTTTTTTCTGGATGTATTCCATACTTGGATTAAAAGTTTATGTTAAAAACCCTCTGCAGATTAATGGATGACCAGAATTAGTATATCCATTCAATGGAATATTATTCAGTCATAAAAAAGGAGTGGAGCATTGATATATATTATAATATAGGAACCTTGAAATCATTATGCTGAGTGAAAGAAGTCAGTCACAAAAAAGCCACATACTATATGCATCCATTTATATGAAATGTCCAGAAGAGGCAAATCCGTGGTTGTTGGGGGCTGGAAGGAAGAAAAATGGAGAGTGACTGCAAATAGAGAATATGTCTCTTTTTGGGGTGCTGAAAATATTCTGGAATTAGTGGCATTGTGCAACCTTGTGAATATGCTAAAAACTACTGAATTTTAAAAGGATGAATCTTACTGTGTGTGAATTATATCTCAGTTTTTATAAACAGTGTTAGTATATTATGTGAATAAACCTGTATTTCCACAACCATCAAGACATATGGATTCTTTAGTTTCTTGTTTAGCTGACACAATCTGCCTGGCTCATTTGAACTATGGATTCCACATCAGTTTGAACACTTGGATTAGGAATCCTAAACTTTTCTTTTACATGGTGGTGGCACTGCCATTGAAACCTTTTGGACCACTAAACAATTTTATTTTATTTTATTTTTTTAATTTTTATTTATTTATGATAGTCACACAGAGAGAGAGAGAGAGAGAGAGAGAGAGGGGGGCAGAGACACAGGCAGAGGGAGAGGCAGGCTCCATGCACCGGGAGCCCGACGTGGGATTCGATCCCGGGTCTCCAGGATCGCGCCCTGGGCCAAAGGCAGGCACTAAACCGCTGCACCACCCAGGGATCCCACTAAACAATTTTAAATATTTAAAGCCAAACCAATAGATTGAGCAAAGTGAAGTGTTATATACATTGAAGAGCATTAAAGCTTTGCTATTTCTAACAATTTGTAATTCATGTGCCCATAAACACATGTCTGTTACAGAATATTTGTCGATAGCAGAGCAGCACTTGCATAATGAACGAACATGAATCAATGTTCTCAAAGTTGTTTGCACTCTTTGACCTAGAGATCCTACTTCTAGGAATCTATTTAAAGAGATAATTAGAGATGCTTACTCAGATTAACTTCCCAAATGATAAAGGAAGGACAAAGAGGGATGGAGTTAAGGCCTTCCAACACTCAATAGTGAATCAGGGCACTATTGAATCTGAGGGAGTCAACCTACCTACCCTATTCCACCCCCACACATTACTGGACAATAGAGAAATATTAATAATGGGATATCACAAATACCAAGACAGATATGACCAAGGCAACTAATTCAAGTCATCTGCCCTCTTTGCCTCTCCTCTCCAATCTTGCTATACTTACCCGAGCTGCTCAGGGCCTGACATTCCCTAAAATCCCCAGAAAGAACACTGATAAGCTTTGGGCTTCCACCAGTTAAAATCATCTGGGGAGTTTTGATCTGAAAATACCTCTAGGAGTGGTATGGGACTGTGTAAATAAATGTTTGGAAATAGGACAGGGAAAGCAGTTGAAGTGTTAAAACAAGAACATTCTCATTCAGTCGCACCAATGCATTCTCTGCCAAAATGTGTGATCTCTATTCTGTGGACGCACAGCAGCGAAGTGAAAAGAATGGAAAGGAGGAGAACTGGGCCACCTTGTCCCTCTTAGATTGGCTTCCAGTTCTTTGAAGAGGAACATAGCAGGGCCAGAGTGGGTGAATCCCCTTTAGTGATACTCCACGGAATTCTAACTTCTGTCTATGTAGCAGGAGACAATGTCAGTATTTAAGAGGCTGCATTCTTGTAACTTGATCTACTTTCTTTGTCTTTCTTTCTTTCTCTCTTTCTTTCTTTCTTCTTCTTTTTTTATTTTTTTATTTTTTTGAGACAGAGGGAGAAAGAGGGCACTAGTGGGGCGGGGTAGAGGGAAAGATAGAGAGAGAATCTCAACCAGGCTCCGTGCCAAGGGCAGAGCCAGACTCTAAGATCACACAACCTCTTGGGGGTCTTGAGATCCATGGCTAACTTCAGCCAGAGAACAATATATTGTTAACTAAAGCAGGAAAGATCACCTCCTTAACTGTTAGTGTTTAGTACTGGTAACATTTGGAAACGAAATAATAAAAACTTTAGCTTTGATAATGTTGGGTATTAACCTGTCACTGAACAACCCCTGTGGCATAAAATATATGCTACAAAATATGTAACTGTTTTTAGTTACCTATTTATCTGTGCCACAAAACAGTGGCTTAAAATCACAAATATTTATCATTTCCCACAGCTTCTGTGGGTTAGGAATTCAGGAGGGTCTGAGCTGGTGGATTCCTGGGCGGGGCAGGGGGGCGAGGTTTTGCTCCTGAGGCCACAGTCAAGATGTTGGCTTGGGGCCATGTTCTCAGAAGGTGTGGCTGTAGCTGCAGGACCTGCCTCCCAGGTGGCTCACTCAGATGATTGACAAGTTGGTGCTGGCTGTTGGTAGGCATCAGTTCCCTATTCCCTATACCTCTCCATAATGAACATGACTGTCCTCAGGGCACAGCAACTTCTTCCTCCAGAGTGATCCAAGCATGCGAAGTGCAGACTACAAGTTTCTGGCCAAGCTACGGAAAGCACACTTGATTGTATCTGCAACGTTCTACTGGTTACAGAAGTCAACCCTCTTCAATATGGAAGGGAATCACAGGGCCGGTATACCAAGAGTCATAAATAATGCAGGACCATCTTGGAGACTGGTGGGCAGACCACCTGCATCAAAATCACCCAGGTTGTTTTTTAAAACTACCTGGGCCTCATCTTCCTTTTAAACAAGCTTCCCAGGTGATTGTATCACTCATATCAAAATTTGAGGACAATTGCTTTATTGTACCAAACCATGTCTATCTATATCTATGTAGAGATACACAAAAACATTGAGGTTATTTGAATAGTTGTTACTTCTGGGGAGTGAGACAGGGTGGCTGGGCAAATAGCACTTTTTAAATAATAAACGTGCAAATTTACAATAGTTTTAATTAATTAATTTTTAATTTTTTAGACTTTTATTTCTTTATTTTAGAGAGAGAGAGAGCACAAGTGGAGAGGTAGGGGCAGGGGGAGAGAGAGACAGAATCTTAAGCAGGCTCCACACCTAGCAGGGAGCCTGACTCAGGGCTCGATCTCACTACCTTGAGATCATGACCTGAGTCGAAATTGAGAGTCAGACACTTAACAACTGAACCACCCTGGCACCTCCTGAAGTGTTTTTTGATGGCATAAATGGTACTCAGAACACATCTAGTCCAACCATCTTGTTTATAGAAGAGCCTAAGGTTGGGAGAGGACAAGTAGCTAACAAAATGAAAGTCAAACCTAGTCCCTGCTTATGAGACTGAGTGCAGAGCTTCTTCCACTGAGGTCCAGCCACCCCCAGTCTGAGGGTTATGACATAAAGCCACCTAGGTCATCTAACTTATGATGATGACACTGGAGACTGGCTGGCATCTTGCCTCCAATGCTTCCACCTGCGTGTTTACCTCTACTGAGAAGCTTTTAAAACCCCAATTCCGAGGTTGCACTCAAACCAGTTAAATGAGAATTTCTAGGGGTGGGCAGGCAGCCGGGTCGGTTAAAGCAGTCCAGGTGATTACTCAGTGCAGCCAGGTTTAAGAGCTCCACACTCAGATTTTGATGATAGAGTTTTGCACGATCTTCCAAGTTGTTGGTGCTACTTTGCTTGTGACCTTATAATAGGTTAGATCATGCCTCCTCCAAAGCATATGTTCTTCCCAGAATCTCAAACTTTGGCCTTATTTGGATGTTGGGTTATTGCGGATGGAATTAGTTAATTTAAGATGAAGTCATACTGGAGCACAGTGGGCTCTTAATCCAGTATGACTGGTGTCCTTACAAGAAGGGGAGTGGCACAGAGACAGACACACAGAATGGAGAATGTCGTGTGAGCACACCAACGCAAGGGGAGACAGCCCCATGTTGACAGACAGAGATTGGAGTTAGATGGCTGCAAGCCAAGAAACATCCAGCCTGGCTGGTGATCCCCAGAAGCCTGGGGAGAGGACCTGGTCCTGCTAACATCTTGATTTCAGACTCCTAGCTTCTGTAAGAGAATACCTTTCTGTGGCCGGAGGTCACCCAGTTTGTGGGAGTTTGTTCTGACAGACCTAGGAAACCTCACGCACCTCTAGACCACCGCAGGCTTGTCTGCACACCAGCTCCCGTTCATGCAGGTGCTGTTCCGGCAGACCCGGCTCTCCCTCACCCCCACTCTGACCACCCATGCCCTACTCACGTGGCTTCTGTCCGGTCACTTGTTCATGCGTTGGTCCTCTTCCTTCCATTCACCTCCAGATCATCCCAGCTGCTGAAGCACCTAGTGGACCTCCTCTGTCCCTGTCTTATAAGGCCCCTCAGAGTTCCAAAATGCCCTGATTATGGGCCTGGAGAACATTTCCTATATTGTACTACTTGCTCCATAACCTTTTGTTCTTTCATCTTTACTGAGGGAAGGGGAGAGGATGGTAATCAGGGACACAGATGCTAGAATTAGGGAGAACTTGCTCATTTTCTGGCTCCATCATGTAGTATCTATGTGGTCATAGAAAAATGTTTTGACCTCTGTGAGCTTCAGTTCTATAATCTGTAACACGGTGGTAATAACCTCCATGCGGGTTGTTATCGTAAAGATGGAAGGGGACAATGTCTACAAAGCGGACCAGGCAGTGTCTTTAGTATCTAGCAGGGATGTCTCTCTCTCAAACTGCTCTTCCCAATCAACCCTGAATTAGCATTCCAATTATCCCTCTTAACTGGTTCCATTTCCTTTTTTTTTTTTTAATATTTTATTTATTTATTTAGGATAGTCACAGAGAGAGAGAGAGAGAGAGAGAGAGAGAGAGAGAGGCAGAGACACAGGCAGAGGGAGAAGCAGGCTCCATGCACCGGGAGCCTGACGTGGGATTCGATCCCGGGTCTCCAGGATCGCACCCTGGGCCAAAGGCAGGCGCCAAACCACTGCGCCACCCAGGGATCCCTGGTTCCATTTCCTAATCCATGGCTCCCATGACATTTATTCTTTCTTGACAAGACTGTAGCCCCCTTGAAATCCTTGTCTCCTATTATTCATTGAATTCTCTGGAGCCAGATTGTAAAACCCCACAGCTCCTTATAATGTGGTGAAGTAATACGTCATCATTCCAGCTCTTCAGATCTGTGATCTACAGAGGCAGCATGGTTGACATGAAGGAGTTTCATTTTATAAGGTAAGAGGTCAGTGGTGTGTGTGTGTGTGTGTGTGTGTGAATGTGTGCACGTGCATGCACGTTCTTGCGTGGGCACGTGTTCACTTTATTTTAGAATTGTCTTTCCTAAAAATCTATATGGAAATCTAAAAATATTTGGAAAAATTTAATGGGGCCAGAGAGGAAGGGAGTATACTGTTAGAAGGAAAAAGACATCCAATCTCTGTTTAGCACAGGAAGTGGGGGAATTATTTCCTGAACTGTTATGCAACAACAGACAGAGGGAGCAAAAAATGGACAAAATAGAAATTAGAAGGAGAAAACCTAGTAAGAAAATGACTGGGAGAGACAAGCTAAAAATTTAAGGGTAGAGATTTTGAAAATGAATAATAGGACAAAAAAAATTAAATGAATCAGTAAATGAATTAAAGTAAAAACTTCAAGAGATACCAAGGAAAAGTTTAGAAATAAAAATTAAACAATTGAAAAAAAAAAATTAAACAATTGAAAGAAGTTCAGAGCTTAAAAGCCAAAATGAAAATCCAAACAAATTCAAATGTACATAAGGTAAAGTAAGGTAGCATGTTAACGAAAATTTAAAAAACTAATAAAAGAAACTGGCTCTAAATCTCAGAAGGTTAAAGATTAAATGGTAAAGCAGGTAAAATAAGGTGAGAGTCTTTAGAGAGGAGGATAAAACACACTCACATGGCAGAATGAAAAGACATTTTTTTAAAAAGATGTTATTTATTTATTCATGAGAGATACACAGAGAGAGGCAGAGACACAGGCAGAGGGAGAAGCAGGCTCCCTGTGGGGAGCCCCATGTAGGACTTGATCTCAGGACTCCAGGATCACAACCTGAGCCAAAGGCAGACGCTCAACCCTGAGCCACCCAGGAGTCCCTGAAAAGGCATTTTAATGTTGAGATAATAATAATAATAATAATAATAATAATAATACCAACAATGAAACACATAAGCAAGTCAGTCGTACCTGGTGGCAGCTGCCAACTTTTCTAGGCCCTAGGTGGGAACCTTTAGGGGCAAGACTCACGTCCTTGTGACCAGGCCTGGTGACTGGAACTGTGGCCCAGCTGCTATTCCAGAGCTTGAAGGCCAAGTCCCTTAATAATTCCTATTTTTGGTTGGTCTGCAAACACCACAAAGAAACCAGTTGTCTTCTTCCTCTCTCTGCATTTTCCCTACCATGAAATATCTTATACTAAGACCCTGACTTGTCATTTCCCTTTAGGGCACCTTCTCACTTCTAAGAAGTCTTCCTGCCAATGGAACCATGATTGGGCTTGCTCCAGTGATTAGGGAGGAGGAGAGAGGGGTTAGCCTCCCTGGCAGATGGAGCTGCTCTTCTCTCACAGCAACAGTCCCTGGAGTGGCCCTCAGTGTTCCAACCCCTATGACCTACATTCAACCACCCATCTTCCTGCAGATGTGTTCCTCCCATGCCAGTCTGCCCACCCTGAGTTCATTCTGCTGTCTAATGTGTACGCCATTGGCCTAACCAATGAAGCAAGCACACTCAGAGCCACTCCGGACTGCTCCCTCGTGTCTACTCCAACATCCCATTGGCCACCTCTTATCCCTCTAAATCTGTCTTCTGGCCTTGTCAGCTCTGCACTTGTCAAGCCCTCACAGTATTGATTTTTAAATATTTTTAATTAATTCATTTATTTTAGAGAGAGTATGAGGATGGGGAGGGGCAGAGAGAGAGGGAGAAGAAGAGGGAAAGAATCCCAGGCAGACTCCATGCTGAGCACAAAGCCCTGACTGGGGGCTCAATGTTATGACCCTGAGATCATGACCTGAGCTGAAACCAAGAGTAGTGACTTAATCCACTGAGCCACCCAGGCACCCCATCAAGCCCTCATTGTAAGTAAGAGGAGTCTGAAGAAATAAGCAAGGGCCCAGAAACGAGTGGCTTTAGGTTCCCTATTTGCTGCCAGAAACTCGAGAAGACAATAGTTTACAGGGATGTGTATTATCTCGAAGGCAGAGGATAGGAAGGAGCTAGGAACATTGAGAGTCAGAAAAAGGATGATTAGCACCAGACCCAGGTGGATGTGCAGACTCCAGAGGTGATTCTATAGCACTGGGCATGCTCGGTGCTGCCCCACTTGACACACCTAATGAACGTGGTGTCATCTTAAGCAGCAGAGGTAGAATGTCAGCTTCTCTGTTGGTTGAAGAGGGTCTGTAGAGAGAGTCTTCAGAATTCCTGTCTTGCTTAACATATGTCTTATTCAAAGAAAGACCAGAATATCTGAGAGGCAGTGGAAGGCTCTGGGGCCAAGAGGCTTTTTAACAATCCAATCAATCCATCTCTGCCTTTATTTCTCCACAATGGAGCGGAGGGCTGCACAGTCCCTTCTTACTCTTATTAATACAAGAGGATCCAAGTCAAGGGACCCCGAGACACGGCCCAGAGCCTTTGGCCTCACTAATCTGATTAAACACACAATCTTCCACTGCTATCTGATTCAGGCCAACACTTACACACCAAGGCCTTTCTGGACTCTGGAGAGAAGCACTGGTACTTTCTTTGCATGGAGAGCTTTGAGCTTGGCATGCCTTGAACTGGCTGCATCTGGAGGGGGCCACCGGGCTGGGAGAAGAAGATGTGGCTGCAGAGACTTTTGGTGACCAAGTCTGACACTGGCATCCCCAGGAAAATCGCTGCAGCTTGTTTCAAAAACAGCTTCCCATAGATGTCGTGCTGATGGTAATCAGATTTAAAATTAGCCTTAACGTGCCTTCATCAAGGGAGGCTTAATTGCAGGGCCCAATCAGTAGATAAAATACTACAACGGCAATTTTGCTGACAAAATAAATCTAAACAAACCAGAGTATTTTGAAAGGGTAATATCTTCTCTGAGGGATCACTCAGTTTTTGGTGTTGCTAAAGCCTATCCCTGTTCAGAGCCATCTCCTTATGCTCCAGATCTTCTGATTTTGAATTTATAAATTCAGAATTTATAAGGTTTCCATCGTGCAGACTGTAGGAACTCTCACTTTGTGGCTGGGTACAGCATTGTAGGGTAAGGGGCCCACTATTTAGCAGCTCTGTGATCCCCATCAAGTTACTTATCTCCTCTGAGCCTGTTTTCTCACTTGCAAAATGAGGGAAATAAGGCACACCTTGACAGACTGTTGAGAGGTTTAAAATAAGTAAGATATGTGAATGATTTGTATTTCCTTTATCTTCCCAACCCAAATGGCTGTGGGTGCTTTCAGCCCTGATGTCCCTAGAGTCATTGCTGCTGACATTTTTTCATGATTTGCAAATAGGATCATTCTGTTGGATGTCAACAGATAGTTGGAGTAGCTCCTTGTCCCCATCCTCTACATCTAGTTCAGTGGTTCACAACTGGGGGCAGTTTTGCCCCCCAAGAGACATTTGGTAAGACCTGAAGACATTTTTCGTTGTCACAACTTACAAGAGGTGGATGCAGGGCAGATACTATTGGAATCTAGTGTGTAGTGTCCAGGGAGGCTGCCAAACATTCTACAAAGCATGGGGCAGCCACCCACAGCAAAGGATTATCTGAACTTAAATGTAATTAGTACTAAGGTGGAGAATCTGGCCCTAGAAGATGGTATGTATTCTTACCCCTGAGCTCCTCAAAGATAAAGAATATGCCCTATACAGTTTCCTTTCTCATGAAGAAAGTTTGAAAGAATGTTGGAGAAAATACTCAAATGGAATTGCTCTAATTATTGAGTGTAAGTGGGGAGGGCAGATTACATTTAAGTCTGACCTGGTCCTCTTTGGTCTTCAATTTGGGCTCTGTTAACATTTCTCTATTATCCTGATTCAGCTCATTTCCTTTGACTTTCCCCCATTTGATCTATGGGATTGACTTGTTTGGTATCTTCATGTGTTAGTACCAGACACCAAGAAACATGAGAGATATCCTGGTGTATGAAGTTGAGGGTGCTCAGACTGGCGAGGGGACTTTTCCAGAAGTCATCAAGGAGTGACCACATGAAACAGATGCTAAACACTAGAAAAAGATGAATAGAATCTCTGGATGAGACACCAAGAAAACTTAGCTAAACTGAGGACAGAGTAATAGGAACAGTCTCATTTTCCCTGGTTGATTCCATTTAGTTGGTGATACAAATGCATACAAATATACAGCATATTCTCAATAATTATCTATCTATCTATCTGTCTATTAT
This sequence comes from Canis lupus familiaris, assembly GCF_011100685.1. NCBI lineage: Eukaryota > Metazoa > Chordata > Mammalia > Carnivora > Canidae > Canis > Canis lupus. Next base: position 48,252,419 of record NC_049235.1, read on the forward strand.
CTATCTATCTATCTATCTATCTATCTATCTATCTATCTATCTATCTATCTATCTATCTATCTATCTATCTATCTATCTATCATCTATCTATTATCTATCATCTATCTACCTACCTGTCTGTCTATCTATCTATTTATCTATCATCTATCTATCATCTATCATCTCTCTATCTCTCTATCTTCTATTTACCTATCTGTTAAAATACAGAGAAATGCCTGGAAGGGGAATATAGTAAAATATTAGTTATGATTATCTTGATCAGCTCATTTTTATCCCGTGTACATGGTTCTGAATTTTCCAAAAGTATTTTATAAATTGAAAAACAAAAGATACTATTTTTTAAAGAATTTAAAGAGCCATTTTCAACACGTTTGCCTGAACCTCATATTCTGAGGATTTCTCCTCCTCTGTAAATTGCAAGTTAGATGTTGGCAAGCTGCTGCTAAGAGATAAATTGCTCTCCCACCGCCCCAGCGAGGAGTCATGTCTGGGTAACAGCTGCTTCGATAATGACTTTATTTGGTGATAGATGAATTCATGGTTGCTTTACAGATGCTAAAATGACTTGGGCCAAACAAAATTGGATGTATGATTCTTTACTGCTCCTCACTTTTCTCATAGTAAGTGTGGGAAAGAGACAGCTCCAAGATGGGGCAGAAGGAATGACATGACATGGCTTTCCTCTTTACAGAGGCAGGGTCAGCCCTGAGCACTTGCTCTTGGAGGGCTGTGCATACCTGCCAAATGTGCCAGCATGGGAATACTGCCCCACAGAAGGCTCCGCTGGGGCCTGGAGCTCCATTCCTGTTCTGGCTCTTACTCCCTCTTCCGCTTTGCATTCTGCAGTGATAGCGTATCACTCTTTCCCAGATGTAGACAGGAAAATGCAAAATCTTGTCTTGGATTTTGAAGAAATCCAAGAATGGTCTCCTTTCTCAAAAAGCCACTAGTCTGTAATGGGGGAAGTGCTAGAAAGCTGATTATAGGAAAAGCCTATAAGGCACCCACTGATAGGACAAGGATCATTTTTTTTTCTTTTGTATTTGAAGCACCTCCTCACAGGTCCTGGGCATATATTTTGGAACCAATCTTTATAAAAAGCTATCTGGTGACTTTCAAGGATCATGGTGACCCCAAAGAAAATGGGGAGGTAGCTAAAGAAGTTATCTGAGAGCAAATATAAAAGAGAGAGGCCAAAAAAGAAAACTTGATAGAATCCAGGATACATAAATCAAGGTTTATAGGGGAATTTATTTTTATTTTTTTATTAATTTTTTAGAATTTAAATTCAGTTTACCAACATATAGTATAACATCCAGTGCTCATCCCATCAAGTGCCCTCCTTAGTGCCCATCACCCAGTCACCCCATTCCCATACCCACCTTCCCTTCCTTAACCCTTTATTTGTTTCCCAGAGTTAGGAGTCTCTCATGGTTTGTCTCCCTCTCTAATTTTTCCCCACTCAGTTCTTCTCTTTTCCCTTATAATCCCTTTCACTATTTCTTATATTCCCCGTATAAGTGATACCACATGATGATTGTCCTTCTCCCATTGACTTATTTCACTCAGCAGAATACCCTCCAGTTCCATTCATGTTGAGGCAAATGGTGGGCATTCATCCTTTCCGATGGCTGAGTAATATTCCATTGTATGTATAGACCACATCTTCTTTATCCTTTCTTCTGCTGAAGGACAACATTGCTCCTTCCATAGTTTGGGACTCACTAATTCTTTATCTGGCCTCCTTTCCCACTGTCTATGGGAAACGACAGTATGTGTGCCATAAAATGGGTTCTCAATAAATAATTATTGAATAAGACAAAAGGACATCTCTAATATTGTATGCTGTATGAGTGAGCAAAGTCAAAAATATCAGTCATGACCTAAGTAAATAAAATATACCTTTGATGATTCCAAAGAGGTCAGAGATCAGAAAAAAAAGAAAGAAAGAAAAAGAAGAACAGAACAAACTAAAAGGACCACTAAAGTGAAAAACAAATTTTAAAACAAAATAGTAAGAATAAAAAACAAAAACAAAAACAGAAAAAAAGGGGTGGTTGTAGAGAGAGAATATCGTCTCCCAGAGAGTACCTAAAAGGGTGTTCCTCTTGATTCTGAGTGTATTTTATTCTGTATGTTAGAAGATTCTCAATTCCAAATTTATAAAAGCCAGCAAAACTTATATAGAGACCCAACATCGACCACAAAAACAGAAACAGGATAAAAGAGGGGGGCAGAAGGGGAAGGAAGAGAGAATATAATCTCACATAATGAACCAACATGGTGTTCCATTTAGTTCTGGGTGTATTTTTGTCCTTGTGTTAGAAGGTGCTAACTTCCACCATTATAAAACAAAAGAGATCAAGAAAACAAAAAACAAAACCCCATAACTTGTATATCTACTGAAATTAAATTGAATACATTGAAAGGAATCCAATAATGAATAATATATCTAAAACATGTAATTGTAGAAATATGAAAGTCAAAAAAGAAAATGCTTAAAAACGAAGAGTTGGTAAAATTGTAGTTAAGGAAGGAAAAGAGAAAAAATATTGGAAAATTTTAACCTGAAATACAATGAATCATAATGTAAAAAACCTTCTACTTCTATATACTATTTTCCCTCAGTCCTGGAGTTTTCCAGTGCTGCTCATTCAGTAAACTTGCTCTTCTCTTGTTCTTCCAGTCCTTCTTCTAGGGAGGGGTCTGCTGTGCTGATTCTCAGGAGTCTGTGTCTGGGCAGAGATGCCCCACCTCTTGCCAGGTGCTGGGCTCAGTATGAACTTTTTATCCTGTGGGCCTTTGTTCCCTGGTGGCCTTGCCTCTCCCAAGTCAAAGGTGAAAAGAAGAAAAAAAATTGGCTGCGGCCAGACCTCCAGCTCCAGAGCCAAGAGCTCCCCGTGAGTACGGAGCCGCAGTCTTCCAGACCACACTGGTATCGATGCTCCTGGGGGCAGGGGCAGGTGCACTGATCTGCGCAGCTTGCAGGGCACCCAGCAGCAGATGAGTTCTTGCTGTCCTGTGCCCTCCCAGGGTCCTCCTCTCCCAAAGGGAAGGGCACAGCTGCCTCTGTCTATTGCCGGGCTCTAGGGAAAAGGGAGCTCCAGTGCCAGCCCACGTAATCAGATGGCTTCTCCTAAATGCCCCCAAGAGTTGCAGCACTCCGGCCCTTTACCAAGATCTGACCACGGTTTACGCTGAGCTCTCTCTCAGGCGCCCCTCTTCCAGGAATATTGAGGCTGTGACTTCAGGAATATTGAGGCTTCTCTATCCCTCCTTGATTCTGCCCTATTTCCCTGTCGAGCACTTTTCAGTCAGGGAAGACTCAGGCACGGATTTTTAAATTTCCTGCTTGTCCAGGGATCAGCTTTTGTGCCCTGGCTTCCGAGCTTGGCTTTCAGGCTCTGCATGTCCCGCTCCCCTTTCAGGCCCAGTTTGCCTGGTTTACCGCAGCTCCCCTCCCCCACATTTTTTTTTTCTTCGCTTTCCTACCTTGTTATAAGTGATCACTTTTCTCTCTGTAGCATTCCAGCTGTTTTCTATATCTCAGGTCGAATTTGTAGGTGTTCAGGATGTTTTGAAAGTTACCTAGGTAAGTTGGTGGGACAAGATGAACTGAGGACCCCTACTCTTTTGCCATCTTGCCTCCTCTTTTGTAGGGGAATTTTGAGAATAGTGAGAAAGGTCTGTTACAAGTAATAACTGGGTAAGGCATGAGAGATGCCTGGTGAAAGATCTAGAACTGATGCAGCTGTGGAGACAGGCTCAGACATGAAGCTGAACAGGTGAGGCATGGTTTAAGGGATTAGGGATGGCAGGATCCCAAGTAGGCTTGGGTATACAATCCATGGGGCTTCTAGAGAAGCCTAGTGTTTTGGAGGTAAAGAATTCCATTAGCAAAATACCATGGCCTCCTTTCCCTCACTGAAGAGAACTGAAAGTTAAATTTAGGATTAAAAAAAAATGGCATGAGTATTAGAGGTTGAAGATCCACCACAACTGTCCTTTGGAGTCCATAGAGCCCATAGAATTAGAGAAAGCCTGACTCAGTCCCAGATTCATCTCCTTACTGTGTGACCTTGGAGAGAGACCTAAATTCTCAGAGCTTTGGACACCTCATCTGGGAAATAAGTAACACTACCACCTTCCTCACGAAGGAAATGATCTAATGAATGGAAGGCATTTAGCAAAATGTCTGCCACTGAGTGATCAGTAAAAGGCAGCCAGAACCACACAGGGGGCCACATTTCTCTTGTCCAAAAAAGTCAAGTTACAGAGATTACCCCATAATTCCTGGCACCTCTTGAAATACCCCTTAGCTCCTCACCTTGCTTCCTTACCTACCTGCTCTGCTTGACTCCTGCATGATGACTCAGTTTCTACTTTTGCTCTATTCCTACAGGTTGGACCACTGGTCCTGGGTTTCTAGATAATACCCAGGATCTGGTCACTTAGCATCCACCACTTAGCATACCACACAGGAAGGTGGGGGTAGGATTTGAATACTGAAATAAGGTTTAACAGTAATTCATGAGGAAAAGTGTGAAAGTTATAGTTAACTATGAGACCCATGTGGTCAGCAGGTAACCACCTGGGAGGAGGAGTAGAGTGTGACCTGGTTCTCAAACTCAAAGTGACCAAGTATAGATGTGTTTGATTGTGGGCATCTGAAATGTCTGCTGTGATTTATTATTCACTATTTTTGAGTATTTACTGTATTCTAGATATTTCTTATGAAATGTATAAATATGAATTAATGTAATCAATAGCTGTTATAAAATGATTTTATAGAGAAAGTTTTATAAACCAGGAAATAACTTAAAGTCACACAATCAGCATGTGTTAGAACTGGAATTTGTACACAGAATTTCAAAGCTTAGATTATCTTAAGAACTCTACAGCCATGACACTGGATAAGAGTTGGGCTTTTTTCCTCAACACACATGTACATTCTCTTTCTCTGTCTCTCTCTCTCTCACACACACACATAATTAGCTAGAATCACATGCACACACACTCAGGAGTTCTTTTTTGGTATTTAATTTGTGCATTTATTTTTTTAAATTATGTTTCATATCATCTGATTTCGCTAAATCTCAAAATCTTTGGTTAGGAGTATGTGGTTCTCAAAATCAAAATAAAATAAAATAAAAAGTCATGTTCTTAAATTCTAATCATGAAAAAATATTCTGTAAGTAAGGTCTTTTGTTTGCTGGACTGTCAAAACACAGAGAATTGATTGGTTTCAAGTGACATATTTCAAGTGGAACACCATCAAACTAGAGTTTATTTATTGATGGTGAGCTACAATCCATGTGTCTTACTCTTTTCTGGCTGCTACAACAAAATACCACATACTGGGTGATTTTTAGCAACAAAAATTTATTTCTGGCAGTTCAGGAAACTGGAAGTTCAAGTTCAGGGTACCAACATGGCCAAGTTCTGGTGAAAGCACTTTTCTGGGTTGCAGACTGCCAGCTTTTCACTATATCCTCATGTGACGTTGCTCCCTGGGGCCTCTGTTATAAGGACACTAATGCCATTGATGAGGGCTCTACCCTAGGCCCCTCCTCCAAATACCACCGCCCTGAGGGGTATGTTTTCAACATAGGAATTTTGGGGTACAAGACATTCAATCCATAGCACTAAGTCACATAGGAAGGGTCAGAAGGACTAGGGAAAGACTGAAAAGGACCATAATAGCTGCTTTCAAATATTTAAAGGTTGTCATAAAGAAGATGGATTGAATGTATGCATATGGCCTTAAGTGGTGCACACAGGACGAGTAGATGAAAGTCAGTAAAGGTAATAATGAATGTTCTTTTATTCTTACATGCACAGTAGTCTCCCCTCATCTGTGGTTTTGCTTTCTGGGGTTCAGTTACCCCCACTCAACTGCGGTCCTGAAGCTGATGACCCTCTTTCTGATGTATTGTCAAAGGATCAATGGTAGCCTAATGCTGCTGTCTGTGTCATTCACTTCCCTGCCTCCCATCACATAGGCATTTGTCATCTCACATCATCACAAGAAGGGTGAGTACAGTACATAAGATATCTTGAGGAGAGAGGCTACATTCACAAAATTTTTAAATAGAATATTGTTATAATTCTATTTTAGTATCGGTTATTGCTGTTAATCTTACTTTTACTTACTTTTCTTAGGAAAAAAAAACATAGTGTATATAAGGTTCAGTACTATTTGCAGTTTCAGACATCCACTGGGGGTCCTGGCATGTACTCCCTTCAGATAAGGGGCAGGGGAACTGCTGTGTTCAGATTTTTCTGCATTAGGAGGGGGCATCTCGGTGACTGGTTGGATTCTAGGCACTGTAGTTTTCCAGCACAGGCTTGCTTGAAGATGGGCATCCTATGCCTGGATGGTAGGTCGGATTAATGACTACTAATACAATTTGACCCATTTAGCCTCATCATCCCCAAAGGCAGAGATCCTCATAGTTGTTGACAGTTTTTGTAAGAATCTGGAAGAGACAGACTACAGGGGGTGATTGGAGTACCATTGCCCGTGAGTTATAGGAGGGGCTGCTCGGAGGAGGAGTCAGGTGAGCAGGGGAAGGTAGAGCTGATGTCAGAGACCGACAAGGACATAACTGAGGGTCAATGGCAGCGACAGACAAGGGTATAGAGGATTGGTGGACATTGTAGAAAGCTGGAAATGAGAATGTATGGGCAATAGAGCAATGTAGGGAACAGAGTGAATAATATTAGTGCAGGTCATTAAACTACTGGCATGAGGTTTAAAAAAGCAAAATAAGTTTTTCTTATTTCAAAGGCAGGGCCATATATATATTACAAAAATCTGAAACACAAACTTGGCAATAAACAAACAAGCAAACAAATTCTCAGAATCTATCCAAATATCCAAATAGAGGAAACCATTAAAAACACCTTGGTATATATTCTAAATCCTTTTCTATGCATATTTAATACACACATTTACATTCAAAAATAAAATACACATACTCCTATTCTTCTATAACCTATTTTTTTCAGTTAATAATTTATTAACATCTTTCCTTTTAATGAAACATTCTGTGTAATTTTGAGAGCCAGTCATGTGCCATGGTAGAAATGGATGTCCCGTAAGTTATTTAATCCTGAGGTTTTAAAGTTTTATTTTTAGACATTGAAATCTCTTAAAATCATACACAGGATCTTAGTGTGTAAAACAGATAAAACAAAGGAGCAGCTCTGTTTGATGAGAATTACAAGGTCAGAGTCAGTCATATGTTGAAAACTCTAGAGATATGTTGCCAACTTTTTCTTCAGGAAGGTTGTGAGAGCCTATTTCATTATCCTTTTACCATTCATCATTGAATGTATACATTTCTTAGGCAAAATTCTGTCTTTAGATGTTAATAATATGCCTTTTGAAATTATTTGTGGCCATGAACACTTTCTCTGCTCATTGTATACTCATGATTCTTTCAGGATTTACTTACTTTTCTTGTTAACCTACATTTCTTTTGGAGTATTCTGTGTTGGGTTATTCTGTTTTTCTTATTGATCCATTTACATAGTGAGAGAAATAACCTGTAATCGTATAGCCATTGCCAATGGTAGTGGGCCAAATAGGCATCTCCTTTTGATGTGCATCTCTTCGTCTGTGTGGTGGTGAAAATTTTTTTATTACTCTACCGATCATTCACCTTATATTTTATTAATTGCCTGTTTGATTTCCTTTTCAGAGTTTTCAATTTTGGGGTGCTCTTTTTTATTTATTATTGAATTGACCTAATTTTCTTTATTATATATTTTTTCTTCTACTGATAGGGAAGTCACACATTTTTGTTTTTAGTATTTTCAGTAGTTACTCCCCAGTTTTTACTATGCAGAATTAATTTAAAGTCTAAAAATGTTCAGTATTTCTATAATACTGAAGGTTAAAAGACTAAAATGTGTCAAGTCACATCATGCCCTTTCTTTGTGTGTTATATCCTTGTCTCGCATTTTAATTCCATATTGCTTTAATACACCTTAAATTAGTTATTACTGTTGTCTTTTACACAGCCCTTTGTTGTTAGATTTACTCCAGGTACTCTCCATTTTCTTCCCACTCTTAGAGATCATCTGCATGTGACCAACTCCCTTGAACTGTTGGAATGAAAAAGTGACCATTTTTTCCCCAATTTTGATTGCCATTTTAACTGGGAATAGAATTCTAGTTTATTATCTTCCACTTATTCACTATAGATAGCTTCCAGGTGTTGTTTTACTTTTTATTTTATTTTTTAAAGATTTTATTTATTCATGTATATTGAACTGAAGACTATATAATAGTCTTAGTTTATGTATTTTGGGGCCATTTTATTCGGCAATTACAAAATAATTTTTCTTTTCCACAGCCTGTATTGTCATGGAGCCTTGGCCACAGCTTAGTGCTTCCCATTGAGTGTCTCCTCATCGTGGACACCTGTGGATTTCACTTTCTTTAATACAAACTTAGGTAAAATCATTTAAAATCATTTTTATTGTATTTAAGTTTTTTGTTGCATTTAATTTTGGGGGGGGGGATGATATTTTCTGTATTGTCATGGAGCCAGAAGTCCTTTGAATAAATTCATGAGAGAGAGAGAGAGAGAGAGAGAGAGAGAGAGGCAGAGACATAGGCAGGGGGGAGAAGCAGGCTCCCTGCAGGGAACCCGATGTGAGACAAGATCCTGGGACTGTGGGATCATGACCCAAGCCGAAGACAGATGCTCAACCACTGAGCCACCCAGGCATCCCTTACTTTTGATTTTAAGCACAACTTTATAATGCTCCCCTCCCCCCGTGGGAATCCCTTGTAAATTGCCTTATAGGGGGTCACATCCAGAATGGTTTTCCATTTACTTTTGCCAGGAGTCCAGCTCTGTCCAGCCTATGACCATGTTTTATGTTAGTCTTTCAAGTGGGCATTTTAGAACATATGGGGGCTGTACAAAGGTGAGCCCTAAATCCATATGAGTCATGGGATTAAAGGTCTCAAGATTTCATATTATCATCCTGTATCAATGGATAGATATTTCCCCCTTCTCACCTGCAACCAAGCCTTCTCAGGATCCTGGCTTTTATGGGAAGAGCCCAGTTCTACCTCTCATCTGGCTTGCACACGATGCCTGTATCCATCCTCACTTGGGCATGAGAGCCCACAGCCCTGTCAAGGCACCAACGCCCTCGGCCACAGCTTAGTGCTTCCCATTTAGTGTCTCCTCATCATGGACACCTGTGGATTTCACTTTCTTTAATATAAGCTCAGGTAAAAATCATTTAAAATCATTTTTATTGCTTTTAAGTTTCTTGTTGCACTTAATTTGGGGGGGGGAGTGGGGAAACGATATTTTCTGTATTGTCATGGAGCCCGAAATCCTTTATACTTACTTTCTATCTTATGGCATAATGATTTTCTTTGCAGACAACTACACAATTAATTTAGAACATATTCCAGAGATATTTGGATAACATACATTTGTTGTAGATTATACATATTGAAATATCTATTGAATCCAGTTAATCGTATTACTTAAAGCCTAATACCATTATTTAAGGTCTCTACATAAAGCATGGTGTTCATCAATTCTCTTATATTTATAATAGTCTTAGTTTATGTATTTTGGGGCCATTTAATTCGGCATTAGACATTCTTGTCAGTTGTGTCACCATAGTAAATTGTACCGATGTCAAAGAGAATTACAAAATAATTTTTCTTTTCCACAGCCTTTTATCTTCTATTTTACTTGCCTGACATTTATTTGCTCCCTCCCTGCTATTCTCCCTCCCTCTATGCGTCACTGTGCCTCTGTCTTTGCTGGGACATCTTACCCATCTCTGTACTTTCAATTACTCCCTATCTTTTTTTGTAAATCGGCATTGGTCCAGAGTTTGCTTTCTCAGGCAGTCTGAGGAAGATCTGGTCTTATCTCTGTTTTTGTATTTATACATTAGGCTTCCAAAACATATTCTTTTGCCTTTTATTTTTTGCCTTGCCCCGGTGGTCGTTTCACCTCTTTCACAGCACCTGTGTATAATCTCCATCAGGCGCTATGTGAGCCCAGTCATTTGATTGATGGGCACGTTCAGCCTTCTTAAAAGTGAAGCACCTTTGACACAGGTTCAGCCCCACCTACCTGCCTCCAGACCCATTCTTCTTCAAACTGTCTTTTGTGCTGCTGCCAGTGAGAAAGTGGTGATGTTAAAATACAGATCTGGTCCTGCCAGTCACCTATGGGTATGTCAGTGGCCCCTGGTGATGGAAAGCATACACATCCAGCTGCTGGGGTTGCCATTCACGGTTCTTCACTCTCTGTCCCAAGCTTGTCTCCTACTGTTCTCTCCTGTACTCATGGCTCCAGCCTCAACACGTTTCCTCTTTCTAAGGCCTCATGCTCTTCCCACTTCCGGGAATGCCCTTTATCAATTGTTCTAGAAAATATTGATGGGATCCTGTTGAGTGCCTGGCACTGTGCCGTAGTGCAGGAGCATGGTGAGAACACTTGGCCTGTTTCCTCCCCTCACGGAGCTCCTGGCTACTGGGCAAGACGGTGAAAAGCTCAGTTACAACACGGTAAGTAGAGGTGGCTATGGGAGCATAGAGCAATCTCCAGCCTTGACTTTGATATCCAGGGAATGCTCTCCAGGGAAAGTGAGACCCAAAGGACAAGTAGGGAGCGAGCTTGGCCTTCTCTCCCTCATGACCTGGTGGCTTGCAGTTCCCGCTCTGATTTGTCAGGCCTCACTTCCTCCAGGCAGGGGCAGTCCCCTCTGGGTCTGCGTGCTAGCTCAGTAGGTTGTACAGTAGGGTCTTCTTAGCCATAGACTGTGTTTATTCAAAGCCTCTTTGTTCCGTGTTGGACTCTGAAGTCAGAATCCACTTCTTATTTTTATATCCCTGTGCAATGTGCTTGGTGCCCAGTTAAAGTGCAGTGGAATTGGGTTCCTGGACCCTACTCTTCTCTTGCGCAGCACCTCTTCTGGCCCTGGCCTCACTCCATGCTTTCCGAACCTCTTTCTCTGGCCAAGCCTTCTTTGGTTGCTCTACTCCCAGAATCCTTTTCTGATTCTTCTATCACTCTGTCTCTAAACCCACTCCAGCACTCAGATGGTCCCTTCACTGGCACCCGTGTGCTTTCATCCTTTCAGGGGCTGTAAGGGCAACCCCTTTCATTCTGCAAAATAGAATGACAGACAAGTAGCATCTGCTAAGCAGTGTCTATTGAAGGTGGTAAGTGCTTTTAATAGCACATCTCCTCCAAAAGTTGGTGCCTGGGAAGGTGGCCTTCTTATAATGGAATACAATTTTTACTAAGAAAATGAGAGCTATTCATCCCACTTGGCTTCCTTATTTACACTGGCTTCCAGGAGGAAATTTGGATCTAACATTCAAGTTGGCAACTCTCTTTACATGATGTCTCTAGTAGAATTATTTCCTTCCTTCACCTGGATGTGTTCTAATTATTTTTCTGAATTAAAAAAGCCTACTTAACTTGAAGTGTTCATTTTACATTTTAATGTCAGAAAACATGTAATTACATTAAAAGAAAAATTTAGAGTATAACTATATTTTCACATGAGATTAAACCATACCTCCTTTCCCCCCAAATTTATTTTAAATTGTGGCTTTATTGCAAGTTATTGAAATCCTTATTTCAAGAAGGATGTTAACAGCTTCAGTTTTTCTTTGTTCTTCTCCCATCGCTTATTTTTCTTTCTCACAAAGCAGGCTGCATCTGCTGAAACATGTCATTTAGTTTGAGCTGTACTAGAGATGGTTCACTCAAACCAAAGGAAAGGAAGGGGAGGCCACGGCTGGAGAAGAGAGGGGACTTATTTCCTGAACACTGATTTTCTAGCCACCTTATCCACAGTATTCTCAAGTAATGGGATTTCCATTTTATTAACAAGGAAAGAAGCTCACAAAGGTTAAATGACCTGCCCAACATTTTACTCCTTTGTTTGGAGAAGTCCAACAAATTCATAGTTTATGATCTCATCTCATTGTCATTTCCTAAAATCTCCTGTCCCCCCTCTATTCCTGATTTTAGAGAAAAACAGCCCTGTTATCTGCGTACTCATTGCGGAAACTCAGGAGTCATTTGCACTCTCTCTGCAGCTAGTAGTCCTGCCTCTTTAATGCCTTTGCTCTCTTCTTTCCCGTTGCTTGTACGAAAGTCTGGGCTCAGTGGCTCTGGCTCTGGACAATTTCCATCACCTTCTTCCTAATATCCCTGCTTTCAGTTTCTCCCACTCCAGTCTTTCCCCCACGTGGGTGTTTTGTGGTGATATTTCTGAATGGCAACTCTGACAACATCCCTCCTCTCACTGCACTCTCTTGCCCCCAAGTCAAAGTCCCTTGCCAGCCATGTCAGGATTTTCACAATTCGTTTACCTCCTCTCCAGTATTCTCTCTCATATGCATCCTACAGACCAGCCACCACCAAGTGACTTACAGATTTGTGAAATCAGTCATGGGTTTTCATGCCTCCATGCCCTCTGCACTTTGCTCTGCCTGAAGTGTTCATCTCATGCATGGTGAACATCTGGTGTCCTTTGCAACCTAACTCAAATTTCTATTCCTTTCTTGTTTTTTCTTCATCCCATTATCAAAAGTGTTGAGCACAACCTCTTTCTAGTTCTCTACCCTGTACATATTTATATAGTCCTGTTTACTGTACTGTGACACAATTGTTTGGTTTTTATATTTCACTAATGGATTTGATTATAACTTTCCTGATTTTATAGGTTTTGCTCTTATTTTTGCAAACTTTAGATTTACGTATTTTATTCTTGTTGTATTCCTTGTGCTTAGCTGTGAGCACATTTTGGATTATGGTATGGATATTTTATTTCCTTCAGGTTAAAGGTTTATGGTCATTGTAAAATATTACATAACTACAGAAGATAGATGAAAGGCATGTCCATCATTGGGACACCTGCTGAGTTCATTGTAAGAGCAGGTGCTAGGACATGCTTTATTTGGAGGTGGTTTAGGATGGATTTGCAAATAGACTCAAGAAGCATTCAGCCTGGCGTTTTTTCCTTTGCAGTGACTGTTAGATTTTCTTACCTTATAAGTAGTTGAGTTTGAGGGGGGGCAGTTACATTACCCTCCCCTCTATGGGTTCTGAATAAGAAACTAGACAGGAATGAAAATAGCAGATTCAAATGCAATGATCAGTTTTATTTCAGGTAAAGCTGGATTGGAGAATGCAGCGTAGATCTGATGACAAAGTCAACTTCCTGGGGATCCCTGGGTGTCTCAGCGGTTTGTTGCCTGCTTTTGGCCCAGGGCGCGATCCTGGAGTCCCAGGATCGAGTCCTGCGTCGGGCTCCCGGCATGGAGCCTGCTTCTCCCTCTGCCTGTGTCTCTGCCTCTCTCTATCATGAATAAATAAATAAAATCTTAAAAAAAATAAGACCAAAATCAACTTCCTACTTCACTGCTTCCTTGGCTTTCCAGATTCACCCAGGCTTGAAGGAAGGCTCACGGAAAGCCTTGGCAGCTGAGACATACAAGATGAGCTGTCCAAATATGGACAGCAAGCCTGCACCACATTGCTGCAAAATGAAGAAATGATGTCACACTCTCCAGATCTCACCTGTCTGTAGACAGAGGGTCTAAGGAGGGGTAGGAGAATGCTCTCTTCATAGTCTGGACAGGGTTAATTTCCTATTTAATGCACCAAAGCATGAGTGCTGAAAGAGAGAGAGGCTGGTTCTTCCCCAAAGGGTTATAGGACAGATCAGTCTCCTAAACCTAGAGTATTAGGACCTCAGATACCTTGATAGAAAGAGTTTCCCTTTCATGGACAGATTTGGAACTCTGAAGTAAAAACCAGTATGACTGTCTACTTTCTTTTACCTAACATTTGTCATTGCATCATGATGGTGGGTAGATCAATAAGCACTCCCGACAAGGAGGACATATGGGTTAACGTCATTAAAACTTAATGATAAAGGATGCATTGACTTGACAGTCAGGTGTGAGTGCTCTGATGGGAAGCATAATCGCCTGTGAATTCATATGGATTATAAAGGATTTTTTCCCTGCAATTTATGGAGGGCTCTGGACCATGTCATCTCCACTCAAGTCAATCTGTAATTGCACATTTTGATGACGGTAAAGAGCAGTGACCTGAAGGCATCTAACACTTCTGTGGTGAGTCCAGAGTGGCTTGTGCTGCAACCATGCTTAATTTGCATGCTTGGACCTTTCTGACATCCCTTGCAGCCCTCAGAATTTACGATCCAGATACTCCTCCAATGGAACTGACCTCAGAAAAATCTTTTGCTGGGCTCTGACCCATATCTTATTAATTCATAGTTAGATTTATTTAGCTTTGACTTAATTTATTCCTGGTCTATGGGTTTGCATTCTTTTTTATTGCTAAATGTGCTCCCTCAAAGTGTGATGTGTTTAATTTGGTCAGTTCTGTACATTATAAAATGGTAAGGAAGAAAAAAAGAAAAGAGGAGAGTCCCAGTTAGGAGGTGACAGTGTAATATACATGGTCAGATTTTCACATAGTAGGTCTTTCACTACGTGAAAATCTTCTCCATGAGTTGAGATGGTCTTTAGAAGTAACGTTCTTTACTGATGCTCTGAGTGTATGGTGACCGGGCAATGGTTGAGTCCCCTAAGGCCAGGCTTCTCAAGAGTTAATGTGCATGCGGATCACCTGATTCTGCGGGTCTGGGGTAGGGCCAAAGATGTGTCTGACAAGCTCACAAGTGACGCTAATGACTGAGCAGCAAGTCCCTAAGTCACCAAATCAAAACAGCAACTCATCACAATTAATTTTATTCCACAGCATGTATAAGGGAATGTTATTCTCAGGAAGATGTTTAGGATTAAAATAATTAAAAAAAAAAAACCTTGAAAGTACACACATTTATGTATCTCTTCTTTTCATTAAATATATATCTGTTTGGCAAAAAAATGTTAGACTCTTTTGTACAAAAACAAAGCAAAACAAAACAAAACAACCAACCCCAAACCCTTGCAAATTGTCAATACTTGTAATAATTACAATGATGTAAACTTGGATGTCTGACAGCTTGACCATCCTGCGGAGCCTGTGTTGTAGCAGAACCCCCAGGAGAAGGTAACACCAAACCCGTAGAGAGGGGCCGCCTGCCACAGAGGCATTTAGGTTTAGTATATTAGAGATGGGGATGACGACTGATTTCACCAATTGTGCTTTCAGCTAAGGGGCTGGAAGGGTGTGAGGCATGAAGAAGGCAGGTGTGGGTTGGGGCAGAGAGAGGACACCCAAGACTAGCTGGCGAGGAAAGAAGGTTGGCCACGGTCACAGTGCAGACGTGGAGTGGGCATGGGACCTGGGACTGTGTCCGGGAGACCCGGTGCCGGCCACAGCTAGAACGAGGCTGCTGCTGCTGCTCTTGGAACCAGAGCAGAACAGCACAAGGCAAAGGCCTGCATGGAGGAAAGAAGGGACTGGAAAGCGGATTTCAATTCACATGGAACTGGTGGTGTGAGCGGACTCTAGAGAGAAAGGGAATAAGGAGGTGGTGTTTGGTTTTCTCCAGCAGCTAGGCTGTTTCTTCCAGACACAAGCATTGGGACACTCCCTTCGGTCTGATGGGCAGGTTTTGGGGCAGTCTGGTGCTACTGGCTTGCACCCTCCAGGGAGGGAGGATATGCCTGCTGGGGGTTAGGATGGAAGGGCCCCTTTGGCTCTCTTACTGGCGGTGGGTTTTGCTCTGCTCCCACCAGTAGACTGCAGCAGTGGGAAGTGACCTAAAGCAATGGAGTCTAGAAACAGAATCAGGGCAGTGAGCAAGATGCCAGGGAGGGGCAGAAGAATGTTGGGGGTAGAGGCGAGGCCAAAGAGAGTGTTGACCCACAGCTTCTCTTTACCGCGAGAGGGTTCCAAGGCGTGGGTGTGTTTTCATTCTTCTCTCCCATTAGCTAGATTTTCCAGTTTTGGAGGGGGCGCTTCCGGGCCCGGCCACTTCAGTTACAGTCATAGACGAAGTCATAGTTGCTGGGCTCCTTGGGGATGGGTGGAGGTGCGTCAGGGATCTGAATGTTTTCCAGGTCAAGGAGGCGGAGCTTGATTTCCATGCTGAGCAGGGTGTCCAAATCATTCCGGGTCAGCTCACTCATCATATCCTTCCCCAGCAGCGCATTCAGTCCGTCCGTCCAGATACAGTACTGGTGGAAAAGGAGGTGACAAGGGTAACTACTCACGACAAGAATGGTGACAGTGGTTAACGATGATTACTCAATGTGCGCTAGGCTGCGTGCTATGTGCTCTGCCTATAGCATCATTTAATAAAGTTGACACTTGTGTTTTCCTCTCTGTTTTGCAGATAAGAGGACCAAGGCACCGAGAAACCAAGGAACTTGGTGGCTTGGGGAGTGGGTGGGATTTGAACTCAGGCAATCTGACTCTAGTGCCTGCACTCTTCTGTGCAAATAATACCTTCTTATGTAACAGCAAAAAGATCCGAGTTCTGCATGACCTCACAAACCTCTAACATCCTACCTATGAGTCTGATTTTAAGCAATTGGTAGGCTATATCCCAACACGCCTAGACTCAGCATTAGGTCAAGCTTGCTTCTTTCCTGACTCCAAGCATGGTTCCTGGTTTAGTGGCTAATTTCTGCCTCTCCAATCTGATTCTAACACTCATGATGACAAGCCACTCCCACCCCGAGGAGTATTACCAATGGTAGTTCCGCCTTGGCATTTCTCAGCAAAAGGGCTAGGAAATAATGTTTTGCTGCCCAATGTCTGGTGAACAAGGCTACAATTATTGGTTGATCTTCATGGGAGGTGGGCTACCTCCCTCTCTCTTCTCTCTGAGTCTCTAGTTTCCAGGTTTTTTTTTCTCCTCTGGGTCTGGGAAACCTGGTTCCTAGGGGCGTCGCCCAACTTGGAAAGTCCTCCAGAGCCCCCAGCTAAGAATTTGGTTCTTCCTTTCTCATTAAAACTGACCATGCCTTTGTTTCTCCAGGAGACAATGAATTCCTCGAGGAAAGAAAATGTACCTTGTTTATCTCAGGACCCACTTTGCTCTTGTCATTTTCCCCTCCGAGAAGCTGTAACCTGGGTTATGAGGGTATCAGAGCCATAGTACCTGGTGTCAGAAGTAGCTTCTGCTGTCAGCATCTAAGAAAATTGCCTGCATTCTAGATGCTGTGATCTGCTTACCTTTTAGGATATCCTAGTCCTATATAGGACCTCTGTGATAGCATTTGCTCTGCTCTTACTGTCAGACTAGTCTTCTTTCTGGAATGTGCCCTAGATTCCCCCCTCTCCTGCCCTCACTGGGCCACATTACAATTCCAGGCCCTGTACTTAGTCTGATCTTTGTACGATGGTTACCTGGATTAGGTTCCAGAATATAATAGCAGATCTTAAAATAAAATGTATTACAGGACTGCAAGTACTTTACAAATCATAAGTCACAATGATCTGGAAATCTCACCATGATGCACATCAGTGGCACCACTTTTTAAGCTGAGGGGATGCACCATGAGTATATTATGAGGGTATATATCTGAGTAGTACAGCCCTGAAGTGTAGAACTTTGCCTTGTTTGTGTGATCTCTGCCAAAGCATATAACCCATTTAAACATCAGTTGAATGCTAACAGACATCTGGAAATATTAATGTCCTCATGAATATGTTAGACAGATTCTGAACTCATCTAAACACTTGTTTCCACATAAATAACCTTCATAAAGATAGATACTAAGGTTCTAC
Source organism: Canis lupus familiaris (assembly GCF_011100685.1). Classification (NCBI taxonomy): domain Eukaryota; kingdom Metazoa; phylum Chordata; class Mammalia; order Carnivora; family Canidae; genus Canis; species Canis lupus. The sequence goes on from NC_049235.1 coordinate 48,270,148, forward strand.
CCTGGAGATCCTGATCTTGCAGATTGTGGGTTGAGTAAATTTTACTTATAAAAGCCTCCAGATAACTCTGATATACTTCCAGATATGGGGACCACTGAACTCCATGCCCTCTGAGGTCTCTTCCAGCTCAAACGCTGTTTCATTGTAAATCCCTTAGTACTGGATTACTGTTTTTTGTATAGCCATTCCAGGCCTGGCCAGCTTCCTAGTACAGATTAATTTAACCCACAGGAACACTTTCGTGGTGCCTTTCTTTTGAGAAACAGCAGGTGCAGAAAATTTCATTAAAAAGTACACCAACCAATAAATAAAAACTCTGTACTCCTGAATCTGAGTTGGCAGTATCAAAATGAACTTTGAATGTATTTTGTCTTTAAAGAAATGATGTTAACTCCTAGCTTTGTCCATAAAAAAACTAAACATAATGACTAACCAAGTAATAGTAAGCACACCTAATGCCCAGATTCTAGTTGCTAAATACCATTTTCTACCAAAAGGGACCAAGGCTCCCCAGAGAAAATTCACGAAACATGCAAGATGAGCCTGGAATATTTTGTCATAGTAGAATGTGACTGCATATTGTCAAAGACATCTGGTATCATGTCAATAGGACTCAGAAGCCAACCAGAAGATGCTCCTACTTTCTCTAGATAGGACAGTTTATTTATTTATTTTTAAAAATATTTTATTTATTTATTCATGAGAGACATAGAGAGAGAGAGGCAGAGACACAGGCAGAGGGAGAAGCAGGCTCCCTGTAGGGAGCCTGATATGTGACTTGATCCTGGGTCTCCAGGATCATGCCCTGGGCCAAAGGCAGGTGCTAAACTGCTGAGCCACTCAGGGATCCCCCTAGATAGAACAGTTTAGATACTGCAACCCACTAAAACACAAATATTTTTAAATCCATTACTTCATAATGATACTCAAACACCAAAACCACCTCATTGTTCTCACTTGGAAGATGCGCATGACTTTGAAGACTGACAAAGAGAATCAAATATTTATTCTGCCCATTACATATAAATTGTGTAACTGCAAAGATGAGGCCAGTTTCCCACTAATAAATGAAGAAGAAATGATAAAACTGAGATATCAATCTTTTCAATGTCGAATGGGGCCAAGGATCTGGGCAATAATAATCAGTGGCTGCTAACATCCCCCAAAGAGAGAAAACCAGACACCACGGAAGAATACAACACCACTGTTGCTTAAAGTTGGGCCTCCATTAGATTAATCCTCTAATTGCCACTTAATAGGAAATATGGGAGACAGAAAACCATGCGAAATAAAGCGCAGGTGGCGGTAGGCAGAAGAATTCCCTCCTTTTAAAGGAGATCGTGTCCTAATCCCTGGGGCCTGGGAGTATGTTAGGGTGCATGGCAAAGGGAATTTAAATTGCTAATCAGCTGACCTGCAAACAGGAAGGTCATCTGGGATTGTCCAGGTGGGACTAATGTGATCACAAGGGTGCTTAAAAGTGGAAGAGGGAAACAGGCTAGGAGTGAGTGACAGAAGGGAAAGAGAGGGAGTTTCAACTATGGAGGAGGAGGGTGGAATGAGGCGGTGTGGAGATTCAATCGCCACTGTTGGATGAATGTACACCGTGGCCACGGGATGCCTTGTGGCCTCTAGCAGTGCAAAGGGCGAGGAAACGGATTTTCCCCTAGATCCTCCAGAAAGGAATTCAGCCCTGCCAGTACTTTGATTTTAGCCTGGAAAAGGCCTGCATTAGACTTCTGACCTCTGGAATTGTAAGGTAATACATTTATGTTGTTTTAAGCCACTAAATTCGTGGTAATTTGTGACAGTGGCCACAGTAAACTAATACACATAATTATAATCAGCAAAATCTTAGACTCTCAGCAAGGTCACCAGACAGATGACCTGTTTTTTTTTTTTTTTCAATGAATAAATTGCAAGGAGAAAAAAAAGCACAAGCAGATGCTCCCAAGGGAGGGAGAGAGAGAGAGAGAGAGAGAGCAGGAAAGAGGAACCTATGATCTCAAGGAAACTGAAGAAACATGTTGACCAATTGCTATGCATGGATCTTATTTGGATTCTGATTTGAACCAAGTATCAAAGAAATAAAACACACCAAGGAGACAAGTGGAGAAGTCTGAAAACTGACTACCCTTGCTGGTATCAAAATGTTAAAAAAATCGGGTGTGATCATTGGTATTGTAGTTGGTTTCAAAGGGATGCCATTATTTAGAGATGTACACGGGAATATTTACAAGCAACTGATGTATCTGGATTTGCTTTGCTAAGAATCTAGAGGGGAGGCAACTGGGTTCAGGTATAGATGGCGTCACTTTGGCCCTGACGTGATTAACTGCTGACACTGGGGGGCAGGCACTGGCAGGAAGTAGGGAGGTTGGATCCTGTTTCCTGCCTCCCATGCTGTATACATGGTATTGGGGCCAAGGAGACCGGGTTTCTGAAGCAAGGCTCCACGGTTGGAATTCCAGCTCTATTACTTACCACTTGTTTGACCTTGGACAAGAGTCTTAACCTCTTTGTGACTCGTTTCCCTCCTTTATCAAATGGGCATAATAATAGTTTGTTTCTCTCAGCAGTATGATGAAGATTAGGTGAAGTACATAAGACATGGAATGGTTACTGGCACAGAGGAATCCAGGCTAGTTCGCAATTACTATTATCTTTACTAAATGTTGAAGTATTTGGTTTTCAGAGGTCTTTCTCCTTATTTGATAAATGAAGATTATCTGTAACAGAACTTCCTATTTTATTGAGTGATTATGCAAATCGAGGTAATACATATGAAAGAGATCCAAGGAAATTAAAAGTATTCACAGGTATATGGCATTTTCCTCTTCACTATATCAATAAAAAGTGGCAGTGACAAATAAAAATTTGGCAGTCTGAGAACATTTATCCTTATCTGGAATGAACGCACACTGGAGAAAACAGCCTTGCCCAGATTTAAATAACATCCACAGTTCTACTTTCTAAATAGTTTGCCATACAGCCGTATACCTCTTAAATATGGTGGCCTGCCTGCGTGTAACAGCAATTTTATTTAAAAAGAGAAACGGTAGGCCTCAGTATCTATTTTCAGAAAGATGAAGACAAAGTCATACCCTTTTGCAAACTAAATGTCAAGTAACACAGAATTACATTTAAGCACCATTCTAAATGCAGGATTTGCATCTAATCTTTCCTCTCTCTTTGGGATGTACAATTTTATTCAAAAGCTTTAAAACCAGTGAAAAGCAGATACTGAATAACTTCTAAATGAGCAGAGTCTCCTAGGGGAAATGGGAAACAAAAGTCAGATTCTATTAAAATGCTCCCTTCTTTTCTAAAAGCTGTTTATGCAACCACATGCAAAACAAAAATTTGAATGGTATCATCTAAAAATAAGAGTTTCAAGCATAATGTTAGGTTCTCGTTTACAAGAGAACGAGTTACATCAACCATAGATGCTATTTCACCTTACAAATACATTTTCCTAGATCTATGCTAAATATTTTAAATATAGCTGACAGGCATGCTTCAAGAAGAAAAACAAATTATACATATAACAAGATGTCAAAAAGGAATAGAACCATCTCAAAAATAAAATTCCAACAGCAGAGACAGCCCCAAATCTCTTAAAATAACTTAAAGAAACATGGAAGAAAACCTACTTCATCAAATGTTTTAAAGAACAGAGACAAGTTTATCTTGGGAAGATCCTGACTAAAATTTTAATTCTCAATGAAAACCAAAGCTTCATCAGGGCCGATTCTTCCTCAGGGTTGACAGTTATGCCCTTGCTGAGTGTGAAGCATTTGTACATTCTTTCTTTACCATGAACTCTTGGTCAAGACAGTAAGAGGTTGAACCTGTTATAACTGGCAGTTTTAAAAGGAGTTTCCATTCTATTCTAAATCCTTTGTCTATGATTTTTCTTAGGCAGGCTTTTTTGAAATGAAATTTCTTTCCAATACTTCTCTCTGGCTTGTTTTTTAGAAGAAAAAAAGTGACACTGTCTCACAAATTAACCCCAGTGAGACCCTTACCTCGTGCTTGTCAGGAGCTATGAAGTTCAGCTGGCAGTTTGAGTCATACAAGATGGAGAAAGCAAGTTCAAGCACCTCCTACAAGGGATCAGAGAAAACACCGTCTTAAGGAAAATGGGAACATTGTTCTGCGGTTAAAAATGGCTGTGGACTGAACATAGAATATGTAGACATGAGGGGCAGTGGTGAGCTGATGGGAGGAAGGAGTATTTTTTGTTTGTTTTGTTTTGTTCACAGAACATGTCCTTCTATTCCGGGGAAGTCTATATAACCAGATCATTTAATTCTCAAGATAGTCCTTGTAGCAAGTCTGAGTGTTCCTCTTTGATGGGAAGGAGCTTGGAGAAGGAAATGATTGTCCAAAGCCATATAACTCCAAAGCCATGCCACTCTTCTTTCTTCAGCATCTCCCTTCCAGGAGTTAAGGGCTGTTCTATCTTTGATCACCCCCAATGTCCATAGGGGTATGAACTTCCTAAAACATGGAAGCTACATGGGAGCCAATGAGGCTTGCGAGTCAACTCATTATCTTTAGGTCCTTTGATCTCTGAAGTTCTATACAGCAAAGGCTACATAAAACTTAGATATTATCTAGAGGCTGAAGAATAGAAAGGAGAATCAAGGGCCCAATGCTACATTCATTCATTGGTGAGCGTCTACTGAATGCAGGTATGAGTCAGACCCAAAGGGCCAAGGACTAAGTGACACTGTCCTTTCATTGTAGCTGTATGGACATTGGCTGAGACATTCAGGGTCATGTCTAACGTACGTTTTAATAGACTTCTCAAATTATGTGCTGTACATTATTGGGTACAATGATTGTTCTTTGGTTTGAGCAGTCAGCAGGATACAACCTTTGGAAGATGAGAGTCATGGCTCATCTCAACACCCTAAAAGCTCCTAATCTGGAGGGAAGGGGCCAAGTGAACCCACATTGCATTGTTACAACACACAAATATTGTGTAACTCGCACTGCATTGTTACAAAACACAAATATTGTGTAATTTCTTAGGAAGGTAGATCTTTCCACATCATTCTTTGCCTAACATTTGTCAGGGGATTTGCCTTTGACCAGTAACTCACAGCAAGAATGACCGAGAAAGAGGGAAGGCAGAGATAAAGTCAATGCTTCCAGATTTCAGAATTTCAAATGGGCTAAAGAATCTTTGCCAGGGGAACTATGAAGGCCTAGCATTAACTGGATACCTTTCCTGACACAATCAAACATCTAGCTGTTTGGGTTCTTGTGAGGTTCCTCTGTGTCTAACTTGCCTCCAGCTGTCCCCTCATTAAGAGGGAGGGGCTCTTGCTCTGAGCCCAGACGGTATCTTAAACTCTTATGGCCTCCTCACTCTGCCAGAAATAGGGACAATTAAAGGAAAGAATGCTGAGGCAGGAATGGGAGCTACCCTGTAAAACTACCTCTCTCCTCATCTTCATTACTTCTACTGTAGGCCTCTATTCAGGCCTGCCCGCCCAGTGAAGATCAATAATATTAAAAAAAAAAAAAAAGTTCACCAAAACTAATAAAACAAAAACATTTTCTCCATTAAATTTGACATCTCTCTTGAGTGTTTTGTTTGTCATGGGCCCTATAGGTGACATCATAAATTGGATCATCTTTAAAAAAAAAAAAAAAAACAGTCAGGCAATCCATATTAAGAGCCTGGGATCCCATTCCTGGGATTATTCCTAGAAAATTGAAAGCAAGTGAATGCTGTATACATCATCACCTGAAGAACATAATATGAACTAAATAAATGTCTTCCCCAATTTGGGTGAACCGTTAAATAAATCATGAATTAGCAGAGAAATTTATTCAGCCAGACATTCAGTATGATAGTTATGAAGATTTGATAAAAAAGGGGAAATGAACATTATTTACATGCAGATCACAATTATGAACAATGTCTACCTGTGGACAGAGACTGAAGGCAAATAATGAGAAATTAAAATTAATGTTAAGGGGCTGGGATCATAGGTGATTATTTTTTTCTTTAAAAAATGTAACAGTTTATTTTCAATAAAATGTTAAGCTCCAATCTCATAAATTCATAAAAAATTGTTTTTAGATTAGGCACATTGATATAAATGATTTTGTACTAATCTTAGTGTCATTTATCAGGAAAACTCCCTGACTCATGATTGAGAGACTGGGAAGAAAGGTGAGGACCGGGCTTTGCTTATGAATGACCAGTCAGTATATGGTGACAGCCTAAGGTGACCGTCAGAGGTCACTAGGAAAAGGTAAAATTCAGGAATGCATTTCTGGGCTGACACTGGACAACTGGTACTCCTCTTAGGCAGTCATGTGAATCATCCCCTTGCTAACCACAGCCAGTGTGAACACCATCAGAGCCCAGACTCAGCCTCTTGACTAGGTGCTGAAGTCACCTGAGGCCAGAGTGTCAGTGTGATTGTCCTTGTGACATTTTCTCTTCTGCAGAGGCCCAGAGAAGGAAAAGAAATGATGGGGCCTGCACATGTTGGGCTCTGCCCTCCTAAGGCACAAACCAGTGAGGACGTGAATGAGTGGAGTCGTCATGACCTAGATTCCTGATAAACACAGGCAGGAAATAGGAAATTCGTGAGAATGTCAATCCCCACTTTCATTTCACCAAAGCTGCCTGGGAGGGGTGGGAGGAATTAATTCTCTGAACCACATGCCTGCATTAAAGGCTGCTATCGCCTATAATGAGTTTTATTGACGTCTCTGGCTTGTTGTCATTGAGTCACTGGTGGAGGTCAGCTCTTCAGCACTTCGAACACACAGGCTACAGAGCTGGGAGCGATGGCACCTCTCAGACTAACACTCCAGAAAGCTGCCACCTGTCCAAACTGTCTGTGAGGGATAGAGGTGCCAGGAGGTGGGAGAGTGGCAGTCATGGATCTGGGGCAGTGTCCCCCTCAGGGGCTTTGTCACACTCCACAACATTCAGACATCTGATGCTCTGGGGCTTTGCTACTCACAGTCCTTTTTTCCCCTCTGGATTTGATTCAGTGAAAGATTATGTTCAGGAGTTCCTATTTTCATCCTCTATTTCATTAATTCACATCTCTCAGTAGGTGGAGGAAGGCCTGGGATGGGAGAATTCTGAAACAGGGGGCAGGAGAATCTGAATTCCCCCCTCTACCCACCAAACCAGCATGCACTAGGGCCTCTGACCCCATCTTCAACTCTTGGGCTTATGACCAGTGACAAGGCATGTTGGGTCAGGGGAGGCTCAGAGAAATTTTGGGCATGGATGACATCTTGTTTTGGGGACTGCCATTTTCCAGGGATCAAAATGACAGACTGAATATAAGAGCAGAATTTCATAGGACATGTATTCAGTATACAGTGCTGGCTGCCATTGTTTTGAGGTGACAGGTCTCATTTGGGCATTTTTTCCAGCACTCACTTGAACTATGTTGGTTCTCCACCATTTATTCAGGTCATCTTGGAGGGCAAAGACACAAGACATAACTTGGCATGTGCATGTGCTAAATATAGCCATAGACATAGCAGTAGATTTCATAGCTATAAAACACTGCTGCTCATCTATAGGTCTGGGAGTTTGAGTTTCTGTTTTAGAAGGCAAAAATTACCCATTCATGTAGTATATACTAGTAGAGGATACTGCCCTCTTCAGGCAGCTGTAACTTTCTGGCCCCACTCTATCTTAGCCTTATCAGCCAATTGTTCCCCAACCCATTTTCTTCTCTGGGTCCTTTGCCTTCTCTGTCTTTGTTTCTCAATCCTATACTCTGAACTCAGTGATTCTCAATCACTCTCAAAGAACAGAGGATGTTCTTTCATATGGTGGAAGGACCTTGTGCCTTTTCACATACTCCTTCCCCCTCCTAGAAAGTCTTCCTCTTTCTCCCCTCCCTTAGCAATTCCTTTTCAATTCCTCTGAGAGCCTCTCTTCATGTCTCCCGGGCTCTCCCTGTATTTAAATGTTCCAGGACATAGACAACATTGGATTATCATTGCATGTTGGCATATAAGTCTTGTATCTACTAGACTCCTAGGGCCAGGGGCCAGGTCATGTTTATCTCTGAATTCCTAGCTCCTGGCATAGACCTGGTAGAAAGAAGATACTCAATCTCTTATGAATACAAGTGATGAATGAAGTAAATCTCAATAAAAGCCTTTTGGGTTAAGACCAGGGTTTTCAAGCTGATGTTAGAGCATTAGCTTCTAGTTTAATCTGCTTCTTATTTCTGGTTCATAAATCACACTGGAAAAATAAAAGCTGGATTCTAGGACATCGTGAGATGGAAGCTTCTGCTATGTCAGATATATACCTACCTATATCAGTAAGATCTGGTTAGATCAGTTCCTTTCTTTTTTCTAGTCCCAGGACCTTGGACAGTGCCCAGCATATCAGATGTTGAAGGAGTGAGAAGTGCATCAGTTACCCACGTATTGCTATTAGCGAAGTATTTCCCTTATGGATCCTAATGTGTCAGTTTGTCCTGCTTAGTGTTTAAGCTAACCAAAAGTCCCATGGCGCAAGATGTGAGAAACTACCCTCTAATTGGAAAAACTGTCTGAAGAGCCAATAACACACCTTGGTTACTGCCCACTACCATGTACTAACAGACCTCCTGTGGACACATTTTGGTCAGCTTTCCTTTTAAGCTGCAGGTCTCTCCTTTTCTACCAGAAGTCCCAGAGGTAGGGAACAGCAGGCCTGTGGAGTATTAGGAGAAGGGGTGTGGGTATGGGGGATTGAGGAAGGAAATTCTTAGAACCATGGGTTTCCCTTCTGCCTTTTGATGTTTTGCCTGATAAACCAGGTGTATGAACACTATAGACACCGCAAGACAAACAATCTTCATGTGTATGCAATGAAAGAGACAGGCTAGCAGAGATACTGCTTTTCTCAGGCCTCAAGGTAGCCTGGAAGAGCTGGAGGTGACTGGAACATCTTGACCAGTGAATGTTAGGAAATAGCCTCTATTTGCTCTCTTATATATGTGGCTATAGCAGTGTGCCCCATTTATTTCTCCATCCATCCATCCATCCATCCATCCATCCATCCATCCATCCATCCATCCAATTTTCCATGAATACCATGCATGGCAAAAAAAAAAAAAAAACAAAATAGATTGGAAAATATCATTTACTCTGTTTTGTTGATCTCATCTAAGGGGAGGAGTCTGACACAGGAAGGCCACATTGCACCCACACATATCATATGCTCAAATGAGATCATCTCCACACCTGTTTTGATATTGGCAACTTGTATCTTCTTCTCTTTCTCTCTCTCTCTCTTTTTTTTTTTTTTTTTGGTTAGTCAGGCTGGATGTTTAACTGTCTTATTAATATCTTCCAAAACCAAGTTTTGCTTTTGTTTATTTTCTCTGTTTTCAGTTTCATCGATTTCAACTTTAATATTAATTATTTCTTTTCTTCTCTTTGCTTTAGGCTTAGATTGCTCTTCTCCAGTTTGGTAAGGTAGAAACTTTATTGATTTTTAAATCTTTCTTCTTTTCTAATATATATGTGTTTAATGTTACAAGTTTCCCTCCAACATTGCTTTTGCCCCATCCCCCACATCTTGATCTTATATTTTAACTCTGTTTATTTTGTAATTTCTCTTGAGACTTCTGAACTATGGGTTATATACAAGTGTATTCTTAAATTTCCAAATATTTGGGGAGATTTCCCAGCTATCTTTCTGTTACTGATTTCTAACTTAACTCCACTCTGGCCTGAAAATGTATTTTGTATGATTGCTGTTCTTTTAAATTTGTTAGGGTATATTTCATGGCCCAGAATGTAGTCTATCCAGTGAATGTCTCTTGTTTCATTAGAATGTGTATTCTGCTATTGTCAGGTGGATTTCCTATTAATGTTAATTAGATCAAGTTGACTGATGGTGCTGTTCTAAGTCATCAATATCTTTATTGATTTTCTGTCTGCTTCATCTATCAATTACTGACAGACGGGTACTGAAATCCTGATATAATGATAGATTTGTGAATTTCTCCTCTCAGTTCTTTGTCTTTGGTTTTCTGTAGTTGGAATATGATATGCCTAAGTGTTGTGGTTTTTTTTTTTTTTTTTTTTTTTTGCATATTTGTCCTGCTTAGTGTCCTTTAAACTTCCTGGATGTGTGGTTTTGTGTGGGTTATTAATATTGGACTGTCCTTAGCCATTCTTGCTTTAATATTCTTTTGCCCCATTCTTTTTTTCTTCTGGTATTCTGATTATACATATGTTATACTTTTTGCAATTATCTCCCAGTTCTTTGAGGTTTCCATTTTTTCCCTCCTTATGATTTTGTTTAGAAGTTTCTGTTGACTCATCTTTAAGCCACTAATCCTTTCCTTGGCCATGTCAAGTCTACTGATAAGCCGAGTAGAAACATCCTTCACTTCTGTGACAGTGTTTTTATTTATAGCCTTTCCTTTTGATTCGTTTCTAGAGTTTCCATCTTTTTGCTTACATTGCCCATCTGTTCAGGTTGTGTCTTTTTTCCATTAGAGTCTAAGACACTTATAATCTAGTTATTTTAAACTGATAATTCCAGAGTCTGTGTCATAATGGAGTCTGGTTATGATGACTGCTTTGTTTCTTCAGGCTGTTTTTTCTTGCTTTTTGGCAGGCGTGTAATTTTTTGTTGAGATCCAGACATGTTGTGTCAGGCAATAAGAAGTGATATATATAGACCCTTATGGTGATGATTTATGTTAATCTGGCATGGAATTGCAATATGTTTAATATTTACTGAAGCTTTAAGTGCCAGAGGCTTCAAATTCCTCTAGTATCCCTCTTTTTGCCTTCTCTATTGAGAACAAGTGGGCTTCCCTAAGTATTCCTCCTCAGAGAGAGTGTATGTCTGGCAGATCTTTCAGCCCTAATCCAATGTTATTATCTTGGATAATAGGTTGTGTGGCGGTAGGATAGGATATGGGTGTGGTGGTAGGATTTGGGTGAGGGATTGGATTCTATAATTTACCAATTAAACCTTTATCTTTTAGGGACTCTATATCTTGCAGCTGTCACCTTCTCAAATGGTATAGCCTTCCCCTTCCCCTCCTACTCCTCCCTTTTTCTCTGGCTGTAGAGTTTCCTATCAATTTCCTTGAGGCTCTGACTGTTGTTGACTATGTCTCTTCCACCCCCAACCCCACAGTTGAGACAGAAGGCTAAAATGAGATAAAATGGGATAAATTCTCTTCCCCTAGATAGGAAACGGGTCTGCAAAACAGAACTTTGTTATGGGGAAGTCTCTGGCATATGTCATGATTTCTCCTCCTTTTCCCCTGCCAGAGACATGAAGGGTAGTCCTTTTCAGTTCTTCACTGTGGGAATCTGCTAGGGTTACTGGTTGAAAAGCCCATGAAAGCATGCCCCCCAGAAAACTGAAACCCTGAGTTTCTCACCTTCACACTAGCCCACACTCAGCCTTCAGCAATTAATCAGAATTGTCATTTAAGTGATCCTATAATTTATAGTTCCAGTGGATTCTGCTCAGGTGAGCAGATCTGGCTGTGACTCTCTGGATGCACTTGACTCTCCAGATTCCGGGGTGGTGATTTGCCCTGTGACCTCAGTTCCTAGTAGATCCAAGAAAATTGTTGACTATTACTTTATTCAGTTTCTTCTTACTGTAAGGACAGGAGTGACAATTCCCAAGTGCCTTCCACGTTGGGACTGAAACCAGTCTCTCCACACATATTTTACATTATCTTCTCTATCCCTACTCAGAGTGCATGAGTCCTGGCAGTCTGTTTTGCTGCCAACTACACCCTTCCTGGCCTTCTCTGGGTTATAAAGTCTTGTTTCTGCCAATTTCCTCACATTGTTTCCTGTTCAGCTCCAAGTGTTATGTAACCATGGGACAGAGCTGAGCCAGTGCTGGAAATGAGCAGAGACAGTAGTCCCTGAGATTGTGCTCTGATATCAGGTGGTAGGAGAGGCAAACCATGAAGACTGGGAACCTTCATTCAGTTAAGGATGCTCCTCTGAAATCTGAGGAGTGGTACAATCCCTGTTTCCCATATCATGAAAAAGAAAGAAATGCTGTGTAACAGTTGACCCACAGACTCTGAAGCATGCCCTTATATCATTATGTTTGTCAGTTAAGCGCATCATCTGATGATGCTGTGACAGGCTTGACAAAGAAGGAATTCACATCGAGTTGAGGTGAGTTATATTTACGTGACTTAGGAAGCAGTGATCTTGTTATCGGCCTTCTTGGCTGTATCCGCTTCCCTTTACCTTCATAAATAGTACTTTTACAGTACAACTGATCTATGTGATATTTTTGGTACCAAGGTGGCTAGAGCACCCAGATCAATCTAGATAATTTTGTTTATGGATGGGTACTATGTATCACAAGATGCTGAGAGGTAGAAACAAAGAATTGGCTCCCTCGTGGCCTTCCAAGGGCAAATACCTCCAGACTGGGGGCAAAGGAAATTCTTCCATCTTTTCAAATGGTGCCTCCTGCCATACCCTCTGGTATGGAACAGGCTGTTATGATGAACAGTTGGTTGGTAAACCAGGAGGGGAAGATGAAAGATACTGTGATATGAAGAGAATTTATGCAATATTCACGTTGGGGGAAATTTTCTCCCTTAAGCTGATTTTGAGTTATTTAATAATACTTTCCATGATGCTGAAGACTATCAGGCCCTTAAATTGTCTAAAATGTTTTGAGTGTTCTGGTATCTGCCTTTCTCAGGATTCACAGAGACTCCAGAGAGGCTACCGAAGGAGGTAAAATGGAAGAGATTGGGGTGGAAGTCAGGGAGGAGACAACATGAATATAAATGGGAGGCTAGGAGAGCCCCAGAGAATGGATGAAGATGAGCAGAGAAAGCTTGGGTGACAATAGTGGGTGAAGACAGCCATCCCGAAGGTTGTTAGGAGACAGGAAGGGAGAAAACGGAAGAGGTGGGGGTTCTGAAGTGATCAGTGAAAGTATAAGGCTAAGGGATATAAAAGCAGTCAGAGAAGGGAAAAGGAGAGCTAAGTGACATGCAACAGCACATGCAGATGCATGCATGCAAGCACATGCGCACACACACGCACACTGTTACTAACACAGGGATGGGCCCCCTACCATCGCTGAATGCACGGTGCAGATAACACTATTTGCAAGAACTTTGGAAATCATACCTTGTTTTGTTTAAGGGCACCTTTCTCTTTCATATGAGGGCAGTCCTTCCCCGTCACCACAGCTTTGATATCTGCCACCGGCACTGCAATTCATAAGAAAATGAAAGTCACTACACCATGGGAAAGCTGAGATGTCAGTAAAGAAGCAGGGGTGAGCACGGTGTCTGTGGGCACAGCTGTCATTCCTGGAAACTACTGCAACAAGAGAAAAGAAAAAAGGTAAAAAGAGAAAGAGAAAAAGGCAAAATCCCAGGACCAGAAACTAAAATTGATTCTTATATTTTACTAAAAAGCATCCCTGGGAAGAAAAAAAAATCTACGTTCACAAGCAGAATTTGGTTCACTAAAACAAATCCTAAGAAAACCCATCATTGTTGTGTAAAAGTAATGGTATCAGAATCAGCAGTAATGATACTACTACTAGCAGTACTGATACTGATAATACGGAAGAACCGCTGCTGCCAGGAACAATGCCAGGTGCTTCACACACACTGGTATCTCTTGCTACAGTACCTGCATCTATTAGCTTCTGAGTGTTGGATAACAAGGAGAAGCAACCTTACCACAAAAAAAATGAATCCGGATCTGAACACTCACTCTCCAAATTCCAGCTCTCTATCATCTTGTTATTTTTTTCTTAAATTTATTTATTCATGAGAGACACACAGAGAGAGGCAGAGACACAGGCAGAGGGAGAAGCAGGCTCCATGCAGGGAGCCCGATATGGGACTGGATCCCAGGACCCCAGGATCATGCCCTGAGCTGAAGGCAGATGCTCAACCACCCAAGCATCCCCCATCTTGTTGATTCTCATGGCAACTTTGTGAGGCAGGCATATTTTTAATCTCTATTTTACAGACAACAAAAGTAAACTCAATTAAAGAAAGGGAACATTCTTTTCTGATAGGGAAATGGTAGCTGGTATTAATCTTAGAGATCCTGAGAATAATGTAGTTAGATAAAATGATGTTATCTCATGTCTTACTCAGGACTTAGGAGGAAGATAAAAGACATGGACAGGTTTGAGCATTGGAAACTTTTTGCCAAGATCATCTGAGAGAGAAAAGGCAGTAAGATGGTTTGGAACCACACTTTAAAAAACTGTGAAATCACCTGTTCCTCTCCAATCCCTAGTCTTTTAGGCCCACAAGGCATTGTGAACTTAGGATCTGCAGAAACTTTGAGTAATCAATGCCTTAGATTCCCCTAATGAAGAAGATAATAAGAGATTTCATAATTAAAGTTCATATACCTTTACTGAGGAATTGGGTTGTAGGGGAGAGATTTAGATGAAGATGAAATGATGAAACATATAGAATATCAAAATGATACCACAGGAAGACCCTGGAAAAGCTAACATTTTCCAGGTTCCCTACAATTGCTAAGATCTTGTTCAAATCTGTTGAGAGCCCTAGAGCTTTCTCTAACCCTGGATAGAAGTGGGGTTGTAATGAACCCTTCCCATAATCTCTGCACATCCTCCCTGCTCTCTGTTCCCCCATCCACTCCTTCATCTTGCAGTCCTGATTCTAGATTGCATGGGCAGATGTTACTTGTGCTGACCGATATCTGGTCTTCCTCCCTTTCTGGGCATTGGAAGACTATACTTCCCAGCAGTCTATGCAGTTAGGTTGGGCCCCCTGATTAGGTCTGGCCGGTGAAATGTGAGAGGCAGCAGCATGCATGTGTCTTCTTGAAGGAGGCAGTAAAAAGTCCACATCCATCAGCCTCTCGTCAGAAACTGAACAGGCTACACTTTCCATCCAGATGGCACAGATGTGGGATGGCATAGCAGCCATTGGTGTGGCGCAGTCCTTTCACAGCCCATGTCAGTTATACAACGTGGGTGAGAAACTCTTGTCATAAGCCATTGAGATCTGGAGCTGTTTGTTCCAGCAGCATACTGCAGCAATGCAGCCTACCTTGAGGGACATCATCCTTTTTACCTTGGATGCTTTTCCTGCCCCTCTGATTTGGCATCTTCCTATAGATGGTCTCTATAATTCCTGGACCTACTTGTGACCACAACCGGCTGACTTCAGCTCTCCTGAAATTCATTTTTATAACCAATAATCAGCCCTGTTCTCCTCAGTGGTCAATCTGGTTGCCTCATCACTACCCCAGGAGGGGGACATTTGGGCACTTTCAGAAGTTGGGTTGACTCTGTGTTTACTTTTCAATTGAACATCCACCGTGGAAGTGAATTTGCGAAAGAGTTAACCTACCAATTCAAAAGCCTTCTCAAGCTTCAGATGGAGTTTGAGTCACAAGTACCTTGCGGAAATCTTTTGTTGTATAATATATAACATGGTCAACGAACTAGAAAGAGTTTCTACAATCTATAAATACTAAGTTACCCTTTGGCTTTGAAAACCCATCATATGGAACCCGACAAGAGTAACACAAAAGTCTACAGTGGGAGTAGTCTTCAGAATCTCTAATGAGAAGGCTTCAGGGGAGAAAAGGAACTTTTCCACCATGCTTGTGGCAGTACATATTCTGTTTTTTATATGTATTGTCCCCTGTCAAGGAGACAAGCTGCTGTATTACTCACAGGATTATGGCTAAGAGGAAACACAAAATTCTAAAAATACACTGTGGCTTTTAAAGGTTGCTGTTTGCATAGTTTGTCTCTAGATGTACTGGAAGATTAGGCATCAGAAGGGCTAGAATGCCATCCTTTCTATTCCCATGAGCAGAATCAGACTCATGTCCCTTGAATCTACACTCTGAGGAGGCAGGAGAGGGCTATTGATTACTTCAAAGTCAGGCTAGTGTTTCCATTAGACTTTTTTTTTTTAAATGTGGGAGCAGTTTAAAGAAGTGGTACCCGGAGATATGAGAAATAAAAGGGTCCTTGCTGGCACCCTACATCCCACTCTAAATCCTTGGGGCATTCATTCCTTTCAATCTTTTTTCAGGCTGAAGCCTACAGAGAAGAAATAAATGATGCAATGTCACGTAGTTAGTGGGGGACAGAGTTGGGACTGTTTTTTCTTCTACTCTATGCTCTCTCGCTTAGTCATGACTTCTCCCTATTTTTGGAAGGTATCAGCACCCAAATCATGCTGAACACAGCCCCAGAGGTGGCTGGCAATCACTTCAGATACTCTAGGAAACTCTATGGCTGCTAATTTTTGTGGAAGGAACTGAAATTATGATTTAAAACAAAAATACAACTGAAAAAAGTTAAGTATAGCCACCAAAATTCTTTTAGGTTTCACCACTGGGAGCTAAATTGAGGCAGAAACCACCCTAGGAAGTAGTTAGTAAGCCATGAGCAATTGCTGTATATACAGCACCATAGGTGCCTCTAAGAGTGGTGATACAGATGAGAGACAGGTAGACCCTATCCCTGTACAGTTCAGTGAAGAATCTGATCTCTAACTTGGCAGCACAGAGCGGTGGGAAGGGCTGTGCCTTTGGAGTCACTGACTGGCTTTGAATTCTAGATTCACCACTGGTTGTTCCACTTAGGGCTGAAGTGCTTGGAGCCTAACCTTCCTCATCTGCAATGTGGAACACTTACATCGGTTACATCATAGAGTTGCCCCAAGAATGACCTCCTAACACTGGACCCAGGATCATTGTTGGCTTTTCATCTAGGTAGTACAGGGTTGGGGGTAAAAGCTAGGGCTATGGAGTTGGATGGTTGCATAGATCTCTGTTCTACTGTTTACTAGCCATGAACAGGTTATTTAAATTTTTCTGTACCTCAGTTTCCTTATCTGTAAATGAACAATGGGGTCCACCTCTCTAGGTTAGGAAGAGGGAAATTTATGTAGAGCTTTTAGCACAGTGCCTGGCATATAGTAAGCACTCAATAAATGTTTGTAATTATTCTCATTATCAATAATCAAAGTTAATTGTCTCCGTAGATTGAGGGACCTGAATTATTCACCTTGCTTCAGTGACCTAAATTTCCACTTTGCTGTCTCAGCTGCTCCTCTCATCCTCTGTAATAGGCTTAATCACCCTGTGAGGGAGTGAGCCTTTTCCTCGTTGGCCCCTTTGATGTGGGAGTGAGGAGCTCTGGCCTAGATTCTTTCAAAGGGCAGCACTGAGGAGCCTGGGGGCACCCCTGGAAAGCCATGGAGTCTAGTGACTATTGGGGGTGACAAGAGTCTGTAAACTGGTGGTTGAGATGTGGGGCCACCTCTCCTGCCAAATAGAAGTAATACGAGGAGAGATTTCCTAAACCTTAAGGGGTGATGACAGCCAAGGAGAGGCCCTCAATCTTTACTCACCCTCTCTTTATTAAGAAGATTCAATTACACTCTTTGATTCATCAATATCTCAATATTCAGCACTGATTAACTCAAGGGGCGGAAGACAATTTCCCCCTTGGTCTCAAGAGAGGGCAGTCGTACATGGCAGGAGCAGTGGCACTTGATATTAATTAAAGGAACATTTCATTTTTCTAGTGGAATGAAGTTTATGACTTCTAAGGGCTCTAAGAGGATGGGGGCAGAATGCAGAATTGGAATTAAATGCAAACCAGTGGCAGACCTGAAGCAGCAAACTTTAGTTTCCTAAGCTGGGGCCTGCTCATCCCAGGCACATACTGGGCTCATTTTACTTTTTTACATGAATACACACCCTCCTTGGCTCATATGTGCATACAGATACAATCTCTCTCTATCTCTCTCTCCCTCTCTCCCTCTTTTTCTTTCTTTCTTTCTTTCTTTCTTTCTTTCTTTCTTTCTTTCTTTCTTTCTTTCTTTCTTTCTTTTCTTTCTTTTTTTAAATGTTTATTTATTTTATTTATGATAGACATAGAGAGAGAGAGAGAGAGAGAGAGAGAGAGAGAGAGGCAGAGACACAGGAGGATGGAGAAGCAGGCTCCATGCCGGGAGCCCGACGTGGGACTCGATCCCGGGACTCCAGGATTGTGCCCTGGGCCAACGGCAGGCACTAAACCGCTGAGCCACCCAGGGATCCCCACCCTCTCTCTTTCACACACACACACACACACACACACCCTCTTACATGCACACACCTGTACAAGTATGCATTCCTGGTTTATCCTGCAATGGATAAACTGTTGATGGAACAGCTCTTTTGAAGTCTGAAGTACTGGCTTTCAAAGGCTGCAGAGGAAGGGGTGGGCTGGGGGTTTTGAGCCATTGTCGAGGGACCACTGTAACCCTTTCCCGGAACCAGTATCACTCTGTGGCCACTCCCAAAAGCTGTCTGGAGATTTGCAGCACTGGCCTTACTCTTCTGTGACCACCTGTTGAGCTGGTTCTCCCCGGCACTGGTAGTCTGGGTTTATAGCTAGTTACTTTCACCCTGGCCTCTTGGGGTGCAGGCTTTGGTAGAGCCAGGGGGTATCAGCTTGTGGACAAGCCCTATAATTGCCCCTACAAGGCTTAGGAGTGGTCTACACCTCGACTTTCTCTAGGAGCAGGGCTACCAATTTCCTAAGCAGCAGAACCAGCTAGAATGGGAGTGCTGCATATAAAACCTGCAAACAGGGCAGCCCGGGTGGCTCAGCGGTTTAGCACTGCCTTCAGCCCAGGGCAAGATCCTGGAGACCTGGGATCGAGTCCCACATCAGGCTCCCTGCATGGAGCCTGCTTCTCCCTCTGCCTGTGTCTCTTCTTCTTTCTATCTCTGTGTGTCTCTCATGAGTAAATAAATAAAATCTTTAAAAATAAAAAAAAAAAACCTGCAAACAATGCCAATTGGATATCCATCTCTGAGTTGAGAAGTGGATCATAGACCTATAAATTTGGGGATAGGGATCCCTGGGTGGCTCAGCGGTTTGGCGCTTGCCTTCGGCCCAGGGCATGATCCTGGAGACCCAGGATCGAGTCCCACATTGGGCTTCCTGCATGGAGCCTGCTTCTCCCTCTGCCTGTGTCTCTGCCTCTCTCTCTCTCTCTGTGTCTCCCATGAATAAATAAATAAAATCTTTTACAAAAATATGGGGATAAATAATATGTCCAGTGAGAGGGAGAGCCGATTCACTGTCTGTGTGAGGCAGAAAGTCAATCAAGGTGTGTGTGTGTGTGTGTGTGTGTTGCCCAGATCACTTGCCTATTTCCTGGTCAGGTTAAGAACCAGACTATGAAGACTTTGTATATAACTAGTTGCGTTGAGTAACAGTAACCTTTAACTCTTCATTTTACCGTGGTAGAGTCTTGATTCCAAATTGCTGGCCTCTGAACAGTTCCAAGTTCACAAGGGAGGTTTCACCAGTGAGTTTTCACCAGTTAATAGCAAACAGAGGAAAATACAGACACAGCTGTGAATTTTTAATAAAGCTAATGTGATTTAGTAGATGGGACTGTGCTATATTCCAAGATTAGGTCTTTTAGGTCTCTCTTATTGTTTTTCATGATTAAGAGCCCATTTTTAATGAAAGAAATGTGATATTAAATTTTAGTTAGATCTCATTTTTTAATGGAAGACCACCACGAAGAGAAGAGTATCAGGCAGTGCCTAGCTCGGTGGTTCTTGTTTTCATGAGCGTGCATCAGAATTGCCTGGAGAGTCTCTTAAGACTGAGATGGCTGGCTCCCAAACCCAGTTTCTGATTCAGTAGGACTGGAAATGAGGCCAGGGAATCTGCATTTCTAGTACGTTTTCAGGAGATGCTGTTCATGGTCCAAGGACCATACTCAGAACCACTGGTCTGGCCTGTCCACGGTGGAATGGAGAAGGCTTTCTGAGACCTGAAGGGAGGGTCCTCATTAGGGCCAGAGCCCCAGAACGCTGCCGCAGTAGGGGTTCACAGACACTACCCCAGACTCTGCAGTCATGTGTTTCGGATTTCCTTCTCCTCCCACTAATAGGTACCGATGATGTGGGCCAGGAAGGCAGTGCTCCTATGACAGCAAACAAGCTTGCTTCTGAACTAAATGACCCTATGAAGACCAGAGTCTTCCATTTTGCAGCAGGGGCAAAGAGAGAATGTTCCAGCGTCTGAATGTGTCAGGAATTTCTCACTGTGGTTATTTGTTGCCTTTAGTAGCCATGGGCTGCAAGGAAGGCAGTCCAGAGCTGACTTCTGTGGGTCCTGGGGTGATGAAAGGAAGGGTGCTGGGGCTTGGCATAAGGATTTGATCTGGTCAGCATGACTTTTGAAGACTATTTGAAAGTGTTTTTTTATTTTTTTTTTCTCACTCTCACTCTTTGATTTCTCCACCTGGGATATCCTCTGAGGTTATGTTCATTTTATCTCATTCCTCTTCCAAATCAATTCATGACCCTGGTATATTTTAATGTTTCTTTAATACCTGGTTTAACTTGTACACTTAATATTGTCTAAAACCTGGAACCTGGCTTGGTGTTGGGCTAAAATAATCTAGTAAATTACGGACTCTTCAAAACATACATGTTAAAACAGACACCATGCAGAAACAGCAAATAAATACAAATAACATGTATTTCAGGGAATCGTTAGTTGACAATGGACTGTAACTGATCATAGATTTTTCTAAGTTACCTCTCCTGAAGTAGGTTAGCCATACTGGGGTCTGCCATTAGCTCTGCATTATAATTATAGGATACACTGAACTACAATGAATAAATGTGCTAGAAATCAAGCACATGATTCATGAGAAATTATTTCATCACCAGAATAAGACAACTGACAGAGTCAGGCTTCTATTGTCTTTGCTTCTTGAAACAGCACCTGGAGAAGTAGTGCAAAAGTGGATGTCTGAACCCCAGGCGTACGTCTTTCTGGAAAGATATGTGAGCATTCCTTCTGTGCCCTCCTCTGTTCAGTCCCAAACCCCTAATCTCTCAGGTTCTTGTCCATGATGAGAATGCTCAGGCCAAGATGCTCAACAAGATGAGACATGCCCAGTGGATTTATTTGGGTTGGTCGTTTTCCAGCATGCTATTTTGTGACCAGGAAGCTAAACCAACAATGCAAACTCACTCCTCCTGCATGGGAGAGCCACTTACGTTTGTCCTGCAAGGAATCGTGGGGCACTTCTCCCTGAGGACTTTCTTCCAAGTCTCCATAATGCAGGACCTTGTGGTTGGGTGAAAGTCGACAGTACCAAAACTTGTCTGAGGGAAAAATACAGACACAAACACACAAATTTATGAGACAGGTGATTCTGAATTCCAAAAATATCGACATCCTTATTTTCTAATAGTCTTGCCTGGAAGTGCAAGTAATGCATTTGATTTTAAGTCTTCGGGAAGGAATGAATTCTAGAGCCCTGGGCAATGAGTCCCCTTTGGATTTTGATATTTAGTTGGCGCTGTCCTGCTTAACCACTGGGGAGGTTGTGAAATCCTTCAGGAATACTGACACCAGGTTTTCTGAGGTGGTGGTTTCCAGAGCATCATTTCATTAATATCTATAATGACTATGGGGTTTACCACTTGTCCACTTAGGCCTGGCAGATGTGGGGAGGGAGATGTAGAAAAAACGGCTTTCTTGGAACTCTTCTCCTTCTACATACCTCTTTTAAGACTGTTGAGATAGCTGTGTGCCATATCTTAGTTGGTATACCAGACCCCCATCCCTGGGGCTACTACACACCAATTAATCAAAGAATGAATTGTCAGGATATTAGTGATACACATGGGGGTGGAATTCATGAGGAAATAATCTAAATAATTCAGGGATTTATCCAAAGCGCGAGGATATTCACAATCGTCTCCTCTCTAATTCCTAGAGTTTATTTCTCTAAATAGACATGACTAGAATTGGGCTAAAGGGTACAGTCTCCCAGTTATAAAATGAATAAGACATGGGATGTATTGTATAGCATAGAGAATGTAATTGGTAACACTGTAACAACTTTGTATGGTGACAGATGGTCACTACGCTTACTGTGGTGACCATTTTGTAACATATATAAGTATCAAATCACTATCTTGTACGCCTGAAACTAAAAACATATATAAAATATTAAGACAAAACCAAAGAAATAGGCATGACCAGGGCCTTAGGGCCATTCTTATAAGTAACTCCCTCACTTAACCTCCTCTGCATTCCCATGTATTAAAAATATTTGAATAAGCCTGTGAGGTAGGAAGGAGGAGGCAAAAAACACTTTTTATAGATAAGGAACTTAAATTGTGACAGCAATCTTTGTGACGCTCTCAAGCAAGGCTGTGCTTAGACGCCTCTTCCCCCAGGAAGCCCTCTCCGATTACTACTGCCGAAGGGACTCTCCCCATTCTCCTAGCTGCCCCAGCATATTTCTTGATTATTGGTATCCCCATGGTAAGCCTCTTGGTATTTCTCATCATTTGCCACAAGCCGCAGGTAAGCAACTTGCCCTAGCAGGTGTACTGTGAACAATTACTGATGCAAGAAGACTCAGGATACTCATGAGCTCGGACAGTGTGGGGAAGCCAGGGCTCTCTAATGACAGCCACTGTCTTCACAATTGCACGGTCCCAATCCCTTGGCACAGTGTCTGGGACATAGAAGTTGCACAGTTGGTGTTGGCTAAGTTGATAAATGAGGACCCAAGGAGACTTGGTCAAAACGCTTAAGGCACAAAGCATGCATGACCTTGAAAGCATCTGTACGCCCATCTGTGCAGTTATGTAGTTGGTGAATATGGTGGCCTTGGTCAAGTCACCTCATTATTGTGTCTGCAGATGTATTGTTTTGAACTATTCTAATTAGAAAGTGCTCTGTAACATTGTAAGGAAATGGTTTTCCTATCTAAAATTGCCTTCATGCAAAACTTGTGTTTTAACTAAGACTCTTGTAATAGAAAAGTAAGTTTTATTTATTATTTTTAAGATTTTATTTTTTTATTCATGAGGGATACACAGAGAGAGGCAGAGACATAGGCAGATCAAGAAGCAGGCTCCCCACGAGGAGCCCAGTGCAGGACCCGATCCTAGGACCTGGGATCACGACCGGAGCCGAAGGCAGATGCCCAACCACTGAACCGCCCAGGTGCCCGAAAAGAAAGTTTTAAAAATGGAAGGAAAACCACACAATGAACAAAGAAAACTCCCAAACTTGACCCACAAAAGTGAAATGCCTCTGTGATTCCTATCTTCCTCATCTATAAATAGGGTTTGAGAATTCTTGAGTGCAGTCCGAATATGGCAACCCATATATTTAAAAAGAATATGAATTCTGGTGGAAAAATGCGAGAGGAAAGGAAAAATTACTTGACGGCTAGGGCAGCAGCTGGTCTTGCTCAATTTTCAAAATTAAGTTCTATCTATACATACAACACAGGTCATTTTCCTGGGAGAGTATTTCAAAGGGAGAAAATAAAGTTACTCCCTGAATAATTTCCAGTCATTTCAATTAGGCAAACATATAATCATCAGTCCTCTACGAGGAGAATACATTTGGGAATTGGACTTGTGATTCACAACAGGAATTGTGAATTCCAAAGGAGCTGGCCGTGCTTTGGCCGTGAGCATCAACAGTGCTCTTGGGGGGCCTGCATGATGGGCTGCGTAGCTTCTTCCTCCCCAAAGGGAGCTTTCAGCTCGTCTAAGTGGCCTGCGGAGACTGTGCAAAGCCAGCTGGAGAGATTTACTATGATGCCTCCTTCCCGACACCTCGGCAGTGGGAGTTTTAGCTAGTGAGCAACTGAAGGGTGTCCAAAGCTGGCAAGGAAGTCAGTGAGCTGTGCCCTGGGACACGCTGGTCTTATTCTGAGTAAGGGCCCAACCTATTCTCTCCAGGGATCCCTCACTTCTTAAGCTGGGATAAGCTCTAGGGGTAACGGCAGCAACCCAAAGCCCAAGGGTCAATATGACGCAATTAAAGATCATTCATTCTCAGGATGCTGGGGGAGCATTACAAAATTTAAGTGGTACAAACAGATAGATTGTGAAGTAAAATGCACAACTTATATTCATTTGTAAGTCTTCCAAAATCTCTGCCGCGTATACTTTCAAGGGACGTTTATTTATCCAATGAATATTTGCAGAGTGCCTACGAGGCAGGCGCATGGCAGTCTACTGGGTACAGCAAAAAGTCATCAGTATGAAAGGCAGACAGATGTGAGAGACAAAAGCCAAGAAGTTGAAGGACAAAGAGTTCCCCAGGTTCTTGGTGGCAACTGAGAGAAACATGGTGGAAACACCCGTTTCCTAGGTTTGGGAAGTAGGCTTAGGGACTCAGCAACTCTGACTGTACCACAGGGAAAAATGGGAATAGGGAAGGTCTCTTGTGCAACATATTCTCCAACTCAGAAGCTAACAGAGAACAGTGGCCAGTTATCAGGGTTCCTGGAGGCAAAGCAAGCATCGTCTTTGCAAAGTTGCGATGGCCATTAGCTGAAAGGGAACACAAAAGGCTCCCCAGAACCCTGCCATGACAATATCAGGTGCACAGCTGATGGAATTTCCTCCTTCCAGAGGCTTAGGTTCTCTTGACTTTTATGACACCACACTCCTCTGGTTTTCCTCCTGCCTCTGGCTGACTCCTCTCCTTCCTAAGGAGTTCCTTTTTCTCAGTCTACTACTAAAATGGGAGAGAGCAAAAAAGATCTGCACGTCATTGGTGTAAGTGATTACTTTGTTCCTCCCCATCAAACAGGAATCTTGGATGGATGGCAAAATATTAGAGACGGGGCTGAAAAGTCTTGGGGAGGCTGTTTTGCTCATAAGCCAATGGGTAGATATCATGCCAGTGCCTTCCTCAGGATAAAGGCTGGAGTCATTAGCTCTGGGGAGGTTTAGAGGCATCATAACTGGTGTATGTCTGTCTCCAAGGTGGAGCTGCTGTAAAGGACAGCAGAACTGCCAGCCCTGAGCAGCACAACACGCCGGCTCATCGCAGGAGACAATTTTAGTGTCAGCCAGCAGCAGCAGCTTGATTTGCAGTTTCTTTTATGGTAAGAAAAATGTGTATTTCTTTTCAAAACCCAGCGTGATGTTACTAGTTCCTCAATCCCTCTGGGCAATGAATGAGTGGATCGTGTCACTAAAAGCAATTAGTAGGAAGCAGTGAGAACATTATCAAAGATTGTTTACTAGCATTTAAAGAATAAACAGGAGTTAATAGAGAGGTCTTCCAGCCAATTATGAGTGTTAGCATGCTAATAGCCATTTCTTCATTCTCCAAATTCAAAAACTGACAATGGAGACAATTTTGTGCTTCATTTTCTCGTTCTATCTCTGTACGCGTGCATTTGTGTGGGTGTGCGTGTGTGTGTGTGTGTGTGTGTGTGTGTGTGTGAAGAATCAGAAAAGAAAGCCGGTTTTAGAGCTCACAAGCCTGGTGAGAAGGTCTCCAGGGCTGATTAAAGCTATTCCCAATGTCGCATAGATCATTATGGAGCTAATAACCACTGACAACTGTAATTCTTGCAGCTTTGTGTGATAGAGAACTTTCTGAAATGACAGAAATACTCTGTGGATACTTATCCAATAAGTAGGAAAAGAAGTTTCAAGTTTTATTTAATTCCAATTAAATGAGCCATAGGTAACTATATCCAACAGTACAACTAATGGTTAGTCTCCATCATCAAGGCTAGAGACATATTTAGGGCTGGCCAGCAGGACTGCAGGGGAGCTGGGCAAGTGGAATACCAGCTACTGTTGTTGAGTGGGAAATGCTGGGCGGGTCAGTGGGGCACAGGGCACAGCAGGAATGGAGTCTTGATCAGCTCTGCTGTGGACTCAGGGGCACATCTTTGTCTTGGGTACAAAGCCCCTGGTTGGCAGATACGTGCTGCCCAGGGGGCCCTGAGAGTCCTGTTTGGGAAGCAGGTGACTTTCACTAAAGTGAGATCTTAGGGCACTTCCATCAGGATTTTAGAGCTTTCCTAGGTTAACCTAAAATGTGCAACATCTTTAGAGTGTGCAGGTCTTTTTCCTGCTCAGGCTTGAAGCTTTTCAAGTCATAAAACACAAAAGGGACCCCAGCAATGGTTTTAAAGGGAAATGTCTTCTTTGAGGGGTTATGAGATACCAGATTCCTCTGCTGGTCCAGTAAAGGAAGACAATGAATATAGGTAGAGACAGAGGCCCATCCTGCCTTCCAAATCTTCCTCATTTCACTGGACAGTCTTCAGAATGAGAGATGGCTCCCTGCAGACTGCTACTTTCTTTCACAACAGAAGAGGACTCCAGAGCCCCAAATCCTATTAAAGATGGTTTGGCCTAAGTGCTACTTCGGAGTCATACGCACCTGGCCCTCACACATCAGTTAAGTGGCCGTGGCCAAGTTACAAGAACCTTAGGGATTCTGTTCTTTTGTTAAGTAATGTTAATTATCATATTAGTAAAACATATATAAAATCTCCATTTCTGCACCCTGCACAGAGGTGGCTCACAACTTCCTGTTCTTCCAATGAATGGCAACCCCTCTTGTCCACTCCTGCTCCCTCCACCTTCCAAGAACAAGGATTATCTCTTATTTCGATCTACTGGAAAGTGCTCTGTCCCTGAAAATCAACTGGATTTTCTTCCTTTGAAAATCCACTTTTATTTATCCTTGCTTTTTAAAAAATTTTTTATAAAAAAGGGGTTATGATAAGGTTTAATTATTGAGTGAAAAACTTCAATCAAGGATAGAGGAAGAAATAGCCTGCTCCTAACAAGAGTTCATTTGGTTACCATGCCTGAATATACCACTTGGCTCCAGGTTTTCTTAGTGAGCTGAAAGACCAAAGTAAGGTATATCCCTCCTGGAAGCAGCATGGAAACATGCCAGTTCCTCAGGGGCATATGTTTTGCTCACTTCCGAGTCCCTAATTAAAAGTTTATCGAGTTCATGCTTAGAGAAGGGATGTTGGCCAACAAAATGGACAGTGTTTTCAACGAGAAGCAAAAGTTTCATATTATCATTTCTTGTAATGACATTCCACTGTGTAGCCCTGTGCTTTTATCAAGGCTATTCAACACAAAGGATTCTGAAAGACCCTAATCTCTGAAATGTAAGGAAAATAGCAATTCCTGGTCCTGCAGATTCTCATGATGCAAATAATGGCTAACATACACAACTTCTGGAATTTTACCTGAATGCTGTCCTGCAGAAGCCCAGGAGACACAGAAGCAGGGCAAACTATCTAACTATCTTACTCTGGGGTAAGAACAGAATGGAGTGAGGTTTAGTTTGTGAAATCCTTTGTCACTCTCTTGCCTGTGTTTAAAAACCTATATTCTGAGGATCTATAAGCTAAAATTAATGCTAGATATCACTAAAGCATGTTAGACAACGTGCAAAGCACTCTACTGAGTGCTATCAATGCAGGGTATTATCTAACCCTTACTTACAACTGTTTGTAACTGCAGGAACTGACGTCATTTGACAAATGAGGAAATAGGACCATGGACAGCGGTCTAAAACATTACCCAAGGCTACCCAGCTAGTGAGCGGGGAAAGCAAGGCCTTGAAAGCTGCTTGATGGGTCTCTCATGACTTACTGCCTCCAAGTTCTAATGTGGTCAGAATTCCTAGAAACCCAGATTTGTGAATCTCTACATCAGTCTAACCAAGCAGCAGAGCTGTGGATGAGGCAGTCCGGATGATGGGCAGGTATTAACTCGGGTCTTCTAGCCAAAGGCGGTGTTGTAAAGGACTCTATCTGTTCCTCTGCTTTCCAGTGCTCTGGGACAGAAAGCTCTTTCATATTATCCCCTGTAAAGCTGATACCTAAATTGACTCATCACTATTTGACTCACTGTCGAATAAGTTTAAATGGAGCGTGGCCACCATTCCTTCCCAGTGTGCTTGCTCTTTGACCTGCGATGGCACATGGCTGTTCCCTTCTGGGAGCGCCTGTGGGAGCACACCTCTTCCGAAGGGATTAAAATGAGTTTACATCGTGTCCTCATGAATCTGTGTGAATCTAAGTGGAATGTTTCGATGGGGTGATAGGAAACCAATTTCAGCACTGTCTGCTTTGAATCCCTAGTTTTAAGCACATAGACCTGGTCACCAGCTCTTAAATCCATTCACCAAACACCAAAAGGCCTTCCTTTCTGCACCCAAAAGGATGATTTTATATTAAATACGGATGGCCGGGCTCTCTAAGGAGCTTGACTGATAAATGTATAATCCAGGTGCTAATAATTTTTTGTTCATTAGGTAATTTGTTTTTAGAAAACCGGAAAAATTTGCAGATAATTGGCTGACACTTCTTTAGCCAAAAAAAAAACCTCTGTCATAATTACACCTAGGAACAGGATTATTCTAGTAGAATCTATCCCTTTCAGCCTAGAAAGGGAAGACTCATGACAAAGTAGACTGGAAGGTGAAGTTGAGCTCTCTGAATTAGGTTCCGGAGGATTCTAACTGGACGTCAGTGGAGTAACTGGATGAAATGTATCTCCGTGCCATCTCCTCCCTCCTTCTCCTACTTCTATGTCCTTTGGCCAAGTGAATAAAAACTTTATAAATCATCTTATGGGAGCAATATGTCCCGACTATTGATTTTTCCAAAGGTGATGAAGAGATCAGGGATAAAATTGACTATCTGCCCACCTGAGCAAAGAGATAGATCATCTAGTCCTATTCTCCCACTATAGTAGGTGGGAAATTGTAGCCCTGAGAGGTCACGTGTCTGCCTACAGGCAAGGCACTCAGCTGGCTACTTAGGGTTGGGAAGCCTAGAACCCAGTCTACTCACTCCCAGCACGTTGCTCTTTTCCTACACAATCTCCCAGAAGAGTAGTAGCTTCCCTCCGTTGTTGCTTTCCAAGAGCTACAGTCGTGATCACCTTCCCTCCCCACGCTAACTTTAGGACACAGGCATTTTGTCCTCATTTCAGATAGGGGAACTACCCGTGGTCACACAGCTGGTCAGGCACAGAGGCAGGACTGCACCCATTTCATCGGGCTCCGGGGCTCTTGTCCTCACCACCATGCCCCAATACCTTCCTGGAGCAGCATCTGCCCTGATGACAACATCCGATGCAAGGATGCGGGGAGAAAGGACGGGAGCTCTCTCTTCTGCTGTTCTCCCAACCAGAGCCTTTCTCGGCCCCAGCTGTAACTCAGCTCTGATTATTATTCTGCCCATTGTCTGCTCCCCTGAGGCCCCTTCTGAAGCTCACTGCTATAGCTTTCCATCCTCTGGGAACAACCTACATTTTCATTTCTCAAGGAAGCCCTGCCTTCGGAAGTTCCTTAATATGATTTTTAACCATCATATTTGAAATAGTTTTGATTTTACTCAATATCCAGCACAAAGCCATTAAGGCAAATGGCCAGGGGGATGGGCCCAGCATAAAGAACACGAAGGATGTTTGTCATTAGTGGGTGAGCTCTGTGTCTGAGCAGAGCATCTGCTCGCTGGCTTTCAAAAATATCTACCCGAGTTTCTCCTGGGCCGTAACTGGTGTTTGTTCTTGGTATAGTTGCTACTGCTAATGTGTGTTCTTCACCTCTCCCCAGATCTTCTTTTTCAGTTTTATTTTTCTGACTGTGTGTTTAGAGGACAGTACGATGTGAATACTGTGACTTTGTAATCAGCAGCCTGTCAAGAGAAGAAGAAAGCCATCCAAGGGCTTCACTTCCCTGACTCAGAAACACCTGGAAGTGCTCCCTACCTATTGGAACTAGTCTAATGGCACCCATTTTGGCATGATATTTTGGGATTAAAATTCACTTGAGACAATTCAGAACTTCTTTTTGCAAGACTATGAACACTGATTGATCCTATCCTGTCTTGGTTCACTGTTACTTATGTCTCCAAATAAAGTAATTTCACCTAGAAGGGAATCAGTATGGGGGTTTGAGAATCAGGGCCATTCATGATGGAAGTTCAAACCCAACAGTGGGTGCCAGCTTTCCTGTGTGTGCAAGCTGCATCTGTCCACGACCATCCCGATACCTTCCAAGTTGGTGCTTTAGAGAATTATTTATTAAGAGTTAGTGGACAGGGTTATCTGTCAAAACAACAGCAGAGTGAGTCATTAAAAGTAAGGCCATAAAAAAATAAAAAGAAGGGCTATAGGGTGGCAGGAGTATGAATCCTTGCTCTTCCACAACTTTGGGCAAGTTGCTTAACTCCTCAGTCTTGGTTTCCTTATCTGTGAAGTGGTGTAATCACAGGGTTACCCAGGGTTACCAGGAGGATGAAATGCGTTAAAATAAGTAAAATGAGAGCTAGTATGTGGTAA
The DNA here is from genome assembly GCF_011100685.1 of Canis lupus familiaris. NCBI lineage: Eukaryota > Metazoa > Chordata > Mammalia > Carnivora > Canidae > Canis > Canis lupus. Next base: position 48,300,328 of record NC_049235.1, read on the forward strand.
GCTCTCAATACATGTTAGCTGTTCTTGAACAACTACTAGGAGGCTCAAGGCACTAAATAGCTCAGCATGGCTCTTCAGTTCCATGGGTCTTCTGGTAATTCTCTGATTCTCCCTAGGAATGCATGGGGAGTCAGAATTTACCTGGGCTGCTATTCTCATGCTAAGTCCCATGCTGCATGGCCAGCCCTTAAAGCAGCACCCATGCCCCATGATTCCCCGTGGAGCGGGCCGCTGCTCACCCTAGCCGAGGGCAGGGATGGCCCCAAGCACAATACCTTGCCTCCGCCGGCTGTTGAGTTTCCTAAAGCAGGTCCCCTCCACGAGGCGGTTCAGGCGTTGCTGTTTGATCAACTCCAGGATTTCTGGTTGAATCTTCTCCTTTAGTTCCCTGTGAAGGACAAACACACATTGCACAGCATGCCCTGAGAACAGTGCGTGGTTGAAAGGGCATCATGGGCAGATGGGGCAGGAAGTGCAAGCTGCATCTGTCCACGACCATCCCAAAACCTTCCAACTTGGTGCTTTAGAGAATTATTTATTAAGAGTTAGTGGACAGGGTTATCTGTTAAAACAACACTATAGATTCTCTGACATTTACAGAATATTCACAAAAGCACCAGCCGGTTCAGTGACGTTTTGCTAGACCAGTCTCCTGAGAAATGTCTTTCCTTGTTTCACAAAGCCACAGATAAAAACTCACGCAGAAACACACTTGGCTTTGCCAAGGCAGTAAACCTTTGGTCACATGTCCTCCCTACAGCAGGTAAGCTCCCGACTACATTTGTGATCTGCCCGAACAGCAATATTGGGCAGGCATGTAATCATTAATTCCACAGCAAACACTGTCCTGGGCAAACCACAGGACCACAGTTTGCTTTCCATTCTATCACTCACAGATGGGAACAACACATCACCCCAGATCCCAGCCCATAGAGATTGGCATCATGATGGGACAAATTAGGGATTATTTGCATCTTGAGTCAGGCTAATACAGAGTAACTTAGTTTTAGATGCACTATGCTGTTAAGATATCAGGATAGAGTACAGTGTTTTCTAAATCTCTCTCTTTTTTTTTTTTTTAAGAGCAGAGATTTAAAAAATTTTTTTAAAGATTTTATTTGTTTATTCATGAGACACACTCTTTCTCATGAGAGAAAGAGGCAGAGACACAGGCAGAGGAAGAAGCAGGCTCCTTGCAGGAAGCCCGATGTGGGACTAGATCCCAGGACCCCAGGATCATGCCCTGGGCCAAAGGCAGGTGCTCAACCACTGAGCGCCTGCCTAAAAAAAAATTCTTAAAAATATTTTATTTATTTATTTGAGAGAGAGCAAGAGGAGAGAGAGGTAGGGAGCAGAGGGAGAGGGACAAGTAGACTCCACAAGGAGCCCGATGCTGGGCTTCATCACAGGACTTGAGATCACAACCTGAGCTGTAATCAAGAGTTGGATGCTTAAACGACTGTGCCATCCAGGCACCCAGGAGCATAGTTTTTTTTTTTTTTTTAATCATCATCAAATAAAGCTAGAGTTGTTCTATTTGAGCTGGACAGGGAGAGCCGTCAGCAGTGTTAAAGTAGTGATTAGGATATAGAACTTGAAAGACTTGGGTTTCAATCTAGACTCTGCCCATGACTTGCATTTCATGTAGCTCATCTAAGTGTCAGTTTCCCCATCTGTAAAATCAGGATAAGAATCTTTTTATGAAACTGCTGTGACTCCCAAAGGAGACAGTGTGAGTGCAAGTGATTTATAAGCACTGGGCAGGGACAGGAGGTATCACTGAATTTGCCTTGACAATATTCTCTCCTTTCCTCAGGCCAACTCTCCATTTGCCCCTATTTTACTGTAGTCAAGGCTACCTATCTGTCAGCTTCAGCTTTAACTCTGGACCTGCTCTGGAGTGCAGGCAAACTGTCTACACAGGGTGTTCAGCTCACGGAGAAGGTGGGGGGGAAGGTACTCATGCTTTTAAGTGTCTGCTCTGAGAGCCAGGTAGTAGTACTATCTGATTTTAGCTCAGTGAACATCCCCTTCTCACTTTCTTTCAACCCCCCCCAAGTTCTGGGAATAGGTATTAGTGTCATTAATAAGTGGGTATTATTATTTCTATCTTACAGATGGGGAGACAGCTCACAGAGGTTAGGAGTGGAACTCAGTCATCTGCCTACGACCTGCTTCTATTTACACGTGAGATAAAGAGAATTAAAAAGTCACATCAAAGGACCTGGCCATCGAACAGGGTGTGGTAATACTCTGCTAATACATATTTTAAACTCAAGTGGCTTCAAACCTCCTGTCATTTGATACTGTTCCAACTGAACATCTATAAACCATAATATGGAGATTGAGCCCTAATAACACAGCTTGGTACATTTGTAGAGCTTTCCTGTGCAGATCTCCAGGGTCTCGTCTCAGGCTTTCAAATATGAAAACTATTTATTATCAGTGTTCGGCTTTTCTAAAATGGACTTAGTAGACTGCAGCTTTGATGAGCCCTGCTCTGGATGGGAGAAGCGGGGGGCGGCGGGGGGAATGCTGGGGCAGACACACGCCATATGGAATCACTGCTCCTGACTTCCAAGACGAGGCGATGGGGCAGAGAGGACGACACTGCACCAAGGGATGGAGAAACTGGAGAAGGGGCTTGGGAATTTCACTGACTCTCAGGTTCAGATGTACCTTTAAATAATAGTGTTAGTAGGCCGGAGTTGAATTATTAAAATGGAGATAAAGATGCAGGGAAGAGGACCAAAGGAGGAGATAATTGAAAGTGCTTCCGAGTCATTTTAGTTGATGATTTATGACATTTTAGTGTGAGACCCAGATGTGCGCATCATAACACCCTCCATTATTAGGGAAACATCTCCCGGGGATACACTACCAGAGTGAGTGAATCTGCTGCTGCAGGAGTTAGGCGTTCCTTGTTGTGAACCCCCAAAGGCCTCCAAAACATGACTGGGCAATGAGAAAAAGAGGACAACTTTTCTTTTTGTTTCTAAGTGATTTCCTCTTCTTTCCATGCAAATGGACCCACTTGCTATAAAATTCACTCATCTTAGGAAAACATATATATCACACCTACACGGTGTGTCTGTGGATGAGATTTGACCTCAGGGTAATCCAGCCAATAACACCATGGGCAGCAGTTGGGAATAGAAATTCTCAGCTTGGGGTCAATGAGGCCAAGGTTATGGGTTTACCGCCTTTGTTTTCATAGATATTCTTCTAATTCTGTCTAAAGGCAGTGTAAGTAAATAAAAGAAGGAAGATTAAAGGGGGTAGGGTAAATGAGTATGTGAAGAGCAACTCCAGGTCCAGCATGGTTTCTGGGAGACAACCCCAGGTCCAGGCCCAGTGAGGCCAGCACCATACACAGAACACAGACGGCACCACTGGATCAGTGAGATGTCTCTCTGGACCTGTGGTCTGCCCTACTGAGCTGCTACTTGGGTGTTCGCCTAGAACAGAGGTTGGCACACATTTTCTGTAAAGGCCAGACAGTAAATATTTCAGGCTCTGGGGCCCATATGCTGTCTGTTGCAACTACTCAGCTTTGCCACAGTAGAGTGAAAGCAGTCGACAGTATGCAAACACATGAGTGTGACTGTGTTCCAATAAAACTTCATTTACAGAAACAGGTAGTGAGCTGGATTTAACCCAAGAGCTATCTATACTTTGCCGACCCCTGATATCTAAAAGGGTTCTCTGATGACTTTGGGTGGGCTGAGTGACAGTGTCTGTTTCATGGAAACTGATCTCTGTCTTGACACCGAGGGTCTCCAAATTCAGTCCTGGTACTTCTTCTGTTCTTTATATTGTAGATTCATGACTTTAAATATCAACTTTATGCTGACAACTTCCTAAATTTATATTTCCAACCTGGACCTTTCAGCTGAACTCCAAATTCATCAATCCAACTGCCTGTTTGGATGTCTCACAGCCATCTCAAACTTGACATGTCCAAAGCTGAACTCCTGACCCCCTGTCTCCACCTGCTCCACTCTTTCTCTCCTTTGGTTGTTTAGCTCGAAAGAAACCGTGAGCTCCTCCTTGACTCCTCTCTCTGTCATATCCAATCAATCATGAAATACCATTGCTTCTTATCTTCAAAATCTGTCTAAATCTATTGTAGAGACTTTAATCACTTCGAATCATCTCTTGCTTGGATTATTGAAATAACTTTACTGATCTCCCTGCTTTCAAACTCGTCTCCCTAGAGTCTATTCCCAATATAGTGGCAAGAGGGATCATTTAGAAGCCCAAGTCAGAGCACATTAATCCTCTGCTCAAAACCCTCTAGTGGCTCCCCAACAAGGCCCTCATAATCAACTCCCAGCCACTTTTTGGGACTCACCTCCTATCATTCTCCTCCTTGCCTATTTCTCTAGCCACAGTGGCCCTTCTTATTGAGCATCCAGACCTACTCCTATCTCAGGGCCTTTGCACTGGTGACTCTCTCTGCTGGAATATCCTTCTCCTAAATATACACATAGCCTGCTCCCTTAGTCCCTTCAACATCACTCAAATGTTACCATCTCAACTAGAGGGATTTGCTCTGACCCCATTAAGACTGCAAGCTCTCTGTTTCCATTACCCTGCTTTATATTTCCATTGTCCTTATGCTTTTTAACAAGCTCTAATCTTGTTTACTATGCTTATTATCTGTTTCTCCCCACTAAAATACAATCAATGCAGGGCGAGAATTGCGTGTTCCTCTTCACTGCTGAATCATCAACACACAGAACAGTACCTGGTACGTGGCAAGCATTTGATAAGCATTTGTCAAGTACGCTGAACACTGAAAATTACGTGACTGATCAGACTATCCTAGTAGCACTGGCTAAGTGAAATCCCTGACCAAAGCTTGTGCCCAATCTTTAGATTGAAGCCAGATATGCAAGGTAGGCGGTTAGCCTTATTTCTGGCTCTGTTTTTACTTTTTCTTTCTCACCTATACTCCCACTGTACCTTCTGAGATAAGGTGAGACATATACAAATACGTTCATAGTGTGAGTTTTACCATTTATATACCGACAGTGAAACAACATGTGCCGTTCTGGTTATCAGCTAATGATAAGAGTGACCATTTCTCTGAGTGGATATTATGTGCCAGAATATATGCTAGGTGCTTTTCAGGCTCTGCATCTTGAATCTTCATAACAGCACAACCATGTGGATAGTTTAATCATCTTCTTCTTTAGACATCAGAAAAACAGGCTTGGAATGGGTTAGATAAGTTGTCTAAACAGCCACATTTCTAAATAGTGCCCTTGGAGTCTGATACCAGATCTGTTAGCTCCCTGGGTGTGGATTTCCTACCTTTTGCTACTATGCTTCATTGGTATTTATACTTGCATCTCTGCTTCCCCCCAATGTAGTGTTAAATGACCTGTTTTTGGACTATTCAAGCTTTAATAGCCATTAACTTGGATTAATTGTGTGGAGGGAATTATCTTCCCTGTAAAGTCATGCTAAGTGGAAAATAACAAATACGTCCTCACCAAAATAATCAGTCAAGAGCTAAGAAATACAATGGAGCTTCTTCAACCCACTGGATAGTCCCCCTAAATATTTGCTCACGCAGAGTGTGCATTTTTCTTCTCTGGAAACATAATGTTTTATAATAATGGGACATGCACCTCAAAAGATCTCTGCGGCACTTAGGTTTGCCATTGTGCTGTGTGCGGCAGGCACAGAGGGAGCCAGGCAACAGGGAGAGCGCTACGGGGCTCTAGAGGCTCGTAAGGGCACGGCCAGCAGGCTTCTGTGCTAGCAGGCAAGCCCCAGCCAAGTCATTGACCCAGTGTGCAGAATGAAAAGCTTGAACTAGATGACCTTAAAGGTGCTTTTCAGCTCTACATTTCTAACATCCTAACCCCTGAGCTTGGTGAGATGAGTCTCCCGTGTGCTCTCATGACAGCCCCTCACCCAAGCACAGTCCGTGCTCATCCTACACTCCTAGTTTTACAACCTGGGACAGTGTGGGGCGGGTGGTGGTGGTGGTGTGGGGGGAGTCAAGTGTCTCTGCTTGTCCACAGCACTCGATACATATTTGTTAAATGAACGAATGAGCAAATGTAAACCATCATACATAGCCTGTCCCTTTCTTTCTGTTGACACAGGTTTGTCCCATGAGCCATTTAGGCTTCATCCAACCCCACAATGAGTTCCTGTCCGGTAGGTCATTCTAATAGACAAAATATCACTGCACAAGAAGCTGGTGCTTGGCTCCCACCTACCCATTTCAAAGGCTAAGATAATGATCAGGCTGGTCCATGGCCTCCCCCTTAAATGCAATAGTTTCTGACAAGTCTTTATGACTTTATCTCAACGATGGCAAGAACTCCAGTGAGCTGTAGTGCCGTTTAGTCCCATGGCCGAATGATGATGCCAAAGTGACATACACACAGAAGATTTCCTTTATATTTACATTGTTTCTCCTTACATAATAAACGTAAAGATAAGAGCTTCTTATAATTAAGAGAAAACTTCAGAATGTCCTGGGCAGAGTCTCAGGAAGTAAAGAAATGAAGCCCCAACAGGAGCAAAGGGTTTACATTTCACATGTAGTTAACATTCTTACTTAGAACAAAGTCATGGTCAAATGTTAATTTGGGATCCCTTGGCCTTCACTGCAGTGGTTCCTTGAGTCTCCCTTTAGGTTTTATGAACTGTTGTCAAAAGCATAATAAAGCCTCCCTGTGTTTACACATCTGCTGAAACAAACCTTATGAAATCCAACATTTCGGTACTGTATGCCCTGTGATGGGACGAGGTGCCACTCACTGTCTCTCTCTGCAAGTGAGAAACCACATCTATGAGGAGTCAAGCATTTATTGGAGGGCTTTCTGTTTGGTATTTTAAGCTGTATCTTCTGGTTGAGGACCAATACAAAGTCCCAGCAGCACCTGCCGCAGAGCTGGCTGGCGCTCAATGCAAGTACGATTCAGGTGTCACCTGATGCAAGCTGAAGACCCCGGGAAGCATTTCTGTCCCTTGCTGCCCAGCTCCACTCCCACTAAACACTACAGTTTTGCTCCACAGAGTCTACCAGTGTTTCTTAGGACCTGAAAGCAAACACAGTAGGTAGCTGCAGACCTGTGAACTTCTATAAACCTCATCTTAGTCTTACACTTTGCAAAGGAGCTCTGCTGAGGTGGAGAAAGCATGAGCTTAGGGATCAGTGGGCTGGAGTTCAAGTCCTGGCTTCTCACCTCTCCAGACTATTCCCGCTCCTTGAACGGAAATAAGATCTACCTAATTCACACAGATGTGAAGAAATGAAACAGCGGGGGGTGGGGGTGGGAGGGTTCCTTTGCAAACTGCCAAGCATTAAAAATCTCAAATATATAAGAGTAAAAAACAGAAGGAGGGGCAGAAAGAAAAACGAATCAGAAACAGAGAGGGGGTTGATGTCATAATGACACCTGTGTGGTAAGTTGGCTTCGTACGAAAGTTCGGAGGAAGCTGTGTCCACTCTTCTGAGGGAAAAATGAGAACAAATATCACACACTTCCTTACCCCCACCTTTTCTCCTGTTTCTTTCTCTACAAATTATAAGCGTAACAGAACTGACTTAGCTCTTAGAAAACGACAAGGGAAGATAAATAGGCCAGTTCTAAGAAAAGATGAAGCAAACCAAGCAGTCTTCGTGTCGGAGGCTCAGAACACCCTAAAGATGGAGATGACAACTGTTGCAAGTGGCATCTGCTACAAAGTCCTATAAACAGGGGGCTCTGCTGCTCTCTACCTGGGCCTGAGGGCTGATAGTCACAGGGGCTGATGCAAGATGCTCTGGGGTGAGGCAAAGCCAATGGATGAGGCAGTGAGGAGTGAATGTCTCTCTTCTTCTTCTTCTTCTTCCCACTCACTATTTCAATGTTCACACTGCCTGAGCTAAGTGGGCCTTGCTCTGGCTGGGCAGGGCATCTTGCTACTCAGAGGCACCTGCCAAGAAATAGCTTCATGGGCAAAAAAAAAAAAAAAAAGAAAAAAAAAGAAAAAAATTATCCCAAGATAAGAAAAGGTGCTCTCACTTTTCAGCTACAAATTCTCAGAGGACTCATCAGTAAGCAGGCCGCTTCCTGGTTTAAGTCCTGCTGCCAGCACCTGTCACCACCTTCCCCTCGGCTGCCTTCCTCAGGGAGCTGCTGAGATGTAGGGAACTGAACACTTCTGGAGTGTCTTTGGTTGGCCTTCTGTAGAGAGGTCACAACACAGCCCACTTGGGTGCATGTGACAGGCGTTTGGACCAGAAATGGTGGGTCAGAGCCTCCAAGGAGAGAGAGCCCAGGGGTTACTTACAAAATCGGGCGAGACTGGAAATCTTCCTGGTTCATCCTCTCAGACTGACGGATTTTCAGGATCTCAGTGTAGCTCAGGTTCTGCAGTTTGCACTTGAACTGGTCCAGGGAGCTAGGCTTGGTTGTAAGAGCTCTCATAACCTGCTCCTTCACCACCTGCATTACCTGTAGATGAAAGGAAGACCATCATTTTCCTGGGGGTTGTCCTCGCCCATCTGGAAAGATCTTCCAGACTTAAGGGCTCCCTACACCCCTGCTTCCCTTCACTTGCACTCTCTCCAAACCTTGAGAGTGCTCTTCAAAGAGCAAACTGCCATAATGTACATCTTCCTACTTTCTCTTGTGCGGCTGGAGCCACAAGGAAGGAGATGGATCGACTAATTTGGAATTGGGAGCAGTGGGCCCGGCTGGGAGGAGTGCTCCATTTGCTCAGCATATTACAGGACTATCGCTGAAGTCACACTGGGAATGATGCAAACTTCAAAAGCGAAAGAAGCCTAAGCAAAAGCTAGGAGTCTGCATTGCTGCTATTTTTTTCCGGAAGAAAATCGCTGAGACACAATTAACTGTGGAAGTCTGGTTGGCGTTGGTTCAAATGAACGTGAAATGATACCCACACTCGCCCCTCCGAGAATGCTTTCTCCACATAGTTAAGGCCTGAGTGTTCATACAAATGAGGGATTTGGAAATGTGCATGTGCTGCTGCCTTCTTGAGCCAGGCACTAAAAAAAGAGATCTATTAAACAGAACAGACATATCCCATTGGAAGTCTCGAGAAAAAAGAATATGGTAATGTGCTGCCAAAGGACAGGGCCAGCCCACAAGGAGGCAATTAAACATTGCCTTTATTAATGTGATTTCATCTTCATCAGAATTTGTAAAGCAGGAAAAGACCAGAAAATACATAAGGCATCCGAGAGATGTGTAGCAATCTTTCTGTTCCTTTTTTTTGATCCTCCACTGCAGAGGAGAACAATTGTTACCACTGACAAGGTATCTACTGTGTGCCAGATACCGTGGTGGGAGCTTCATGTGTGTTCCTGATCTTAACCCACTCAAGTCTAGGAGTTAGATGTGGTCATCATTCTATTTACATATGAAGAAACTGAGGCTCTGAAGTATTAAGTAACTAGTTCAAAATCATACAGCTGGTTGGTTGGTGGATCAGCTGGGATCTGAACCGAGGATGTGAACACTCTACCCTACTGCCAATCATGCCACCTTCTTGGAGTCGCTTAGTAAAGTAAAAATGAGAGAAAAATCACAAATGTACCTCAATTATAAGCTAGGTTCTGTGCCAGACACATGTTTATTCATCATCTCATTTAATCTTCCCTCCAATAAAGTAGAATAGGTGTTATTATCACCTATTTTAAGACAAAGAAGCTGAGACTGAATGATTGAGGACTTATCCAAGGCCATATGTATCTAGTTGAATTCTATGACACCAGGTAGCTCCATGTGGTGGATACAGCATGCACTCAATGTTGAAGAGCCTTGGGGTGCTGCTTACCCTTTATCACTACAACTATGATCCCACTCTACTCCTTATGGCTTCTTACCAGTTGTTGGTTGAACAAACCATGCATGGTAGGTACTTGGTAATTGCTCCTGGACTAGTCCTACACCAAAATGCGTTCTCATGAAGTGTTACTGTAACAGAGGTACCAATTTTACAGCATGGGAATGACTGTGGCAAACCCGAACTTCCAAGTGTGCCTGAGTGCTAGGTGATGGGAAAATCTCCCCACCTTAGAAGCTATCAGGCGACTGAAATGTCCTCCAAACACCTGATGGCTCCTTGCACTTGCTGAGCTCTGTTTAGTGGTGCAGCCGGTCTCCCATGGTACAGGTTGCTAAGCAATCCACTCAGGTTTCTTTCGCCAAGTATATGTCTCTCTCATAGCTGTCCTGTCACCTAAGGATCCGTCCATTGACCTGCAGGGGTCTACAGGACATTGGGAGGTAGAACACCTGGTGGTGAAACTACACTGGCCTCCAGGAAAAGCTAGGAGCTGCCTTGGAGGCCACAGGTGAATCCAAGGCCATGAGTCCCCTCCCCAGGGATGCCAGGTGCCCTCAAGCTCTGTAGTCATCTGCTGACCCATTGCTTTTAGTGCCCCCACGCTCCGAGGACCCCAGATCAGCCATGTTTTCCTTTAGTCAACTGAAAATGTCTGAACTGAAGGGAAGACAAGTCATAAGTAATGGCAATAAAAACAAACCTGTTTTGAAGCGATATCAACCCTCACTTTCCCTTATATGCTTCTGACGTGTAGGAACTCAAGTTCACAATAAGAATCCCCTCCACCAGGTAAGACATTTGCATTTTCAGGAGGGCTTTCTGGGAGGTAGTTCATGAAAAATGAATCTAATGGCAGGAATCTCAGGAAACTATGGAAGAAAACTTGGGAGAAGGTAGATCTCTATCAAGTACTCATAGATCTGCTTTATCCAATAGGCACCATTGTTCTCTGAGGACCTGTGTGCCATGCCTGCCCTGTGAAGGGGCCGTTGCTGGTGACAGCAGTGGTATAAAGACATAAAGGCAACTGTCCTCTTGTCCTCTGATTCATGGGTGTTTCGAGGACCATGATTGGGTCCTTCAGTCTAACTCCATTGGTCACCAGCTTACCATACACCAGATGATATTGATAGAAGCATTAATAAAAAGTTGCTTGAGAAGCATCCGTTATGAAGTCAACACAACAAACATCACTGAGTACTTACCATGTGTCTATAGTGGGTGAAGCACTAGGAATTCAAAGGTGAATAATATATGGCCCTTGCCTTCTGTGAACTAATGATCTAGTAAAAGAGTAGTCAGACATGGGACATGGGCAATGATCATGACAATAGAAGAGTGGATATAATAGACAAGACGGACTGGTGGCCTTTGGTGGCAGGTGGGGGGGGGCATTTCAGAGAAGAGATCCTATGGCTTTTGCAGGGAGAATGGGTATTCAATGCTGTGGGAAGAGAAGAGTAACCTGAGCCCGACCCCGTCATTAACCCCTTTGAGCCTGGGCTATGTCTGAACTGGAACCAGTTACATAAGCATCGTTTCATGCTCCCAGCATAAGGGCAGAAAGGAAAATTTCCACTTGACCTTCTACCTGATTTGTTTCTTTCTTTCTTTTTTTTTTACTCAAGCAAAATGCTAAATTTGGGATGCTTGACAAATTTTGAAATTGTGACCATCTTATATCATGTGGTATAAACGGTGGTTAAATTTGGTCACGGCTGAACTATATAACACTTTGCTGTTTCATGAGAGGGTCATCACAGGAGTGGCCTCTTTCCCCATTTAGAGAAACTCAGAGTTGAGTTGAAGAGATAATTATCATCTCTCGATTTTATTTGACCTTCACGTGGGAGGAAGGACATGTAAGAGAGACTAAGAGTGATTAGAATGCCAAAAATGAGGAAATAATTTTTAAATAGAATTAGGTTACAGCTGGGCAAGTTTCAGAGGCATCTCCACTTCCTTCATTTCATAGACAAGGAAAGAGGGCCAAGGGATTCTCTCGCTTCATGTGCTGCTTAAGGGGCTGTCGCAGAGACAGTCCTCAGACCACATGGGATTAGACACAATGATTACACTAGTATAAGTGGGCATGTGACCTGAACTGACCAATCAGTATCCTTCCCCAGACCTCTGCCTTGACTGGAAGCAGAGCTGAAGCATGCTCTTTTCCCCTAAAATTGACAAGTAATAACACTGTCTCCTAACATGTGGGAGAGTGGAAGATACTGACACTGATTCTATTGAAATAAAATCTATTGGAAGAAGGGTTTGTGTGTGTCTCTGTGTGTGAGAGAGACAGTTAATAATGGTTAAATTGCATTCAACCATAATGTCAATTCAATCCTGACATTTGGTGGTTTTGTTAGATGAACGTTTTTTGTCCCCATTTGAACAGAATTCTTATCACTTGCAACTTAAGATCTCAAGGAATACATGCAATGAAGTCAAAGAGGAGTGTCAGCTTATGGGATAGAGGTTGCCCAGATTGGGTAAAAGTAAGAGAAGGAAAGCTGGATAGAAACAACGAAGCTACTTCAATAGGATATAACTTTAAAAAAATCATCTTTATTTATATGCTCACGGTTGTACCTTTTCATGGAAATGATGATAATCCCTTACGGTGGTATAGGAAATTCTTCAGCTCCTACTTATATCTTATGTTTAAAATCCACTGTTAAGAGTTACAATTCCTCTAGCTTAAGGCTTTCATCTTTTGCTAGATGTAAGAACCCATAAGTGGGACAATCTTTTAAATTCCCAACAATCACTTATGCCTCAGTTTAAAAGTGAATATCAACCATTTCTTAAGAGTAGGTTGATAAGAAAAGAAAGAAGAAGCCAAGGGGGGACACCTGGCCCCACGGAAAGGGAGGAAAGTGGTTGGTATACAGCAGAGAATGGAAGCTGGTGGAGACAAAGACTGGCTTTGCCTGATTTACTTCACAGTTTTGCTTGACTCTGGCCCTGAGAAGGTCTATGGTCACTGTGTGTGCCACAGAAAATGACCCCAGTGAAAGATGTCATTGATTTTTTTTTTTTACAAAGACAAAATAGTTATATAAATCAAATATTCCTCTATTTCTTTGCAAAGTAGCTTTCAAAAGGGCTACAATTAATGGTGTTCAGTCGCTATCAATGCTCTCTATATACCATTTCAAATCAAGACACTCACAACCACCATGCTTGACTCTGTCTTCTTTGGAAAATATCAAACCTTTTCTCATTGTTTAGAAAACCCACAGATGGTGTTGCAGAGGTATCAGCAAATCAATGGACTTAAAACTTCTTAATTACAGAAGATGCTTTGCCACAGACATCAAATAAAATGTGCTTTCAGAATCCAAATTCATTTACTGGTGTTTTCTCAAGGTCAAACTGTGCCTATGGTGTGTTTCTGGAATTTTTCCAGCACATGTTCTCTGTAATAATGTCACAAGTTCCAAAAAAAAAGTGGGAGTCCCATAACACACATGTACTTCAAATGGAGAAAACCTTTTGGCTCGTTGGAAGATTGGGTTAAAGATGTAAGTTCTGGGGTCCCCTGGCCCCTAACTATGCTCCTGGTTTCCCTGTTGTTCATTGAAATGCGCTCCTGTGTTTTATTCCAACATCCCTTGAGCCTCCATATGCTCCAAGTCTAATCACCAACTTGACTCCACCTTCATACCACAATCCTCATCCAGCATTATTCATCCATTCTCAAGCACCTACCATGTGCAAGGCACCATAAGTGAGATACCTGAAGCTTTGTATCAAATGAGCTCCTAGTTTGGGCAAGTGGATAAGACATGTACATATTTACCTCCTCCAAGGGAGGAAGTGATATTACCATCGTAATATCAAGGAAGCAAGGGGGAGACATTCATTCCCCAAATATTTAGCCCCTCTCAAGTGCTGACACACTGACAGCACAGCATCAGGACTTTGGCTGGGAGAAAAGACCAGATGTGGATATGATGAGAGGCAGAGAAGGAGCCATATTGTTGGAAGAAACAGCATGAGCCAAGGTTTGGAGAAAGAAGAGCATAGCCCTGGGTGGGACGAGTGTATGATGGTTTTATTTATTTGGAAAAGTGAGGTGGGGCTAAGAGGTAAGGCTGAAAGTCAGGCTGGGCCAGACAGTGGTCAGTATGTGGGCTATGATGAAAATTTTGGATATTTTTCCCCTGTAATTACTGATAAGTCACCAGGGGATTTTGGTGGTATGATGGAATTCCATACTATAAACTATGTTGGGGCGCACACAAAAATTGGAGAGGTTCTGCTTGGAGAGGCATCTGGGGAAAGGAAGACATTACAAAGGACTCATTCTCCCTGCTCAGTTAGGGTAAGGAGGGATGTCAGAGAAATCTGGAAGGCTGAGACAAGACTGGTCAGAACTTGAAGGACAGATGGGAGTTGTGAGGTGAAGAGGGGAAGAGAGTCCAGGTAGAGGGACCAGCAAGAGCAAAAGCTGGAGGAAGGGGGTGCATGGCTCAGGCATGAGACAAAATATACTTTGGGAGCCCCCATTCACAGCTTTCAGCAAACGGATGCTACTTGTTTCAGGATGGCTTCTCAGCCCAACACACATAATTATAAAGTCAGGCTGCGATCTTCCTCAAGATATTCAATCCTTCTGAGACTCAGTTTTATCATCTGTAAACCAGAAGTACTAATCATTTAAAAACCATCGAGGTGTTGCTCATTAGATAAAGCCTCATACCCTTTCTGGTACCCTGTGGATATTTGCTCACTATAAAGGGGAAGTAATAGTTCAGAATTCACAGAGGTTTTGTGAAATCTAAATAAGATATTACTTGCAAAGTACTGATACACTGAATGGAACATACTAGACACGCAACAAATGTGATGTAATATTCCCTTCCCTTTTGAGAATGAAATGACCTATGTCAGAGATGTCTCCTATAAAAAAATAACCTCAACAGAGTATTCCCAGACCACATCAGTATCAACCTGGGAACTTGTCAGAAATACAACTTCTCAGACTCACCTGAGACCTACTAGTAAGTAACGCTAGGAGTGACACCCTACAACAGTCCCTCTGGGTGATTCCAGCTCTCACTCAAATGTGAGGAGCACTGGTCTCAGCAAACATCCAGCACCATGTCTCAGCCTTCAGTATGGTATCTATGGTGGTTCTTGTCTATCACAATAAAGCAGTTATGTCAGTTATTGGTGTTACTTTTCCCCTTTCTAGGTATTACAGTAACCTAGACTGTAAATTGGTAGAGGGCAGGCACTATTTCTTATTTGTATTGTGATCCCTACTACTTAACACAGTATCTTCCAGACTTTAATAATGGTTGATATATTCAATGCCGAAGATGCTTAGGTTCCCACCTTTCATCTGTAGAACTAGACAAATACATCCTTAAGAGAATTATAAGACTGTTAAGGTGGTTTTCAAAGCGCACTTTTACAAAGCCTAAAAAATAAAGTCGGTGGCTTTGAAGTGCTGTCTTAGGGTCTGAGAGGTCATTTTGGGGCTTTCCTTCCCAAGCTGAGCTGGAAAAGGCTGGTCAGCGGGCTGAGCAAAGGGTTTCTGGAAAAGCCACTACTGGGCATTGCCGCTAAAGTGGGGGGAAGGGTGAGCACTTAATAAAAATGTCCATCTACCCAATCAGTGGCAACCCATTAAATGGATTTATCTTCATAATGAAGAGAAAAGGCTGTCATGGGGAAGACAGATGTCAACACAATCCAGCTTAAAAATGAGTCATGTGGGAGAACTTTCATTGCTGGGCTTCGGGACTGGACCATTTTTCTTCCTGAGAATGTTCCTTACACACACACACAAAAATGACTGAAGACTAATAAGGACCAAAAAATTGGAAGGATTATGCCGGAGAGGTGTCTGGGTGCTCATATACAGACAGGAGGACTTTCCAGAGGCCAGGGATCATTTTGAAGGGCTCCTCTCCAAACTTAGGATGTGAGGAGAAGTGGCCTTGCCCAGAAAAAGTACTGGAAGTTAGGGTAAAAACTGGTGACATACCTGGCAGCTGGTAAGCAATGACCAGCAAATGACCTAGATGCAGGCTGTTGATCCGCCCCCCTCCCCAAGTCCCCTAGAGGTCTTTAAAATTAGGACACCTTCTGGAAACTAAAAATGGTTTCACTTTGTAGTTTAGCCATAGCTGGGGAGTGGAATGCCTAGGCTCGTCCACACAAATGAGAGTTTTTGCTGAATGGTGTCAAGTGTATTACATGTAAGGGGAGAGAAAAAAAAAATAAAAATGCTTCTGGACCCAAGGAGCAGCTTTTAGGTTTTCTGTATTTATTCTGGGTGTGGGCATAGAGCAGAGGTTGGCAAATTTCTGTTAAGGACCGTATCATGTATGCAGCAACTACTTAGCTCTGCTTTGGCAGCGTGGAAGTGGCTGCAGACAAGAAGTAAATGAATGAGTGTGGCTCTGTTCCAATACAACCCGATTACAAAATACAGGTGGTGAGCTAGATTTGGCCGATGGGCAGTAACCTGGCAAGGCCTGGCAGAGAGGAAAAACACCGGCTTTAGAGTTAGGCAGTGCTCATTTAAAGTCTGGCTCCACGACCCGCTGAGCTAGGTGAATCACGCAGCTTCTCTGAACCTGTTTTCTTATCTATAAAGTGGAGGTGCTCATCTTTAGTCTGTATTAGGAGATGCCCAAACATTATACCCACCATCATGAGGTTTCCTGTGAATCCCGGTCCTAAAGACAGCTTATCCAGAGAAAAAAGAATCCTCCTTTGCAGCATGCAAATGACACATGTGATGACATGGGGCGTTTATAACACATGTGAGGCAGGTCAAGATTATATTTAAGTTGCACTGAACAGAACTGATTTCGAGATTTTAAAGTTCTTGTTTTTAAAAAACAATGTTTTCAACCGCCCCTTTTCCCCCTGCCCTCCCCCCCCCCCCCCCCCCATGAATGGTTTCCAGGCTTTGAAGATATTTTGGCCTGTCCTTGCTTCCTCCTGCCACATCTCCTGCTGGGGTCTGACCAGTGCAGTCCTCTGGTGAGGGGCCTCGTGGGGTCAGGCTTAATGTAAGTGGACAGAAATCACAGATCAGCCCAGTTGGTGTGCAACCCCCAGCCCCTCTTGATTTCATCATGCGTCCTCAATTATACCAGAAGAATTTGAAGCATTTTGTTCATTAATAAATGCAGAAAAGCTCCTTTACATTTCACAGTGGACGTGACCTGATCTTGGCAGGCAGTCATAACAAGAATCAGCAGGTTACTTAACTTCTCCCTCCCTGCGTCTGTTTCTTCAGTGAGTCTCTAACAGCACTCTGAGCTCTGAACAACTAGGGTGTCTGTCGGAGGGGGTGATGATGACCTAATCCAGAGCCAAAGGCCAGTGCTGTGTGCGACGTGGGCAGTGAGGTCACTGTAATTTTTCTTAAGATGGTATTTCTGAAGCCAGCACCTGCTAGGCTTGTTGTGCATCACATCTAAGGCCAAGATCCATACCCCAGAGCTGAGAGAAGCACAGTTCATTGCAGCCCAGAACTTCCCACTGGTTTGACTCTTCTCGAGTTAGAGCCTGGAATGCAAACTGCTGACAGTTGGGACCTGTTCTTTAGGCGGCCATATATCTATACCTGTACTGGTGACCGAAATGAGACTCTGAGTTGCATTAAGTCTTCGGTGAGGGATGGAAAACTATGTAGCAATGATCAAAATAACAGAACTACCTGTGCTTGGAAGTTGGGAATTTTCCTCCAAGGATTATACTTTTTAAGAGTGTTGTGAAATCGACTCTCTTCTTGAATAGCTGTTCCTTTTGTCTACTTTGTGTCATTCTCACCAGCCCCTCCCTGGGCCTCTGGCCCATCATTACCTGTCCTGATCTACCCAAAAGCCTCTGCCCCTTCCAGCCCCTGCTCACAGAAGCTGGATTGTTTCCAAAATGCAAGTCTGATCGTATCATTCACCTGCTTCAAACCTATGATGGTTCAGCACTGCTTGTAGATGAAGACCAGGCTCTCTGGGGTGACCACATGGGCACTCATGGTTGCCTTCCAACTTGTGTTCTAGCAGATGCCTCCTCTTTGGCTTCACCCCCCCAATACCCCACGATCTAGCCCCACTGAGATCCTTTCGGTGCCTTGAACTTCACCCTGGTGCCTTCATTTGTGCTCTTCCTTCCACCTGTGAATAAAATTCTCCTAATACCTGCTCATTCTTCAGGTCCATAAAATCCTCCTCTTGCCGTGCTGCCCTCCCCCCAAAGGTGGTGTTGGTGCTCCCATTCTCCCATCATAGGATTGTCCCATAATGTCATGAACTGTGTCTTTTGTTTACTATGGCATATCCAGAGTCTGCACAATCCAATCACTCAGTAGTTACTGAGAAAATATCTATTTTAACTTATGACTGATGGACTCATCAAGTAATGAAGAGAAAGAAATAGCTTTAGGAATCAGTAATTCTCAACCCTCAGTCTACAATAAGATTTAAAGCATACCTTTAAAGATTCTGATTTGTTTGGTCTGGAATGGTTTTGGAGCACTGGGCATGTTTTACAGTGCCCCACAGGGATGCCAATGTGCAGCTGGGCTTGAGGTCTACTGGTCTAAATGAGAAGGCATAAGGAGATAGGAAGGAAGTGACGACTGCTGCCCTTTCAGGGAGAAGAGAGTAGGGACATGCCCCGGTCCCTCATCAAACTTCCCAGTGCACCTTACGGAAGAGGACCCAAGACCTCTGCTTGTTACTGCCTCTAGTTGCCCCAAGGCGTGGCCTTCAGGTATTGGCTACAATGTGGACAGGATGAGTGCTCTCCCCTGGACAGTCAGAGAGATGGTCAGGGGACCATGCAGGCTCTGAGCAGGCTTCAAAGAGCCACTTTTACTCAGGAGACAGACCATGCGGCCTGGGCTGCTTATCACGGAGGCAGCCAAAGCCACGGTGCTGTGGGCATCTGCCTGCCTCGATCAAGTGCTGCTGAGGGACCCCCTTTAGCAAGGGCAGCCACTGTCTTCCCAGTGAGCCCACAATTCCTTGGGCATCAATCAGCATCAGTGTTCCCCGACACAGGGCAGCAGCCTGTGTGCCAACCCGAGCAGGCAACCTGTAGCTGGCAGTGTCCACACGGGCTTGGGGAACCTGAGGGAGAGCTCGTATTAGAGGGTAGGCAAGGTGACTCTTCAAAAGTACCCTGAGAGCAAAGCAGATGGCACCGAAGCCCTTAGAAAGGGAGCCGGCTGCTCAGCACTGTTCCCTTGCTTGAGAACTTCCTCTGGTTTTTAGCTGCTAATAAGATAGGAATTGGATGGCAGGAGATAAGAGAGATGCTGGTGCAGCTTCAAGCATCCTGAGAATCTGATCCTAATTCAAACTGAGAGCTTTGAGGGCCTTGGCGTCAGTCCCCCAAATAACCCATTACACAATGCCCAACTCCACAGTCCCGTGCAGGTGCTAACTGGGTGACTTCACATTCCAGAGACTGAAACACTAACAGCTGTCCTGTGCCTCATGAGAAGGCATTTAACTTAAGACTTAAGCATCTTTATGGCCAGTAAAAAAAAAAAATAATAATAAAGCTTTCAACTGGCAATTCATCTGAAAATCAATTAGTGCTGGGTGTGTTGAAGAACAATGGATATGGACGCAACACACTTCTCATTTTCTTTAGCATCCGCAGGAAGCCAGTTCAAAAGAGGAGAAACAAAGGTGAAGTTTGGGATCATGACCTTCTCTCTGCCACCTGCCCTTGAAGGGACAGCAATTAAGAGGCAAACAGCAGTGTGGCCAAACTTCCTTTCTCCTCTGAAGATAGGGAGCCAAATTAATACAGTAATCAGGGCAGATTTGCTGGCCAGCTAATTGAAGATCCTGGTTGACAACAGGAAGCTATTTTCTCCAGTGTCTGATGGAGTCGGCCTCAGGCAGCAAAGTCTGAGCAAATCACATTAGTGGGTGACATTTAATCTACAGCTTTGAAAAAACAACATGTCAAGCAAGTCAGTCAAAACACGTGACCTTGTGCAGAGAAAGAGGCAGAAACAAATGGGGCTGGTTTGCTTACAAAAGTCGAGAAACTTTCTTCCCGTAGGGTTGGGGGAAACAGCTAAGAGTTTTAAAATA
Source organism: Canis lupus familiaris (assembly GCF_011100685.1). NCBI lineage: Eukaryota > Metazoa > Chordata > Mammalia > Carnivora > Canidae > Canis > Canis lupus. Next base: position 48,320,241 of record NC_049235.1, read on the forward strand.
ATTATGCTACTGTTGGTTTTTTAATGCTTGTTCACCAAAGTTAGCCATACTTTATCAAGCACGGATGCTGAAAGCAAAATCTTTTGCAAACCTTCCTGGAAGTTACAAAGAATGACCTTCCCAATGGGAAACTCAAACTGTAGTCACTGCTGAGGTATTGCTCTCTTGCACTATGGACTGTCAAGGCTGAGTGGTGGTGGCAGTGGTGGGGGGGACTGGCTGTCCTGGGAGGTCCCCAAAAGCAGAGGAGGAACCTCACCAGAGAAGTGAACTTTTGAGCCTCAAAGGATTTTCCTTTTTTAAGACACATGATCATGGGGCCAAAATACACAGTGCTAAATGACGAGCAACTCCCGATTGTCCTTGTTAATGGATAAATGACATCCACAGATATCCCTTTATTTTTTTTTATTATTATTTTTATTTATTTAATTATTATTATTTATTTATTTATTTATTTATTTATTTAATTTATTTATTTTTAAAGATTTATTTCTTAGAGAGAGAGGTAGAACCCAGGCAGAGGGAGAAGCAGGCTCCATGCAGGGAGCCCAACGTGGGACTCGATCCTGGGACTCCAGGATCACGCCCTAGGCTGAAGGCGGCGCTAAGCCGCTGAGCCACCCGGGCTGCACAACAGATATCCCTTTAAACATTATGGGCCATTTACCAACAAATCTGAGATCGACTCACTGTCCCTTCACTCACTTGTAAAGTGTGAAGGAAAGGAGTGAATGGTAATGTCTGCTTGTGTGTTGATCTACTCTGGTGTGTCTATCTCTGTGGAGGGTGAAATTTTACCTAATTCATCCCTGTGTGTCTACGATCAGTTTCACAAATATTTGTAGAGTGACTGACTAGGCTAAAGGAAGATGGAAAAGAGGAATAACAGTGGGTGCTGTTAAATTAGCCTCAAACTACTCTGAAATTAGTTGCCATTAAGAAATAAATGAAATGTCTACTGTTTCACAAGGAGGTGAAACCAGAAGCTCCGCACATTGAGGTTTTCTGGCATGTTTTGCATAACGTGTTAAATAGTGACAAATGAAATGGGACAATCTGCCCCTCTGGAAGAGAGATTTAATAAACTTTTCATAAGCAGACTGCTCAGGCAAGACTACAGGGGATATAGGGTGGGAAAAACGAGGCCCGGCTCCCATAAACTAGCTCTGCCATCAGGCAAGTCTGCCAAACCCCAAGAAGTCAGAATCATCGCCTCAGCGAGTCACTCTGGAAGGACAGTGCCACCAAAATGGAAGTGTTGGTAGATGCTACTCAGCAGACAGATGGAGCAGGAGAGATGGCTACACAGTGGGACTTAAAATTTAGCAGTATCCACTGTTCTCTACTCTGGGGAAGGATTGCTCTTTTTTACTCTTCTCCAGATACTTTCCCCTTTTCACTCCTCATCAAACTAACAGTATGACATTTTGAGTGGACCATTCTCTGCTGAGAAATTTTAAACACCATGGTATGCATTTTAATTTCCAAATAAATTCATCTGAATCATCAAAAGAATATCTTAAAGTAAATATATTTTGATTTTCTAAATTTTACCTAATAAATTGTCAATTCCCAGTATTAAAAGCTTTAGAAGTACACGTTCAGTCCTGTACTAGCTCAGCTGACATTTATTAGGCACTTAATATGGGCTAATCACTGGGTGAGGTACTGAGAATACAAAGAACCAGACCCAGTGCCCACCTTACAACACTCACCCTTAGGGGGAGGGAGGTGTATAACATTGGACTTTAATAAGTCCTGTTATAGGTGTGGGCTAACAATGCAATTTGAGGGCAGGAAAAACAAAGTCATTATTAAGCACACCACTGTTTTTTGCATATACAAATGCATTTCTATTCTTACCCTATTGTTTCAACAATGGCACTCTTCAAAGTGAATTGAAATGATATATTCACTATTGGTCTCCCCGTAGGACCTTGAGCTTTCAGAAAGAAGAGACTATACCTCATTTATATTTTTATCACTAGTGGGTTTTAAAATCTCTCATACCTGGAAAATTTCCTACTCAGTCCAGTAAAGTGAAGGTCAACCAGACTGTATTTCTGAGTTACATGTTGAAAAAATGCTTTCTGGTGCATCTTTGTGAAGGCCAGGGATGAATCCCTGTGATAGTTTTAAGCAGAAGGAAAGAGAGGGTTTAGAACAGTAGCAATGATAGATTAACTCTGGTTAGCACACTGCTATACCAACGTCCTGCTGTATTTTTCCCAGATGGTTGTAAATTGGGACACCTCATAAATCCCCAGGCCTTTTCTTTTCCATGGCTGGTTATTACAGTGTCCCAGGGCAGAAGAGCACTTTCTAAACTAAAGTAATTGTGAGCCATTTATTATCTTTAAAGGAGAACCTGTCAACTACCACAGCACAAATTTTAGACAATTAAAACAGCCTAGACTGCTCTGATTCTGCAAAATCCCAACAATCACTTGGTGATTTGGAGCCAGTGAGCCCAAAGAAGATCTGAAATAGCTCCTTTCTCCACTCAATATCTTTTCTTTTTTGCTGATTTGCTCTACCTCTCACAGCTGGTGGAACATAGCTATTTCCACAGTTTCCAAAAATCTACTGCATCTGCCATGCTTCACCTGAATGTGGTTCCTTGCCTTCCTGATGTGTCCTTTGGAGGAAGCTGCTTAGAAGGTAATTGTGCGGCATATGCACCATCATCCCTCTCTCCATTGTCAATGTTGGGCATCACTAATCTATTAGGAGACTTCTTTTTTTCTGCTGGACCAAGACTCTGCCTGCAGGCAACTCCCACCAACCAGTTGAATTTGGCATTCACAACGGCACCCATCTCCATTTCTGGAGGAATTGATGTTGATGACCGATAGTTAATCTTACTCAATACATTTAACTGTTCAATAACTTTGGATTAGAGTTTCCTAAAAGTCCCAATGCCCAATTTCTTTGAGGATTAGCCCAAGTCCTTTCAGGGCCTGGACCTGTGTTCAATCTTAGGTACTTGTGAAAGTTGTTCAATAACTACACAGTTTTTCTATCTGACTCACCATCTTGGCAAGTGAAACCAATACTAACACCTCTAGAAATGATGTACTGTCCACGGTTAGAGTAGGTCTTTGGTCCTAGAATAGTGCCTGACACTCAGAGCTGACACATGTTTGCTGACATGGTGAAACAGTGGGTAGACATGGCTCTCCTAGGTCAAATTATACACCTGCTGATGTTGAACACAATCACCATTTTCCTTCTTTTCAAATTTCCATGATTTTTCTAACTCTGGAAAAAACTCCTGACTATGACCAATGTTTGAGGAACTTCCCTAGAATTATAGTTTTGGTGAAATTAACTGAAGATTTTTTGGAAGCAATCTGTTTCTATAACACAAATCCTCTTGCTACTTATTTATTAAAAACAAATGAAATAATTTCCAAGAGGATATAATTTATATTAGAGTTCAGATATATTGGAGAGTCAATGTTCTGTTTCATTATTATTTTTTTTCTAAAGAAAGTGTTAAAGAAGAAAGGGCATGAATCATGTAAAGTGGTACAAACAAAGCAAGCTTCAAAAAACAAAAACACATTAAACTATACCTATGACAGTTTCCAATTTCTCACTTAAGAAATGTGTGCAGGTTATGTTGAATCTCCCCATGCATCCCATTCTTTAGAAAATAAAATTTTAAACTGAAAACAAATCTAATATCCACCCTTTCTCTCACCTCATCAGGTATGCTTATAAGAGTCAAATGGGATGGGTGCTCATAAAGGTGCTCAAAAGCACCTTTTCTCTATTAGAGGCCATGGAATGGTGACTCTTAGTGCTTCCTGGTGGTGTACTAAGTGGAGGTATAGTGTTTTAAGCTTGGTATCTTTAATCTCATCATATCTTCACAACAATCTTACTACATAGGGACCCTCCATTTCCTTCATTTACAGAAACCACAGGTCAGAGAATTTATAGTGGTGACAGGGGAGAGACTTGAATCCAAGTTCTGAATGTAGAAAGCCTATGCTTTAGGGGTACCTGGGTGACTCAGTCAGTTACGTGTTCGACTCTTGATTTTGGCTCAGGTCATGATCTCAGGGTCATGAGATCGGGCCCCACAATGGGCTCTGTACTCAGTGTGGAGCCTGCTTAAGATTCTCTCCCTTTCTGCCCCTATCCCTACCTGCTCATGTTTTTTTCTCTCTCTCTCTCAAAAAAAAAAAAAAAATTAAAAAAGAAAGCCTATTCTTTAAATTATTAAAATGGAAATACCAAGGTGAAGTTGATTTCAGAATATGAGAGTTGGATGAAAATATGCTTGCAACTCTAACCTACAGTTAACAAATGCTATTGTACTAATTTGGTGAAAAGATTAGCAAGTAGCACATGGTTCCTGGCTAGTAAGTACTCAATTAGTAAGCAAACTCGAAAAGTGTTTATAAATAAAATCCAGGTGAGGATTTTACTTTTATTATTATAGGGCATCTGGAAATTAACATGAACAATCTGACAAATAAAAATGGGGTCTGAGAAATTTGCTGAGGCTTTGCGGGGAGGAGGATGGCATCTACTTTGCAAAATGATGTCTACTGATGGGATAAGCAGAACTGCCATCTGCTAAAGTGAATGTTTGAGGACCTGCAGGAACCAAAGCGGACAAGTGTCACTAAAGGTGGTATAGAAGATGATAGTCCTTGGAAACCATATTAGAAATCTGGTGACTTCAATTAATTGATAACCATCCTGTTTTTTTTTCCCCTGAAGGCTGATAACTATAGGCTTGTATGTACAGATGCATAAGGATTGATGAAACGTTGAAAAATTTGACACCGAAAATGTTAACAAAGTGCTTATTGGTATTTGCCCAAACTCCTTTTTCTGAGCTCACATCTTGTCAAAGTGACTTTTCCTTCTGTTTTATCTCCTTTGGGTGAAAAAAAAAAAAAAAAAAAGAAAAGAAAAGACCTTGCCCTCGAGGAGTTCACTCCAAACCAATAACTGTATTGTCTAAAATGGGAGGTGAGGCCTCTGGAAGATCTCAGAGCTTCTAAGATCAATGCTGAAGTTCAATGCTCAGTAAATAAATGAATAAATGACTAAGTGAATAAAAAGATGTACAGGACTCAACACACATTAGAAATTATATATATAATAACAACTTCAGAATCTTAGTATTTTTTGCCCGGGTGGGACTTTAGAGGTCAGGTTGCAGCATATGCTAATGATAAATTGATTTAATCAAAATCACACAGTAGATACTGGCACAGCAGGGATTTTACTCCAAAGCTCCTAACTCTTACCTGCTTCCTACTATTTGCTCTGAGGCAATGATGTCAAATGGTCATTCCCAAGTACTCTGTTGTTCAAGGGAAGGGAGACCACTTCCGTTTGGGGATGAGAAAAGACTCTAGGATAAAGACAGGTTCTGAGTGGGGTCCTGCAGGATGGGTATGATTTAGATCTAAAAAGAAGAGTGAGGGGGTTAGGGCTTCCTAGGTCAATAGAAAGGCAAATGCTCAAGATCACTTTGAATTTATGGAAAGATCAAAGGAAAACAGCAAGCACTGGAGTCAGAACTGGGTTTAATTCTTGGCTGTCTCACTTTTACCATCCATGTGTTCTGGGGCAAATTTCTGAACCTCTCTAAGCCTGAGTTCCCCTAATAAACTGGAAATTACAGTATAGACTTCGCGGTGTGATATAAGGCTTAAAAGAATATTTGTCAAGCAGCTTTTGCAGGACCAGACATAAACAATAGCTATTGTTTATGCTTATTCACTTAGGGGGAGGGGTAGGATAAAGTAGAAGATGGATTGAGATCAAGCTATGGAAGCCTGTAACTGCCAAGTAGAATAATTTGTTTGAGGGCACCTGGGTGGCTCAGTCGGTTAAATATCTGCCTTTGGCTCAGGTCATGATCTCGGGGTCCTGGGACTGAGTCCCTCATCTGGCTCCCTGCTCAGCCGGGAGTCTGTTTTTCTCTCTCCCTCTGGCCCTTCCCCTGCTCGTGCTCTCCCTCAAATAAATACACAATTTAAAAAAATAAAAAGAAGAATTTGATTGAACTGTATCTTACAGAAAGCAGTGGAAATTTAAGATCTTGAGAGATTAGAACTATGTGATAAAGTCAAAGATTAATAATTAAGTCAGGTGCTTAGCTGGCTTTGCATCCTTCTTGTGCTGCATCCTATGTAACCCTGAGCACATCTTTCCACCTCTCTGTTTTTTCTCCCCCATCCCCAATGGCTATAGGCATCCTTTTAACTTTTGAATTGAGCATTCTAAATGGGCTAGTGAAAAAAAATGCCCTCTAAACAAGGTGTTACTGATCTCTATGAATTAGATATTCATAAAATCTCTAGCTGGGGGTTGCCAAGGGAAATTTAGATATGCTTTCCAACAGTTCCCTGTTAGTAATAGGGAGAAAGAGTCCATTCTGGAAAGGACTACAAAAACTATGCTGTGCCCAGTTTTGGTATGCCACTAAAAGGATAGCACCCCAATTAGAGCTGAGACATTTCTCTACAACTTCAAGATCAACATATCTCTCCTCATTGTCCCACCCAAAGAATAGAAGGAGGCAAAAAGGAGAAAAATTGGGGCACCCGAGTGGCTCAGTGGTTGAGCATCTGCCTTTGGCTCAGGTCATGATCTCGGGGTCTGGGGATTGAGTCCCACATCAGGCTCCCCGTATGGAGCCTGCTTCTCCTTCTGCCTATGTCTCTACCTCTCTCTATTTGTCTGTCATGAATAAATAAAATCTTAAAAAAAGGAGAAAATTTGAGTAAAGAATGGATGCTAAGCCAACACAGTGCATAAGGTGAATGGAATGAGAAAGAAAAGCAAGAGACAGGAAGTGCATAAGTCAAGATAAGTACTAAATTTATTTTTTAAATTATTTTTTAAGACTTCATTTATTCACGAGAGACACACAGAGAGAGGCAGAGACACAGGCAGAGGGAGAAGCAGACTCTTCGCAATGTGGGACTCCATCCCAGGACCCTGGTATCATGCCCTGAGCCAAAGGCTCAACTGCTGAGCCACTCAGGTGTCCCAAGCACTACATTTAAAGCTTTTTTTTTTTTTTTTCAGTATAAGATTCACTTGGAAAAAAAAAGTAAAGCTATGAATGCTTGCTCTTTTAGCATAAGATCTTCAAAAGGAACATCTCAAGATACTTTACTGATATCAGGGCATTTTGTTTGAAGGTGACTGGGAAGCAGCTAGGCTCTGGCATGCAAGTTTATAAATGGTGAGAACCAAGGCATAGAGAAAGGATGTAGTTGCATGAACACAACAGACCCACAGCATCATTTACTGTGGAGCCTGTTCCTCCCCTAGTTAGGATAACCAAAAGTCACACTAGTGTTTCTAAATGACTCCCCTGTCTCAAAAGCCCACCTCCCATGCTCCCATCAGCCAACTTCCAGCTATTTGTCTTTGGCTAACTGGGTTTCTAAGATGGCTCTGCAAACTGCTCACCCCCCCGGCACATCATTAATCAGTGCCAAACTAAACAGGCTCCAGGCCCAGCTGAGAATACAGTGGCTTGGCTCATCACCCCAAGACCTAATGAACACACATGAGTGATGACTATTGGGTAAATACCACACGGAGAATGTGAGTAAGCTAAGTGACTATTGCTTTAGATGTTACACCTAGGAAGTTGTATGACAAATATTGATATCCAGATTGTTTCAGACATATAGTAATTTTCCAATGCGCTGAAGCTTGCTGGCATTTATTTAAAGTGTTAAATTGAAAGGAGGATAAAACTTGGGTCATTTAAGGAGTATATTCAGCAATTTCTATGATATTGGATAAATGTGGCTGAGAATAATAATTCCTGTCAGTAAAGGAAACCATACAGGTGGGTTTGTTAGTAGTTTTGTTAAAAAGGATACAAGAAGCCCTGAATTATAAGAAAAGGTGCCTGCCATGTCTGTGTCTTATCAAAAATGTTCATGCTTTGGGAAACCTGGGTGGCTTAATTGGTTGAACATTTGACTCTTGGTTTTGGCTCAGGTTATGATCTCAGGGTTATGGGATCGAGCTCTCAAGCAGTGTCTGCTTAAGATTCTCTCCTTCTGCCCCTCCCCAACTCTCTCTCTCTCTTTGTCTCTAAAATAAATAAATAAATCTTTTTAAAAGTTCATTATTTATTTAAAAAGATGGTATGTCCATGGATAATTGTCCTGGAAGGGTAGCACACTTAATTATATCTAATATTAATACTACTATCAAGGATTAGGCAAATCATGGGAGGAATACAAGAGACAGTTTCTAAGCCACATCCAAAGGGATGTTTTTTAAATTACCAAGATATTAATAATAGAGCTGGTAAGGTACAAGCCCTAAGGATGTTCCAGGGTATATACTTAACCATAATGGGCAGGGGGAAAGAGATGAAGTTAAGAGAAAACTGGAACACTAAGTAGTAACTAAGTGGGTCATATTCTTTCTCACTTGATTATTTTAGTATATTTCCTAGGTTCTTTAGCTATATAGAGAGGAAGTACATGAGCATTATTTTTTAAGACTTTATTTATTTATTTATTTATTTATTTATTTATTTATTTATTTATTCATTCATGAGAGAGAGAGAGAGAGAGAGAGAAAGGCAGGCAGAAACACAGGCAGAAGGAGAAGGCAGATACATGCAGGGAGCCCGACGTGGGACTCGATCCTGTGACTCCAGAATCATGCCCTAGGCTGAAGGCAGCACTAAACCGCTGAGCCACCCAAGCTGCCCTTACATTAGCATTAGAAACAAGGTGATCTATGGTAGCTTGGTTATCATCTCTGGGCCTTAATTTCCTCTTCTGTAAAATGTGGATGATACTTCAAAACATAATTTGGAAAATTCAAGTAGAAAATGTAAATGAAAGTGCCCGAAGTATTTCTTGATACATATTAGGTATTCGATAAATACGGTTTCCACTTTGATTTTCTTCACATTTATGGCATGTATCACATCTAGCTTCCATTATAGCTTATTTTGTCTGCCTTTGCTAAGCTGTGAAAGTTTCTCAAGTTCAAGATTTGTCTGAGTATCTGTCTCCACAGCACCTTGCAGCTTGTTCAGGAGGTTATACAAAAATGCTCACTGGAACTCAGCTGAATGCCTCAACCCATTAGACAATGGATAGTACAACCTGCACAATATGACCTCCCAGCCCCCACACCTCTACTAACACAATGATCACACTGTGTATAATTTATAAATCCACATTTGCTTCATTCCTTTAGACTGGATTCCTCAATGAAATGAGGATACTTTAATACCTCTTTATATCTGTTTGGGGTACTCTGTTGATGTGAAAGACTATTGCATTAGAGGAGGGGAACGTCAACAAGGTTCACTGGGAGAAAGAAATGTGTGATAAAGTTTATTTCAGAGGAGCTTGTACAGAGCTTGTAGGAAAGCAGTCAAAACATAGAAGTGAAAACTACAGAATGTTCATATTCTTGTAAAAATGCAAGAGACTTGAGGTCTGGACACAGATTCTGACCTCTGGCCAACTTGAGCAGAGGATACAGTGGAAGACAGAGCTGGTTGTCCTCACATTAGGATCCTCACTGTATGACAATAATAAATTGTAACAAGAGAGACCAGCGAGCACCTTAATAAATAGTAACAGAGTCTGAACAGGTGCTCTATTAGCTCTGCCTTAGAGGAGAATCTGGGGAGGAGTTTATGACAAAGGCAAAGAATGGGGTCATAATAAAAAGATATGAGAGGAGTGCAATGGAAAGTTAAAATGAGCCTGTGTGCTACAGTTTCTGGGTTCTGCCATTGTTGGCTGATCCTCTACTGACTTGTGTTGATAATAAACCATGTGGTTTTAACTGGACTCCTCCAATTACACAACAGCATCAGAGGACCCTTGACAGTCTCTCAGTATATGACTCGGAAGCTCAGAGATTTGTACAGAGTTTTAAAGCTCTGTGTCCTATTTAAAGTAAAGATTATCAACCTGGAGTTCTTTGAACTACCTGAAATTGTGTGTCACGTCTCATGAACATGCACAAATGTGTTCTTCCAACCCCAGGGACTCTGTTGCTTTCATCATGTTCCCAAAGTTGGTCATGATGAAGTCCACAAGAAATCCTGATTTAAAGAGGTAGCATGAGTAAAAGAATTACGAAAACCAGAGAAGAAGCTGCATTTCTAGCTTTGGGCTACAAATGGCTTTCTTTGTCCATGGAATATTTTCTTCTAGAAGTGTCCCATGAGCTCCTCTCACACCACATTCTAAAACTCAACTTAACTATCTTCTTTTTAAAATGTTCTTCCTGCGACATTCCTTCTAAGAGTTTATAGTATCCTCCTTTGGGCCCAAAATAATGAAGTCATCTTGCACACGTTTTTCTTTCTTGTGCTCTGTGTCTAATCATCAAGTTATGACTCTACCTTCTCAGTGTTTCTCTGTTCTGTTTGCTCCTTTCCACTGCTCCTTCCTCTGCTTACTGAGGCTCAACATGCCTTATCTGGACCCTTCAGAAGCCTCCGAGCTTATCTCACTCCCTCCATGTTCAGCTCCTCCCATCCCTTCTCCACAGACAGTATGATGAGCTGAACACAAATCTGACCCCCGTGGATCCAGGTGCTCAGCAGCATAAAAGCCAAACTTTTCAATAATGAAAACCGTGCTTTCCATCACGAGGCATCTGCCTGTGTCTTCCTGTCTCGTTGCCTATCATCTCTCAGTTCAGATGCTACCTTCTAGAAACCCTGGGTTACTGGCAATTTCCTTGTTCTTTTGTGCTGATTTCTCTTTTTGAAATGCCCCTTCTAACAAGGCTAACTGCTCATCCTTCACTCAGGCAGGCTTGCCACCCCATCACAGCCTGATCCCACTGTATTAAAAGACTTAATTTAAGCAAACAACACTTCCGCCCTCCTCTATACTGCTATATTCTAGGCAAGGACACTTCCTATTAATCATGTTATCTCCAAGACCTAAAATACTGCCTAATCTACTGAGAATTTGTGGGCTATTCATTTTCTTCTAGTTGGGTTATCCTGAAAGCATCATGGCTGCTCTGGAGTCTCGGCCAACAGCAGCTAGAAGCAGGGAGCTGCCCTGAAAGGAAAAGGTAAGCAGAAAAACAGTTCACAAAGAAAGGTCCTGACTTTTTATATGGCGAATATAAAACCGTGCTTCATTCCATGAGTCCTGCCCCACGGACACTCTGACCTGAGAGTCAGCCAGCTGCATGACATTTCAGCCTTACTTCCATTTTTTATATGGACCAGTTCTCCCAAAATCAACACTATTTCTTCATCAATGCAGCACTGTTGGTGGCAAAAAAAAAAAAAAAAATCCCCTAATGACTCACATGTGGTAGGTCTGGGGAACTCTGCTGAACCTTCGTATGCATACCTTTGTTTTTCAAAACTAATGCTTTATTATAAAGTTTAAGGCTTTTTCGTCTAAATTTGCTTATATGAAATAGGGCTGATAAAACCTGCTCCTTAGAGTCACTAAGGTAAAATACACAACATACATGAAAACACTTCAAAAACTGTAAGGTTGCATACAAATAAATATACATTCTTACTCTCCATTGTTTTAGAATGATCAGAAGCATGTGAATAAACTGCCTCCTAGTATAAAATGCAAAATTCCAGAAGTTCAAGTTGTGAAACACAGAGAGCTTTAATTCAACAGAGCACAATCTCTTAAACAATTTGCCCTAATAATAAAAGGCTAAGATTAAATATATCTATTTGAAGTGAAGTCACTCAACAATATTATTTGATATATTTATTCTTCTCTTTTAGAACTAGGAGGGGAAAAGATGATTTCCTAGTTGGAGGGATTCTCACTGGAAGTGAAAGAAAGCTGAGCAAAGCTGCCACCAAGTTCGGCCCCCAGTTGTGGCCCAGATGTGCACCCTCTGAGAAGAGAGAAGAATCTTTCCAACATGTAAACCTCCTCAGCTTGTAGCACAGAAAGAATTCATGAATGAAGAGAGAAAGCCGAATTGAATCAACAACTTGGGGAGCCAGAAGGCCGGACTGCTGTTTTTCCCAATCTTCCTATCCGAGGCAAAACCCAAAATAGCACGAACTGGTTGTTGGAAACACGGGAAATCAAAGCAAAGGAAGATGCTAACAGCTGAGTCACGGCAAGTGACCTCTCTGATAAGGAGGCTGAGTGCAGCTATAGATGACAGATGATGGGACTTGATCCAAAGCAGGAGGTAAGGCCCTGAGGGAGGCAAGGAGGGAGAGGACTGGGACATGAATATGTTGCCCAGAGTGACACAGAACCACTTATGAAGAACTTCCTTCCAAAAATAATAACTGCTTACATAAAGTTCAGGGAGGCTAATGTTTAAAAAGATGCAATGCTTCTGCGGAGGCATTCTCATACAGTGCAAAGAGCCCTGTTTGGGGAGCTGGAGAACTCAGAGATCTAAGCCTTTCCACTTAACCTAACATGGTTCAGTTTCATCACCTTTCAAATGGATACAACAGGGAGACAAACCATGAGAGACTCCTAACTCTGGGAAACAAAGGGTTGACGAAAGGGAGGTGGGTGGGGGGTGGTGTAGCTGGGGGAGGGGGGTACTTGATGGGATGACCACTAGGTGTTATACTGTATGTTTGCAAATTGAATTTAAAATAAAAAAAAATCACAGTAAAATGGATACAATAACACCTCCTTCCTAGAGTGGCGGTAAGGATTAAAAGGAATGAGGCACCTCGCCTGGCCACTAGACCAGAACAGGTCAATAAATGTTCCTACTCCCAACAGACAAGAAGCTTTAGTGCAGGTAATTCTTTTGACATTACTTTCTTCTCTAATCATTTCCAGTTATTGCATCTCTGCACAAACAGGCAGATTAGAGATCATCTAGTTCTACCTTCTACCCAAACTGGTGATAATCTCTACCATCTCTTGACATATGGCCCTTCAGCCTGCCTGCTAGGAGGGGTGCCACAATATGGAGCTTCAATTGTGGGAAAATTTTGCGGCAGCTGTTAAAATATGCCTACCTTAGAAGGTTTTATAATTTCAAATCATGTTAAAGTGTTTTTCAAAATGTAAAGCACTATATAAATGTAACACAAGCCGAGAGATGAAAATGTATCAGTTTATATTAAGTAGTCTAGTTCTCAGAGGCAGTGCTTCTCCACCCCCCCACCCCCGCCACCCCTTTTTAGCAGTAGAATCCTTTTTCAAATAGATCTTACATATTGCCCAATACCCACAACAAATAAAGGCAAAGCCTGTCTGGGTTCAACTGGAGGAGGGGGTCTGTGCTCAGCCTCCCTCCAGTCCCCAACTTCCTCCTACCATTCCCCTCACACAGCCTGTGTGCACCCCAGGGCTCCTTGGAGAAAGAAAGCTTGAAATCCTTTGCTCTACGGAGAGACAGAACTCTGATATCAGCCCCTGTACTTTCCTGAAAAAGGCAGAGATGGCACAGAGAAAGGATTGGTTTACGGTATTATTTTGAGTGAAATGGCTCCATATGAGTACAAGTAGTAATTAGCTTAATGAAGGCCAAAGCTGTAATTACGACCAGCCTGGATGTAATGCAGTTTGAGACACTTAGCAAGAATTTCAGGGCAGAAAGGAAAATTCAGTGAAATCTGACAGAGAAGCTGTAGGTTGCAATTTTTAAAAGATTGCTTGTTTTTAGTGCAAACAATACTCGATTGCTTTAAAAGTGTTGTGAATACCGCGATTTAACTCATTAACAGCTAATTTATTAATTCTTTCCAATCGTGTGCCAATAGTGTGACTCTGAGCAACAGTACCAGGATCCTGTTTCCTTGTCTACATAAATGGGAATCTTAATCCTTACTCTGAGTGGGAAAATATCTCATAAAAAAGATCCTAAAGACATTTCCCATAAGATGAAAAATTGTTATGTCAGCCCCTTTTAAGTAGTAAGGACTTTTACTCAAATATAGAAATTATTGGTAAATTATCAAATAACTAACTGGGAGTTAATTTTTGCAGCAGCTAAAGCTGACAGGGGATTAATGTCTAGAATATAAAAAGAAATGAAAAAGTGGATAAAGAACATGAAAAGGCAATGCTCAGAAAGGAAAGTCCAGATATGTAAAAACCATGTGAAAAGATGCTCAAATTCACTAGTAATCCAAGGTATAAAAATGAAAACAACAATGACTCTCAGCTATCAGAGTGACCAAAATTTAAAAGATGGTTCATACCAAATGTTGGTGGGGATGCAGGGAGAAGAGAACTCTCACGTACTGTTTCCATTTAGGAAACCAATCTGAAATTAAATATGTGTATATCCTATGACTCTGAGATCCAACTCCTGGGCACAAGTCCCAGAAATCATTCTCACACAGGTCCCCGAGGATCACAAATGAGGATGCTAGTTGCAGAATTTTTCGTGACAGTGGGGATCTGGAGGTAGCATGGGTATATGTCAACTGGGAAGGATATAAATCAAAGGGGGTGAATGCAGACAATGAAGTACTATGCAGACGTTGGAAGTCTACACAGCAATGGGGATATATCTAAAAACATAATGCTGAGTGAAAAAATAAGAAAAATTCTTACTTTTTTATAGTCTGTTGACATTACAGATTTATCATTTATGTAAATGACCAATACACACACACACACACACACAAATAATAAGATATATTTTATAGGGACACGTGCACATTTTAGTTCTGGCATATTTAGGTGGTTCTCTACTAGGGAAGGGGAGTGGATTTGGGGAGCAAGGGTAAAGAAGAACAATGACAAAATAAGGGGAAAGTCTTCAGGGACTTATGATAATAAAAAGCTATGAGCTCAAGGGTCTGCATGACTCAACTCTATATCTGAGGATCAACTGATTCTTCAAATTTTGCTAAGTTCTGCAAAGATTAAATAAAATCCATAAGCCAAATTGCATGATTAAATAGGAGGTACTTGACACCTATTTGTTTCCTTCCTCAATGACTCTCAGAAGATATAAAAAGAATGGAGTCCTCTTTCCTTTGTTTCTCTACTAGATGAAAATAAATAAGGGTCTCAAGAAAATGAGGTATAGGAGTAGTGCTCAAACATGGGTATAGAAGCTGCACATCAGAATCATCCAGAGGATTTACAAAAAAAAAATACAGATAAACAGGCTCCACTCCCTTACCCTCCAGAACAAAGTGGATTATCTCCTCTAGGGTCGGGAGGCAATGGGGATCAGGGCTGAGGTCGGCAGAGCTGAATTTGAAAAGCACTGGCATTGTGCCTCAAGGTCTGTCCACTGTGATCTCAGCCACTCATGTCTTTTGCATCATTGCTTTTAAAACCTTCAACGGCTTTTGCTAAATAAAGCAGAACCAAATTGCTCAAAAAGAAATGTATTTCAAAATATATGACTAGTGTATACAGTATGGTACTCCATCTGCTCTTCCAAAATACTTGAGTTTTAGAAAATAATGTGTAGATAGGTCTATAAATTGCTACCTCCCACAAAACAAAGTAGACTCGCTTTAGGGGGTATGGGAAAATATTTTTTCCTTTGGTTTATCCGCAGCAAGAAAGCTAATCTGTAAGAGCAAGCAAACGTGCCTTCACTCATTCATTCATTTAGTCATTCAGCCAACACCTGGGCTAAAACAAAGTGCTGAGGAGGTACTGAGGATGGTTTGGCTAACTCTCTGTTGGATGTCACTAGGTGCCTCCTTGGACTCTGGCATTTGGTTAGTGTGGAGTAGGACAATCATTCATTTCTATCTTATTTCCCACAGCATTTAACATCATGGATTCTCTGACTTTTCCAGTGCTGCTCAGATGCAGGCTGCAACCACAGAGCTGTAAGGCTATCACCAACAAATTCCTGAACCAATCTCCCCTACCAATGGGTAAGGCTACGACTAGCTTGAGAGAAGCAGCATTTAGTAAAGCAGGAAAAATGTGGGCTTTGGAGTCTGCTAACCCTGGGTTTGCATCCTGACTCTGTCACCTGCTGGCTAAGTGAGTCTCTGTCTCCTTACCTGTGAAATGGGCTAAGGATATCAACCTTGCTGTGTTGCCATGAGCATCAGATAATGAATGTACAGTGCCTGGGACAGTGAGGGTCTGGAAAATATGGAAGTGAAGCTGCTGCTGCTCTAGGTGTTGCTACAAATCCCATATCTAGTCTTCCTATGAAAGCTCTGCCCCGCCCCAGTGCTCACAGAGCTCCAATTCATATGTCTATGTTCCGTGATACATGCAGGGCTCATGTAGAAGAGTTTCTGTAAGTCCAAAACTCTCATGAGAATTGAACCCTCCCTGAGCCCACTCTATTGCCAACTTGGCTGTAACTGGAACAACCCACCTATTTTCAGCCACCCTTCCTTGGAGTCCTAGCTCCTAGCTCGTAACATTACCAAATCTCCAGACAATGCCTGAAATTGATATCTTAGATTCTGTGTACCACTCAGAACTAAAATGTGGCACTACTGGAAACCCTCCATGATGGTAAAATCTTCCTATTCCCTCTTGACATCAACAGTGATATGATCAAGATGCTGGATTCTTCCCTTTGGGCATACTAGCCCTGACTGAAGTCTAACAGATTTCTCTTCCAAGGGCCAGCCTCAGACCTCATCTTCTAGCCTGGCCTGCAAGACCCAAATCCCAACCCTTCTGCCCTGAGTAATATGCCTTTTGGTCAAGCCATTCAAGAGCCAACATATAGGGTTCTGAACCTACTCAAAAAATATTTGTTGAATATGAGTCAGTGAGTCCATGAAAACAAATGATGGAGTGAATGAGGTGTGTCACTCTTCAATTCTGAATGAGTTTTGGATTGATTGGGTAGTTGGACTGTTGCCCAGAGCAGGCAACCATCATCTGGCACTGCCTTTGGAGAGAGACAATGACCTCATATAGCTCTGAAGAGTTCATGTTTTCCTATTCATCTGATGTGTGGATATTAAAACAACTGCCACAATGTCCGAAACTATATGGTTCTTTAAAATTTAATCATAACACGGCACTTGGTTTATATCCTGAAACAATCTCTCACCCAGCACACTAATATAGATATCTACATAATGAAATTCATGCATATATATATATGCACATCTTTTAATGAATATCAATAGATTACTATGGTTTTATGCATGAAAGGGTTTTTTAAAAATCTGGCATAAAACATATCCATATTGAATCTCTCTCCAAAATGGTAACTCAAGAATAAAATTTTCTATGCTGTTTTCTGCCATTTTACTTTTTGCTATTAGATTGACCATCTTGCCTCTCTTGAAATGTCACCTCATTGGACACCCTAGCTAGTCACTCTAGTCTCTGTACACCCAAAGCTCTTTCTATAGGCGTCTATGAGCACATTAAGAGGTGATTTCAATGTCTATGCCCTTGAGAAGCAGTGTAGCCACACTGTGGTCAAGAGCTGGTCCACTGGATCAGAACTTCTGCTTTTGGAACTTAGCTCTGCCATGTACTAGCTATGTGACCTTGTCAAGTTACTTAACCTTTCTTGGCCTCAGTTACTTCAACTATAAAATGGAAATAATAGTACCATACCCCATATTAATAATAATACTTAGTTATTGTTATTATTATTATTACTACTACTAGTACTCTCTTCCTACTTATTCTGTGACCTCCTTGACAGCTAGATGAAGGTCTTCTTCTTTGTTGCACTGGCTCAAGAGTCAAGTGTTGATATATTGTTGATATATTGCGGGCATTCAGTGACTATCAGTTTAGTCCTCCAGAACCCCTTATTTTCAATACAGAAAATTTCCCAAAATGTTCTGTGATGGAGAAAGGGTCCAGATAGGAGTCTATCTTAGTCTGTTTGAGCTGCTGTAACAAAATAACACGGACTGGGTAGCTTACAAACACCAACGGAAATTTATTTCTCCCAGTTCTGGAGGCTGAAAGTCCAAGATCAGGGTGTTAGTTTGGTTGGGTGAAGGCTCCCTTTTGGATTCATAGCTGGCATCATCTTCTTACTGTGTCCTCAGGTAATAGAAGGGGTTAGAGATCTCTGTGGGCTCTCTTTGATAAGAATACTAATCCCATTCACAAGGGCAAAGCACCCCAAGTTCTCATCTCCTAATATCATCATCTATGGAGGTTAGAGCTTCAACATACTATTTGGGCTGGGGGTACAAGCATTCAGACCATAGCAGATTCATTGCAAAACCCCCTATTATTTATAGCAGTCGTTTATCTTTCAAGGTTGTATATCTCCAAAGAAAAGTCCTCTGAAGAAGGACCACATCTGTCTTTAGCACGTTTTCTGGGCTTTAGCCTACTTGACACTGTCCGATTGCCTTCCCTTTTCCTGTGGAACTTTCCCCATTCTCCATCAAGCACCTGAAATTCTCCATATTTGCTCCTTGATAATTTTTTCTGTTCCTCTATGGGAATGAGACAAACTTCAGGGAAACAGGGAAATTTTAACGAGTATGATATCTATTTACAGCAAAACAGGTAAGAATTGCAATAATAATATGTAGGTAGTCAGGTGTCCAATTGTACAACTGAAACAATTTAACTTTTATAAAGGAAAGGAGGCTAAGCTGAGTGATGCTATTCTTGAAGGTAAATCTACAGATTCATTGGCTGTTTTATTATGAATACATTTTCTCTCAACCTGGAAATTCACAGAAGCTCATGGACTTCTATTTATTATTTTATTTTATGTCCTTAATTTTTTTCACTATTTTTTCCCTTTAAAGTCAGATATCACAGACTGAAGAAAAAAACCATAGATAATTGAGATTCTTTTATCAGCCTCCTCCACTAAGCACTTTAAGAGACATTTTATTTATTCTTGGCTTTTGGGAAAATTTCAGCCCACAGATTATTTGTCATTTTTCTCATTTTGGTTAATTTGTCATTGTAGTTAGTTTTATTCTTGGATTCTGTGATTTTAAAAATTGAAGTAAAATTGACATATAATATCCTATCAGTTTTAAGTGTACATCATAGTGATTCTATATTTTTATACCTTAGGAAAATGATCCCCATGTCTCTTTTTTTTAAAATTGAGGTAAATGGTATATCTTGGATCTTTTCTCTTTGAAATTAAGAAATCCTCACAAACGTGATTTGACAGAGTGAAAGTGAAGGGGGAAACAAGGAAGACAAAGAAAAACATGAAAACCTCCATCTTGTAAATGAGTATGACTTAATAATTCTCTTCCGTTGGGCGGTATCAAGGGGAAATGGTGGCTGAGTTCCAGACATAGCATGAGCTTCCGTTGTGGATGCTGCACCTGGCTGCCAGCAGGAATCAAGGTCTAAGTAGCTCCATTTCACATTCATCTTTCATGATAGTTTTAAAGAAATGGTGAGCGTCAGCTTAAAACTTCCTCCTAATGACATATTTCCTATTACGACGTGCTTGCAGAGCCTCTCACACCTGCTGTCTTTCTTAAGGGTGATAATGAGTAAGAATAACTATAATTAAAGTAATCCAGGAGGATGGCCAACAAGAACTGATATTGAGATGGGAATGCCACAGGCATCCAAGGACCTCACACTCACAGCCCTGTCCCTCTTCCGTGCCGTCTGTTTAGACCTTCCAACAAGCTGTCTCTCTCTCCAATGGGCTTTCCCTATTCCCAGCACATGGTGATGGGAACGTGTTTTCTGGAAAGTGGAGATATTAAAGGAAATAGTTATCTCACTGAACTGTGGGCTTCCTGATGGTGGAATTCTTTCATTAATGAATGAAAAAAAAAAAAAGAGAGAGAGATTAGTCAAAGGCATAGGATAGATTGCAACTTACAGAACTTATGGGCTCATTAACCTAACAAGTGAAATTCTGAAATTGGGCTCACATCTTGCAGGAAATCCCTGTATATCAATATTGTATCTTCAGGTAGGAAAGTAAAGGTAGAAAGTAAAATCAATCTCAATTTAGGGAAAAACAGTTCTAAGGATGTCATGACAACTGAAAACCATACATGGAGGGAAACCATGGTTAATAACCCTTGTGTTGGCTGGATACACAGCAGTGGAGGACCTATGGGCTTAGCATTGGCTGGGATTTCCAAAGAAGAGGTTGGATAGGGACATTGGAATTTTCAAGGCACTTGATGAAATTTAGAACTGAAGTTCTAAAATGAATGCATTTCAAAGAGAGAGAGAGAAGAGAGAGAGAAGAGAGAAACTCTTCCTAAAATAGCAAATCTTAAGTGACTTGTATAGGACTGGGATCATGAACTAATTCATTCACTTACATTCAGGGAGTGTGTACTCTGCACCAAGTTTGGAAAATAGAAAAAAATCATAAATAATTCTAATGTATCCTGAGAAGAATCATAATACACTCTAGTTTATTAGGCAGAGAGGTAGCACCAAAGATAAGATGCTGGGGGCAAGTCAAGAATGATGAGAAGGAATTTCCCAAGTAGAGAGATGAAAGGGACATTCCAGGCATGGAATGGAATAGCCTGACACACTGGGAAGCCTGAAAACAGTTGTGCATAGCTGGAACACAGACAGTGAGGGAGCTGGCCAGTGGGGAGACTGTCAATGAGTCTGATGTGGGCAAATCACAGAAACTTTATATTCCAGGCCAAGGAGGTTGGACACCTTGTGCTGGAAGCACCAAAGGGCTCCACAAAAGAGTGACATGGCCACCAACATTATGTATTAGAACAATTACCCTCCTAAATGTTACCTCTTCCAGCCAGGCTCCACTTCATATCTTAAATTTGGATCTTTTTAAACATTTAGATCTTAGACTATTGGCCAATAGCCCTGGCCTTGACCTCATGGTTTAGCTCATCTTTCCTAGACAAATGTCTTTCTCTATTCTTTGGGGGTGTGTTGAATCTGGGTGCAAGAGGCTTGCAAGTGCATGGGCTAGAGAGGCTGTGCCCACTCAGTACACATTGCCACAATCTTGTATGTAGGTGCTTTGAAACAGAGGTCCTCCCACTGGCAGAGCATGTCTCCCTGCTTGCATTCTAGGGCCCTAAGTAACGGAAGGTGTAAAAGAAACCTAACACTGTATAAAAAATACAGAATCACAGAGATCTCAGGATGAATATGTCCTCTTGGCATTGCCTTAAAAAAACACACGTAAACAAATCCAAATGGAAACACTGAGTGGAAATGTGTTTTCTCCTGCTGAAGCAGCACATTTGGCAAACTTATACTTGCAGGACATATAGTTGGTAAATACAATGCAAACATTTCATGACAAGGACAGTGTGCATTAAGCTTCCTACATGTTGCAAGGGTGGAATGCACTTCATCTGATGGAGGCACTGAGAGAACAGAGGGGCAAGAGTGCCTCCATGGGGGTGGGAACAGAGGGGCAAGAGTGCCTCCATGGGGGTGGGACAACCAGAAGGAACATGGGTACAAGGGAGACCCGTGGTCTGCGGGGGACAATTGCTTACTGAAGAAAATGGAAGGCAGGGCCATGGGAAAGACTACTTTCTGGGCGGCAGTTTCAACTTTGGACAATTTGCACCCCCCCGTCCCTGAACTCCACGATGTTCAGTCATCCCAGCTGGAAGCAGGGGTGCTATCAGCATTCAGGGATGCTGCTAAACATCTTGAGATGTACAGAACAGCCCCTGCAACAAAGAATTACCCAGTCCCTAGTGTCAATCGTGCTGAGGCTGAGAAAACCCTGATACCTTACAAAATTTTTTCTGTGCCCACCCTTGGCAGCACTATTCTACTTTCCATGGCTGCATATGAAGACAACTGCCAGTAGATTTAAAAAAAAAAAAAACACCGTAATGTCTAAAAATAAAACCATTTTTATACTTCAAGGAACAAACAGAGCGATCATTTTTTCGTGACTCTCTCAGTGCTTGAACATTTCCAAAGGCTGGGAAGAGCAACCCTGCAATCTATACATAGCTCCCAGCCCCTCAGATCCTCCCTGCGCCGTGCCTCGCCTGGCCTCTCTGGGCTGGCTGCTGCAGCAAAAGATAAGAACTTAATTTATGAAAGGATGCTATTCCTGGCAGGTAATAGCCAGAAACTTCCAGGAAAGGCGTCCTTTCTAATGCCCAGAATCCCTTCCATTCTCTCATTCAATCCCTAGCATTTGGTCCCTATACTGCCCCTACTCATTTCAATTTTCTTGGGCCCTAATTCCAGTCCCGAAACCCCAGCAAGTGTCTGTACAGCTATGCCCTAACCCCTTTGACTCTGATTGCAAAGATAAGCCAGAAAATGAATTTCCTAACAAGCAAATTTTTTTTTTTTTTTTTTTTTAAAGGCAAAAGGTTCATGTGCCATTAAGAATCCGAAGCCCAGCCCGGCTATTACCTCAGACAAATCACCTCTTCATAATTTTCTTCCAGCAAATGTCTGTGAGGGCTGCTAGGCTACAGCAGAAATTTGTTTAATGACAGTCTCTGGAAAATTAAACACCCTCAACAATGGTGATGGATGCATCTCCCCTCGAGCCCACCCCCACGGCCTCTTTTCCAACCGCAGACCCAGCAGCCACACAGAGGACCGAGTACAGATGAATGCCCTGGGCCAGAGGAATCAATCTCGATTTTACGCATACTCTGTTCCTTGCCATTTCCCTCTGAGTCCCCTTCATCTTCATTCGTCTATCCCCAGAACCCCGAGCGGTACTGGCTTGGCTACAGCATTGGGGTAATATTTTTACCTTCCTGCCCTCCTTTCCCTGACCGTGTTATGTAAGAAGATCCCAGCTGCCCAAGGCAAGGAGGTGGAGAGGGGGGAAGGACGCCGAATTCGTGACCAAGACTTCGTCCTCATTTCTCCCCTGCTGCGTAGTCTCAGCAGAATTCATTGTCCTCAGGACGACAGGAGGCTGTCCTACAGGAGGGCAGGGCTAAGACCCAGGCTAAGACCCATTTCATAGATGAAGAACCAAGTTTGGGCCTGGTGGGACTTGCTCAAGGTCATGCACTTGGTTAATGACTCGAGTAGGGCCCGGGGTCCCAGTGGAACTCCAGACTCTCTGAGGAGTAGGGCTGTGAATTTATAAACTCAAGTGGGCAATTTTTCCTTTTGTCTTCTGTGTGGTAGGGTTAGAGGCTCTTTGCACGGTCCCCCAGAATCCCACTGAAGTGACCCACTCAAATTGAGGCTGGGATCTCAGGGCTTTGCCCTTTTTCTTTTTTTTTTTAGCTTTGGCCTTTACTGGGGATTGCACTTAAACCTCAAATGATTAAAGCCAAGCCTTCCCTCTCTTGCCTCTCCCCTCACTGTGAGCAAGGAGAGGATGGAGAGGAAATCCAGCTCTCAACGCCTGTACTTAGTCCCAGGGAGGCTGCATTCTTACATGCTCAAAATGCACAGAGGGGCAAGACGGAGCCATATGATCTGCTGCTTTGCCTGCTTTCATTTCATGCATGAATTTCTGACACCCAGAGGCCTGCCCTTTTGGTTCTCAAACTACTATTATGTTCAAATTCCTATTAGACTCTTATGATTTATACTTTTCTCTATATCTAATGCAATGGAATCCCATAATTTATTGTGTTTCCTGCTTTTTAAGTTAATTGCATTCTAATTCCACACATGCTGGAGAAAAATAAATGCCTGTATACCTTAACTTAACCTACCAGTTTTCCTGGATTCACTCCACTGTTTTTGTTGGAGTATCTAGAAGCATGCAAAAGGTACACACTATCAAACCAAAAAGACAAGGGGATCAGGGCTTCGAAAATGACAAACGAATGGTTGAGACATTCCATGCATCTATGCTCCTCCTGTCTTTCTTCACTCCCCTTAGCCCTATCGAAATTGCTGCTCCCATTTCACTTGCAGTAGATTTTTGCCTCCAATTTAAAGAATCTGAGTGACTCCTGTTAGAGGAGGCTGCCAAATAGCATATCCAGGCTCTGGACACTTTTGGTAACCATGGGCCATCCAATGGGAGAGAGGCAGGACTATGGGCAATGCCAATGGGCGGACTCAGCATCCTTGGAATAGGCTCCAAGTTTCACAGCTGGGGAGGTTGCTGCTGTTGCTTATTTTTTGTAAACGAATTTTCATTTTTCGTCTGTGAGAGGAACCCACAACTAACAAGATTGACTCAAACATTTAAAATCACCAGTTGCAACCCTTGACAGACAGCTGAAATTTGGGAGTTTTAGAGTGGTTTCTGAGCTCTAAGAAGGAAGCAGTATAGTGTATGGGGCATGCATGGACGCTGGTGTTAGGCAGAGCCAGATCCAAATCCTAAGCTGACCTGTTCAGTTGTGCGACTTTGGGTAAGCGGAGTCCAAATTTTTTTATGTGTATCATCAAGGTACAATTTTGCACATTGCTTTTTGGGTGTGGCTTGAGTAAAGAATAGATGCCTTTTCTTGCTCCCAGCACCAGAACACCCAAGTGCAGCCCCAGATACAGGGCAATAAATATTTTGTGAATGAATGTGCATGAGTGCCCCGTCGCTCCCCAGAGTAGCCAGGTGGTCAGCTTCTCTCCTTTATCTGCATCAGCCACATCTTACTAGCGACCAGGATTACACAAAGCCTGAGGCTGCAGTGGGCCCAGAATTGAGAACTCCCCACGGTGGTACCACGTCCAGTCTTACTTCTGGGAGATAGTACCAAACTGCTTTGATTTTTGTAAGACACATGGCCCTTCCTGGTATACCCTTAGTATAATTCTAGAAATCAAACTTGATGGAACAAGATCACAGTAGTATATGAATGATGGACAGAGGCCCATGGGCTACTTATATATATTTAAAGAAACTGGTTACTTTTAAAGACTGTCACTTCAACACCTGTAATAGACTCAAGGGAGAGAAGTTTTGGGGTTCAAATTGCAGGAAGTAGGTGACTGTCTCTCAATTCTTCTGGGAAGCCACACTTGAATTTAACATAAATAAGGTGGGCCAATCAACCTCCGATTATTAAGAAGCCCGAGCTTCATCTCTTTGTGCTCCATCACTTTCCTTAGATGTTGGTAAATCTGTGAAAAGCTCAAAAGGCAGATCAGGAAAAAGAAGATTCCGAAGTTTCATTTTTTGCCACTTGTTAACCAAGAAGATAAGCTCCTTTTGGTTCAGGTGAGGCTTCAGGATTAAGTTCAGGATTCATAAATGTGTCTTTCCTCTGCCCTAGAAAACAGAAAGCTGGCTGTCTCTTGTCACCTGCACTTCCTATCCAAAAATGGGATTATTTTAAGACATTCTGAATCTCCTTCTACCTGCTATCCTGCAGACTCCAGGGCTTTGACAGTAATGCCTAGCCTTCCCCATCCAATCAATAGGACTTTAAGCAAATCATTTAGTGTAACCAGTCAAAAAGAACCATCTGTAAATCAGGTGCAGAAGGCAATTAAAACAGCATCAGCTGCACACAAACAGCATTCTATGTTTGAAAAGTTAAGTCTCTGATAAGATTGGTATATTTTGTCGTCTTTTTTTTTACCCCCATCCGGGAAGCACTGACAAGAAAAGCAGCAGGAGCAGCAACACTCTGCAACAAAAAGATAATGTCGACATCTATTTTGGGCCCTGCTTGGATCCCACTGCCTAGTTAATAACACTTGCTTCTAAAGAGTTGGCTAGCCATCCTCCCAACCTCATTCCCAGTCCTGACTGTAAATATTAACTACGGTCTAAAAAGCAGTCAGTCATCCTACCCATGGGGCTGTTTGGAGAGGCCCCAGGAATGAGACAACCCCTGCAGAGCAAGTAGGAGCCCTTTTCTACTGGATTGAATGTGAAAGAGCTTTTCTGAATGGCAAGAATGTACCCAAGTGTACACTCTGTAGATCTGATACAAAGAGAGCTGCAGAGTGAGTGGGTGACCTTTTGCATGTGTACAGTCATGGACAATGGGCTAGAAGGACAACAGGGACTAGGAACAAGGCAACATAGCCACATTCATGGAAGGTTTTGTCTGGCCAGCCACTGAGCTAAGTGCTGTACCTGTCCTAGTAGTAGGGATGTTATTATCTCCACATTACCAAGAAAGGGCAATTCAGAGAAGGTAAGAGCTTTACTCAAAGGTCATACAGCCAGTAAGTATCAGACTGGGAACCAAACAGAGGCTATAGGAGACAGCAAAGCACATATTCCTTACTGCTGCCTTTGAGGAGTTACTTCAGCCTGGGCAGCCACAGGCTGGGATATGGGTTATGCACTCCCACTGGGCTCACTTCCTGATGTCCAGAGGCAGGCCATATTGCTGAGCCCTGCCTTCCCCCAGTGTGGATGAATGAGTAGGTGCTGTCATATGCTCTTAGTTTCTTAGGTTTCCTTTTTTGTTGTTGTTGGGCCTCCTGCCTCCCATATCTGGTTTTCTGAAGGAAGGTGAATACATATCAAGGTACTACTTAGAAAATTTCTCATACTAGGTTAGAATTAAAATTGTCATTTAACTATTTCTTTTTAAGATTTTATTTATTTGAGAGAAACAGAGTGAGCATGAGTGGGGCGGGGGTGGGGAGGAGGAGAGGGAGAAACATACTCCTCACTGAGTAGGGAGCCGAATGTGGGGCTCAATTCCAGGACCTGAGCCGAAGGCAGATGCTTACCCAACTCTGCCGCCCAGGTGCCCCATATAAGCCTCAGCATCACCCTCCAGACCTTTATCAAGCATCCTTAAAGTCCTCTAGCTTGATATTCAGTGTGGCCCAGCTTGATATTCTGAATGGTTGGCACTCAGTTAGTACTTGTTGAATAAATGAACAATGAATGGCTCAGTCAGCTGATGGATTTAGAAGAGGGTGGGTCTTAAAATCACTGTAGCAGAACAATATAAAAGTAGCTGGCAGGGTGTACTAAAATATTAAGTATTAGAGTCTACAATAGCCAAATCCATTGTATTGGCTTCCAAATGCACTTGAAGAACGCTGCTTCCCAGTGAGTTGCCTGGATGTGAGCCAATGCTTGTCTGGTCAAAGAGTTACTTCTAAACTGTAAGTAAAAAGGTTCATCAGCTTTGTACACCCCTTTGGGAGCAATTGAGAAAATGAATAGTATGCTGCTCCACGAGATCCAAGTGGCCTAACAAAATAATGCAACTCCACAAGGGCCTAAATTATGTTTGGGGATTATGTTGCTCATTAAGTAGCATCCCTGCTGTGAGGAGAACTGGTCAACCCAATGCAAAGAGAAGTAGGAAACACATCTAGTCAGTGAGTGGCCATGAGCTCTTTCACTGTATTGCGATTGAACTGATTATCCTGTTGCACAAGATCCCCCAGCCCCCAGGCCAGCTGCCCTTGAATCAGGGAGTAGCCATTGCCCCCCATGTGTCTAAAAATGTTAATTGGGTATTTGGCGCCCTGAGGAAGTCTTGTTAATAATATCAATAGCAGGTCAATGTTAGGAAATTCAAAAGCTATATTTCGCTTCCAAATTGCAGATTCAATAAATTTTATTCTACATACATATATTGTAATATTTTAGAGTGCAATTTTTTAAGTTAAAAAGAGTTTAAAGTCTACCTACATGTAATTCCCCCAAGTTAAAGCTAAAATTGCCTAACCTTTGAAGGTTCATTTCTCTTATGCTGTCATTAAAATTACTTATGCCTTTAATTTGCTGAATTGCATTTAGTGGGAAATCTCCCAAGCCACACACTGTGCTCCGTTACTCACTCCTGTGTTCTGGGGCATTGCTCCTTATAAGAGTAAGCCATAATTGAAATACTCCCCAAAATTGGATAAAATTATCTTCTACAGAGCATGCTCAGGTACATAATTTAAGTAAACTTGGTTCCATTTTCTGTTCTCAATGAGAAAGTCTATCATTCCAACCATGTCATATTTGCAATTTCAGCTGTTTTCTAATCAGGTAAGTGCCAAAAAAAAAAAAAAAAAAAAAAAAACAAACCAAGCAAATCCGTAGAGTGGTAAGGGTTTACTTCCTCCAATTCTGTATAATGAGAGCATGCAGACGAATTCAGTGACTTTTCAAATAGACTTACTTGTGATGTAAGATTATGGGTACTTTTAGTTTCTTTCTCTCCATCTCCATCTTTATCATGTTCTTAGTCATTGAAAAAGGTCAGAATGGAAATAAATTTCTGGCTTTCCTTTTGTACTTGATCCATTAGCATAAATTTTATAGTTGACACACTGGGTCTTAAATATGCAAAATTTGAATAAGATAGAAACTTTGGCCATGATTACGCTATTGAGTGCCAACTTATAGTAAGAAAGGTGGGTGCAATTTTGGAAAGAAAATTGTTTCCTTTAGAATGTATAAGGAAGCTTTCTTGGGATTCATTCAAGAGGGTCAGTTTCCTTGGAACAGGATGGGCTACTTGAGTCATATCGAGTGCTCTTGGAAAAGAACCCTGTTATTTATAAACTTGTGGCCTTAAGTAAAACTCATTTATCTTCTCAAGGCCTCAATTTCATAATCTCTCTAATCACAACATTAATATAGACTCTAGGATCAAATTATAATCACATGGGCAGCACCTAACACATGGTAGGTCCTCAACACCTGTAACTGAAACACAAATTGAAAACATGAGCTGTGTGACCTTGGATGCACAGGGAATTATCTCCATGGAAAGGAGAATGGCATTTCCTATCTCACAGAATTCTTTTAATGACCATCTGTAAGTATCAGATAGTAACTGAGCAAATTGTACATGCCAGGGACTTTTGTGTATATGTCTCTCTTTAAGGATGTGAATGACAATTAGAAAGCTCTAATACAAGGTATTGTTTCAGGTAATCAGATACTATACATAAGAAATTGCATGGGTTTAGGTGGCAAACATGCGCTATAAGATATAAGATTACCTGCTCTTTAGAAGGTAAATCTCATTCATTGATTCATTAAACATTTATCGTTTGTGTGTTAGGAGGCAGGCAAGGCACTATTAGACACAGTTTAATAAAACATGGCCCCTGTCAATGCATGAGAGAGAATTTCCACACAGTTCTTGGCTCAGTATCTTCGACTCTAACTATTAGTTTTCTTCTTTTCCTCCCTCAAGGAGATCTCTGATTAACTGGGAGACAAGCAAAAATCAATTCAAGGATGGGATGGCAAATACTAAAAGAGAGTAATATGCCTGGTGCCCTTCTGTCACTTCCAGATTCATGGATGGAGGTGAAAAGAGTGTGCTAGGACTGAGAAGTCTATTTGCTTTCTAATGGAATCTTGAAATGCATGGATAAAAAAATGCTATTAATTCAGACCCTACTAATCAAAAGGCTTTGTAATTTGGAAAAAGGTGGTCTGTGCTTACCCTTATAGGGGTAGAGGGTAGGAGAATATAGTGCTAAGGAAATACCAAGTGAGACACAGCTGGAAGGTTCTACGGACATATGTTTTTGTTGACTGGGGAGAGAGAACTGGCTGAGACGATCCAGAGAACAGAGGCAGAGCCTGAGGACAAGAGCTGATTTCTTTTCTTCTCTAGGTCTCAAACATCCAACAAACTCTTGGATGTTTCTAAGATGAAGGTTCCCTGTATCTCTTCAGCCTGCTGAGTAATGACAACACTGTCCTGTGTGCTCCATTCACCTCTGAGTGCCCAACATCAAGCTCGGTGGCCAGCACAGAAAAGGCTCTGTAAACATTTGTTGACTTGGCAGATGAATGGGAAATGCCTGTGTGGTGCCTCAGGGTTCCTCCTGCTGGTGACAGAGACAGCGGATAGAGAAAAGCCTTCCCAGAGCTGCTATTCCAGCCAGGGCTCAGGAATTTTGTTTGGACTGGCCTTGAAAGGACAAGAAGAATCAGTCTTGCTCTTTATAGCAACCCAGAGAGGCACTACAGTGATAGGCGCACTGAGGTGACCCCTGCCTCAAAGCAGCTCAGACCATGTAGGGTTGGAAAGGACCTTTTATGCCGCTCACATGCTGAAGGCTGGGAGCGACTGTACTCCACGCTTGCTTGGATGACACTATTCAAGTGCCACAGATTTTGTGCAGCTAAAACTTTACAGGAACGGGGTGCCACTGTGGCATTTTCAAAGAC
Organism: Canis lupus familiaris; assembly: GCF_011100685.1. Taxonomy (NCBI): domain Eukaryota; kingdom Metazoa; phylum Chordata; class Mammalia; order Carnivora; family Canidae; genus Canis; species Canis lupus. Next base: position 48,350,085 of record NC_049235.1, read on the forward strand.
ACTAATCTATTTGGTCCAAGGCACCTCAGATAGGAATGAGTAGTTTTTTCTAGGAGGACCATGCAGTTTCTAGCCGAGGAGCTGGGAGGCCTCTAACTCTATGCTCTTCTCTTGGAACATGGGTTCTCGCCAGCCCTCCAAGGTGAGAAATTAGTGGTGAAATCATAATCATATGAGCAATAGTGACCCAAGCTTGTCTATCTGCACACATTTTATTTTTTATTTTTAATAATTTTTAATTTATTTATAATAGTCACAGAGAGAGAGAGAGAGAGAGAGAGAGAGGGCAGAGACACAGGCAGAGGGAGAAGCAGGCTCCATGCACCGGGAGCCCGACGTGGGATTCGATCCCGGGTCTCCAGGATCACGCCCTGGGCCAATGGCAGGCGCCAAACCGCTGCGCCACCCAGGGATCCCTATCTGCACACATTTTAAAAAACTTTCTGTCAAATATTTCCTGGGCTTGGCTGAGCTACAAAGAGAGGTGTGTGACCAACTCTAGTCCTTGGGAGGAGATCCAGAACCGGGGCAATAGGATAAGGGCAAAGCTCTTCTGCATGCAAGGGCTGGATCTCTGTGGGAAGAAGGGCGATTCTATGAAAGCCTCCCAGGCACATGAACTTGGGGAGGTTTGGGGTTTCCAACTGCTAGGCAGAGAGGGCAGGCAGCTGGGGAGCAGAATGCAGGTGCAGCTGAGGGAGGGTCCCAGCTAGATTAGCAGTGATCTCATGCTTTCAGGTCTGTGATTTCTATACTGTGTTCAAAAGACATGAGGGATGCCACCTCAGTGGACCAAAAGCCAAGAGTTCAAGTTGTCCCCTCCCACTGGAGTGGGAACGGCTCTGCTTTTATCTCTATTTTTTACTGAACTTCCCCTTAGCCTTTTTTAAAAAGAAGAGTTTGGCTGTAGAAATGTTTCAAATATGCTGATCTAGTTCTCCTGGCTGGATCCCAGGGGCTTTGGGTAGGTAGGGGATTGAGAGAGCCCTGTGGGACTGAAGCCAAGGGGGCTGGGTTGAGGGCAGGTCTCACTCATAGAGGCAATCTGTAGCACCAGGAAGTGGGAGCAAAGTCTTAAAGAGATTGGGCCGGCAGAGCGAGGGACAAACACGTGGAGAAGTGGGGACAACTCAGATGGCAAGACATATTTCTGACATTCTGCAAATAATCAGGCTTATTCTGTGCAAATTTAATTCAGCCCTTCCCCCAATCGAGACAGTAGGACTGAGGCTGCTGAAATACTTTCCCAATTAGCTCAGGCGCCAGGGTGGTCTGAGAAGAGGACATCTGCTTTTGCATTAGAAATTGCAGGTAGGGAAGGGCACCGGCTCAACAGCACTCACACAATATGCATCCCTCTTGTTGCACACACCTATGAGACCAAACCTGGAGGGCATGCCTTCCAAGGGGGAAGAGAACCTTTGGGCATGGCTAGGGAAGCCCGAGAGCTGTTTCCTTTTGGGGAGTACACAAATTAGTAACATTAGGATTGTTTCTGCTTTGGATACAACTAATTGAAATGACTGAAATGGAAATGAACATGTGCTTTTGATGATTAGGAGATGAAAAAGAAACAATTAGCATGAAGGTTAATAATGGGCAACATAATTTTTTTCTCCTCGACAATACAGATGCTCACGAGAGGAAATGTCCTTGAAAAACTTTTCAAGTTTGTAATCCTCTACTGGAGACACTAGAAAAAACTTCAAATAGTCAAGGGCCAGATAAATTCTAAAGAAAACTCCTAGAAGTAGTTCAACTAAGTGTTAGAGCCAAAAACCCAGGTTGTCCCCAAGGTCTGAGTGTGAAGAAAGTCTTCCCATATTTTTCATCACTGGACTGAGATGCCAAGCATGCAAGAAAGCTTCTATTCTTCCATCTTGGAGTTTCTGTTCCTGCTCAACCATAGTGAATACCACCATTGCAAGCTTCTCCTTAGACATTATAGAGGTATTGCCCTGTCTTCTAAAAAGGAGTACCCAACTAGCCTAACTGCAAAGTTGCGGGGAGTTCTTTTTCTCTCTCTGATATCCTTATTTGGTAAGACAGCCTGCCTGATATCTTGATCATAGTGCATTAAAGCAAAAAGCATGGCTAGCAATTCAGCGGCCCTACTGAGGCCGTCTATGAGGTGGGACTCCATCCCCCCAGCATAAGCACTCCCAGAATTCTCTCTTGACACTCAACATCTCAACAGCATTTTTCACTCACAGAAACACTCCACATTTTGAGACTCTTGGTGCTCTTATTAGAAAGCACATGGTCAAGGGTGTAGAACAAAGTTCCTAAGAAGTAGAGCCTAGGAAACTACTCCAAAAAGCACAGGAAGTGCTGTATCACTCCAGTAAGAGAACTGGTGGTAGCATGCTAAATGAGAAAGTCAGAGACATTTGGTGCTGGATGTTAGCCTAACATTGATGAGCCGTGTGATTTTGGGAAGAAGCGATTAACTTCCCTAAATCTGAGATATTTCATCTGTACACAGGGCCTGCTGAGGTGGGTGATTGTTGCTGGCTTACCTAATGGTTGCCTTCTTTCTTCTTCCTACTTTTATCCATGTGTCTGTCTAACCTCCGGGCAGTCCTTTAGCCTGAGTAAATGCTGACCCTGCTTCAGATGCAGATCTGATTGGTCTGAGTATAACCCATCCTTTTCTGGTACAGTATATGGTTCAGAACTGGATGTGTGCTCATATTTAAGCCAAGGTAGAGGGGTGACTGGGTACTTCTAGGAATGTTCTTGATTCTTCTGGGGTCATGTCCTAAAGTGACCTCCTCTTCACTGGATATTGTGGTATGTACATCACTAAAGCTGCCACACAGAGGAGGGCAGAGCTCCAGGAATCACAGGAAAAAATGAAGCTGAAGCCCCTGGATTAAGCCAGCCCTAAAGTCCACATTATCACTACCTTCTAGTTATATAAGCCAATTATCTTCTTGTGAAGGATGATTAAAATTTATAAGTTTTCTGTTACTTGCAAATTAAAGTATATAAAACAAGAGAGATAGCTATTAGAATTTTTGGGGACATAAATAAAAAACAAGAGATGTGTTACATTGAGCATAGAACTAAGCACAAAATAAGCACTCAAAACAGGATAGCTTCTTTCACTGGCATATCTTTTCTGGCAACACCGCCTCATCTCAATTAAGGGATTCTTCCAGAGGATCTATTTCAGTTTTATTCAAGCACAGGGACATCTCTGGCATTACAAATGTTGAGAGGCTTTGTTTTACTCATTGGCAATTTCTAGAAGTTGAGAATGCTGGCAGGCAGAAAGAACTATATCCAGAGGACTCTTAATGCCAGTTATGAGTTGAATTGTGTCCCCTTCCAAAAATATGTCAAAGTTCTAAAGTCAGTACCTCAGAATGGGACCCTACTTGGAAATGGGGTCATTGCACATGTAATGAGTTAAGATGAGATCATACTGCAGTAGGGTGGGCCTCTAACCCAATATAACTGGTTTTCTTATAAGGAGATGGCAGTGTGAAGACACAGATATGCAGAGAAAGAGGTCATGTGATGACAAAGGCATAAATTGGTGTTACATAGCTGCAAGCAAGGAACATCAAGGACTGACGACAAACCACCAAGAGGAAAGGAAAGATTTCCCCACAAGTTTCAGAAGGAGCATGGCCCTTCAACACCCTGTTTGGATTTTTAGGCTTCAGAACTGTGAGGTAATAAATTTCTGCTGTTTTAAGCCACTTGGCTTGTGGTACTTTGCTACAGTAGCCCTAGGAAATAAAGACAGTGTCTATTCAGAAATACTAAGAAATCAGATGGAAACCAGACATTGTAAATCATCTATGTTTTTAAAAGACTTACAAATATTATCAGGTGTCCTCTACCCATGATAGTTTATTCCAGGCAGCTAAAAGTTTAACATTTCCTCTCTCAAAGCATCCCAATATCCCTTTACTAAAAGGTATGACCATTCTCCAAATCTTTTTTTAAGAAAATGAAATTAAACGAAGTAGCCAGATGTATGAAATAGATAAAAGTATAGTTCCTACAGTTTAAGGAAACTGGGGGGTTCAGACCTGGTGCCAATTCTCTCTTCTGATCCCAGATCATCCCTGAGGAACTACCAGGTTTCCACAGCACTCAGGCTGAGAAACATTGTTTTAGGGAATGCAAATTATGGGTGCTTACCACCACATTCAAAAGTACAGTAGGAGTTCTCTTGAATGATGGCCACAAAACTGACTCACCAAATTAAGAAATGTTCTCCTTTCTGTAAAACATAGTGACTGATTCTCAAGCTGAATCTATGAGTTGTGCCCCTGGTACTTCTGCTTCCACCACTTGAGATGTGAGATTTTGGAGTCTGTTTTCAAACCTGCTTCTGCCAGTTTGTCTTGTTAGTGTAATTACGTAATTTGGTTGCAGATTATATACACTGATGAAATGTAAGCGTGAAAAGAAAATGCTCTAAGTTGCATGCTTTGGAACACTGGATAAAAAAAGTTGCTAAAACAAAATGAAAACTGCTGGCAAACCAGGTGTGGGTGGGTCAAACACAAAAGACTAGAAGATTCTGTAGTTAGATTGCTTCCTGAGTGCCTTCAGGATCTCATTCTATTTTAAGTAAACGGGAACTGAAAATTGCAGATGGTGACTTTTAGGTATGGCTTCTTGGTCATAAAAAACTCTAGTCACGGGGATCCCTGGATGGCTCATCAGTTTAGCGCCTGCCTTCAGCCCAGGGCGTGACCCTGGAGACCTGGGATGAATCCCACATCAGGCTCCCTGCATGGAGCCTGCTTCTCCCTCTGCCTGTGTCTTTGCCTCTCTCTCTGTATCTCTCATGAATAAATAAATAAAATCTTAAAAAAAAAAAAAACTCTAGTCAGCAAACCTAAGGAATGCTTTGGGCTTACATGAAATAAATAACATGCATTTATATGCTCTAAGTTCAAATAAAATATTGAAGGTACACACATATCATGTAATGATTAATCATAAAAATTTTCACTTTTTTTTTTTTATTAACTAATCAGCTGCCAGGTCTACCTGCAGAGTGAGAGGGCCTTTATTGCAGTTGCTTCATTTTGGATACTCTGTTTTTTCGGATGGGCAAATGTTGCTTTTCTATCTTAGTCATCAATGGCCACCTAGAATGTAAGCTCCATGAGGGTGAGAATGCTTGTTTGCTTTGTTCAGTAATGTTCATTTCTAAAGAAATTCTATTGGTTCAAAACACAATATATATGGTCAGTTTGTTTTTTTTAAGAAACATGTGTTTACCTGTATACTTTTCTTAAGGATTTATTTATCCACTTTACAGAGTGACAGAGAGAGAGAGATTGTTGTATGAGCAGGAGGGGCAGAGGGACAGGGAGAGATAATCCCAAGCAGACTCCATGCTGAGCATGGAACCAGATGGGAGGCTCAATCCCATGACTCTGAGATCATGACTCAAGTGGAAATCAAGAACTAGATGCCCAACTGACTGTGCCACCCACGTGATCCTACCTGCATAATTTTTTAAAGCTACTTTAAAAAATGGAAATTGACCTATAAGTAACCACCTTGTGGGTATAGTTGTGCATTGGGCGTGAGTCCCAGAAAGGACTTCGTTGACTTCCTGGCCATATCATAACTAGGTCAAAGACTCAATCACTTACCAGAGACAGAGAACTGATACCTGCTCTACAACCTGACGCAGTCAGGTGTGTGGGCAGTAGGGAAAGCACCCTTAGAATGGCTCTACCTGCTATCTTTGAATGTTTCACCTTTTGCAAGTAAAAGTCTACAGAGCATAAATCCCACTGCAACTTAGATTTCTGTTTGACTTCATTAACTTAAAAAGAGTTATGTTCTCTGGACATTCTCAAACAGGAAGCAGTAAATAAAACATATCAGTGGTACTGCAGTAGTTCTGGACTATTCCATATGCATACAAGGGTCCCCATCCCCATTCAGATTCCAGATAAACCATTTCCCTGGGAAGCTGCACCCACTCTAAGAAAGCTAGGCCAAGGAGAGAATAGAAAGTGTGACAGCCCATTCTGCTTTTAGCTGAGGAGATTGGGAGCCAGAGGGGCCAAGTCGCTTGCCCATGGCATGCATGGGGTGGCATCTGATTTAGAGTGATAACTCAAATTTCCTGTCTTATTCCCCATACTGTATGGCTCTAGCAAAAGCAAATAGGAGGAAGAATCAAAATGAGTGTGGATGAGTTCATGGTACCACCCTATCTACCCTTACATGGGTCATATGTTCAGTAAATAGTGGTTAGTTTGACATCCTGACTCCACAGGTGGCAATAGCCTGGGAGTTGCTGGGTGTGGAAATCATCAAGACTTTGCAAATGAGAAGAATCTGGAGTGGTATATGTTGTTGGCATCTTCCTAACCCCATTAGCAGCAGGACAAGTGGAGAGCAAATAGACAACCATTTCCCAGTTCTAAGGCCATTCTCTCTAGAGGGATTTTTCTAAAGGAGAAGACTGCCTAAATTGGCAATTAACCCAAACTTAACAAGGGCTTATAGTCACAGCATGGCAAATCTGGTGAAAGCAACCCCAGACAGAACAGGCCAAGGGAAACCTTCTACACTCAAACTGTAGGAGAAAAAGCAATTGGCGGGTGGCCTGTAGTCTTTCATTTCTGGATGTGGCTATCTTTACATTGGAACTTAAGGATATTGGGGATATTGCTGAGGCTGCTTTACTGGATTGTGAGTATTTGTCTACTCATTAGCCCCAGAGAGGGTGATGCTTAATGATCTGCAGCACAGGTTTGGGCAAGAGACACCTATAGTTTGGAGTACTGATTCTGATACTGGACAAGTTATAATTTCTTAAAGCTTCAGTTTTTTATTTATAAGCTGAGGGAAAAAGGTATCTCCCTCAGGGTTTTGCTATGAATATTAAATGAAATAACCAATGCAGGATGCTCAGCTCATAGTAGATGCTCAGTAAATATTAGCTAATAATAATAACAGTAAATAATCTTTGGAAAATACAAAAAACTCTTTCATCAAGTCAATCTCTGAATGTCTATATGTACAAACTCATTGTTAGACATTGTGAGGCTCTAAGAAGTACTCCACAAGAAGAGTTTCTTCATCAGCACAGGAGATAATCCATGTACTTGATTAGTTCTCGTGTGAGGTAGAAAATTATAAATGCAAGGAGAGGCATAGGTAAAGTGTGGTAAGAGGTTGAGAAGAAGAAAGGACAACTTTCTAGCCAGGGAATTTAGAGGGGCTTCATGAAGGAGGTAGCATTGGCTCTCAGCTTTTATGTTTTATGAAATATCCCTAGCCAATGTAAACTAAATTCCAAGTTAGTTTCCAATTATACAGTACATTCCTGGGATAAATTCCATTGTTCTTATTCACATTGGCTCTAAAAAAATAAACTGATTTCTGAAATATCAGCTAAACAGAGACCATGTAGGAAAAAAAAAAGCCTACTGCTCCAATCACCTTCATTTCCTCTTTATATTCAGAAGTCATGTACTTTTACCTTATACGGTGTTTGGTATTTGGCATTACCTATGACACCATGCCTTTCTACTACCACAGGCGTAAAGAGCTGAGTGTAGCCCCTTTAGAATCCGTTGGATCTGCATTTTTCATTCAAAATATGCTCCAGGTAATACTAGTTTCGTGACATGCTGGGTGGGGTTGAGGAAGAAAGGAAGCATGAGAAGAAGGAAAGAATTCTGAGATGTAAAGTTTTGAGAAATTTCACTTCTTTTATATTCCTCCTGGAGCTTCACTATACATATTAGCATATATCAGTTAAACCTACCTAACTCGTTAAACCTAGGATGTCACAAACCTATTTGGGCATGTAGGACTTTTTATCCTCTGGCACAATACGCACTAATTTCCAGTGCAACTTGGAAATTGAGCAGTTGGCATGGCATGTCCAAAGGGTCATTAGAGTATCATACCAAACCTAAACACATTCGGGCAATCTGGAAACCTAGGATAAAAGGTCTGCAGCTTCCAGTCTTGTGATTACTCCTGGGTAGATAATCAAACATGGACTGCCTGAAGGATTTTACTCACCTTCTCCATTTGGAAAGCCCTGCACTCACTCTATAAAAACACTCTTATCTGGACTTTTACAGCATCCTGTGAGGTGGGCCTTATTCCTCTCCTTTTCTCAGATGAACAAACTGAAGCTCAGGGAGATTAACCAATGTCTCTAAGATTGCACCACTGGATGGTGACAGGACTTCAATTCTGTTTCCTAAGCCTCCGTGTCCATTCTACCTCATTTGCCTTAGATTCACAATAGTACTAGGAAGCTAGCATCACCTTAGTTTAGTGCTGGGTAATTCCAGGGAACAAATATTTTTTTTGGGCAGAGATAAACAGTAATCTATAATTTTCATAAAGCCAATGGATTATACAGTCATCATCTCATCAATAGATATTTAAAGAGAGAGATTTTTTTTTTTTTTACAATAAGATAGCCCCCAGCACTCCCTGGTAGGCTAGATCTACACACACTAGTTCACAATCTGGTGGACACTGAACAAAGATGAGCAGAGGTCACTGAGCTATACCCAACACTGACTCAATAAGTAGCCCCCTCCTCTGCTGCATCAAGAATATCTTTCATCTTCTACCAGGAAGTGCAGCTGCATGTTACTTCCAAGACCCCTCAGCTATATCTGGAAGAAACAAAGTGATTTTGCCAAAGCATCAGTCAACAACCCTTGAAATAGAAACATGAAGTGATTACAAGTGACAGTCCTCAAATTGTGCTAAGGCTCGAAAGTGGCGCTTTCTTAGTCTCAGGAGAGAGGGTGGTGCCGCCGCCATCTAAGGAAGCTTAGGTTGTGTGATGGGGATTTCTGGAAAGATATGAAGAGGGCATTTTCTTTGCTGCAGACAATGGATTGTCTTAGTTACATGAAAGCCATAGATTTACACTATGAGGGACTAATCTGGATAAATGGCATGATTTATTCCTCTTAAAGGAAGTGCTTACTTTGATGGTGGATTCATTGTGTTTTAGCTTGAAGGAATTATAACGTGAAAGCATACATGGCATTGCATGCTAATTAGGAGGTTTACTGCCCCAGCCAGGATATTTTTTAGGCTCTGTGAAAAATTCCACACATATGACGAACCCTCGCTGAGAAAAGTACAGGAAGCCCAAGCGTTGTTATACAAACTGGTACTAACTGATAAGATACTCCCAGGAAGGAGGGGAGAAGATGCCCTAGGAGCCCTAAGAAAAAAGGTGATTGCTCCCAACCTGCCACTGAGAAATCCCAGAGTTCTCTTGCAGTGACAAATCATCATGACCAACCACCTTCAGATCACAATTGCAGTAAGTTGGCATCGTGGGACAGTTCACTGTGGACTGCAGTCCCCCCGCAGAGCCTAGATTCCCATCTCAGAGGGGCTCCTTATGAGTGCTATCTGCTAATTTTCTTTGAGCTCCAGTTTCTTCATTTGTACAGTGGGGACACCACTGATCACCTGGTTCAAGGACAATGAATCGGCCAATGGGAACAAAACATACTCATTGAGTCCTCCCATTGTGCCCACTCATAATCATATTTTGCTTTAATTCTTAAAATTTCTAAGTAACATTAGTGTTTGTATTAATTCAGTCTTCCTTTCCCACATCCTCTATTATGCTCTGCTCCAGCTAAGGTACTACACTAGTCCTAACCTAAGGCTGGTTGCCTTTCCTTTGTGATCTTCTTTTTGGTATTCTGGATCATTTCATAAACACATCTTGTCCAATCTCTTGTGCTATCAAATTTCATTAGTTAACACTAAGTCCTGTTAGTCAGTCCTGTTCCTATCTCTAGCCCCAGCACCTGGTGTAGGACCCACTATAACTAGAGGGTATTATGCGAAGTGAATTAAGTCAGTCAAAGACAAATACCATATGATTTCACTTATATGTGGAATCTAAGAAACAAAACTGATGAACACAGGGGAAAGGAAGGAAAAAGTAAGATAAAAGCAAAGAAGGGAGGCAAACCATAAGAGACTCTTCACTATAGGGAACAGTTTGAGGATTGCTGGAGGGGAAGTGGGTGGGGGGGATGGGATAGCCGGATGATGGCCATTAAGGAGGGCACTTGATGTAATAAGTACTGGGTGTTATATGCAACTGATGAATCACTAAATTCTAACCCTGAAACTAATAATATACTGTATGTTAACTACATTCAAAATTAATAAAATCTAAAACTGATGGAAAAAAAAATTAGAATAAATGGAGTACATATCAACATCGTGAATAAGTGAAGGATATCATATGCCTCCATGGTTCACTCATCCCTTAGTAAATGAACATGTGTATTACTTTGGTTTTTGGAACACTTTGTACTTTATTTTTCAATTAAAAAACATATTTTCATAATGATGAAAAAGGAACAAAACCCTAACTCCAGCCCTGCATAACACTCACCCCTCTCTCTGCTGGGGCCTCAGAGGCTGCTTTCCCGGCTTTGTGTGGAAGCCGACCCAGTCCTCTCTTAGAGCGGCCACCTGTACTAGACAGGAGCTGTGCAATCCTTTATGAAGATGGCAATACTGTGGCTGGCTTCACAATTAACAAAATTGTTCGGGAAAGCAGGAGAGTGAGAGAGGAAGATGGAGGAAGAGAGCACACCAGGCAAGGCATCCTTGCTCCGAGCCATCTGATATTGTCACAAGTACACACTGAACACTTAACTGCCCAGCTATTCTAAGCACTTCACATATATTAATTATTTATTCCACACAGCAATGCTCCCCATTTTAAAAATAATGACACTTGGGTACAGAAAAGTTAAGGGATTTGCTACAGATCACTCAGCCGGTAAATGGCAGAGCAGGAATGTGAACCTGGCAATGTGGTTCCAGACATTGGAACCGGCGGCGGTGACATTATACTGCCTCTCGGGGGCCACAATTCTGAGAATTCGATTGCTGTCATTTATTTTCTTAAAAACAGAGAAGTTGAGATTCAGAGAGACTCAATAACTTGGCCAGAGTCCACCAGTCCACACGAAAGAGTGCATAATTCAAAATTTAGTCTGTCTGATTACAAAGCTACTGGGGCCTCTTGGAGTCTACATTCCGTCCTTCTCGCAGATTTAGTGGAAGATGACTCATTATTTTCTATGCTGAGCATCTTGCTCAACTATACTACTGAATATCAAGCAGCAATTTTACCCATGAAAAATTTTTCTGCTCTCTTCCCCAATATGGAAATTAGATTCCCCTGATAACCAGAGCTTACTGTGTCTACTCCACTCTACAAACATTGATCTGGTGCCTGCTGGCTGCCGGGCACCTTACCGAGTGCTTGGGAAGCTCAAGGCATGGACACAAGCCGCTACTGAAAACACAGACATCATACACGGAGATAAAACAGGAGAAAAAGTCCCAAGCCCCAAACCCTTAAACACTAGTACTCCTCAACATGGAATTATAATCAGGAGGTAACCCCACCAGAAAAGCAAAAGACACCTTGCTATTGGTGACCAGTTGCCCAGGAGCAGGAATAAAAAGTCTGGAATTCACCCTGTGAACACAGAGCACAGCAAACATGTGCTATACTTTATAACGACTACAGACTCACGTCAGCTTTGCTCTCCTCTCTTAGGATACGGCTAAAGAAAACACCACACAGACAGCTCTGCTTTGGGTGTGACACCTCATTACTTCATTATTCACATTTCTCCACAACATTTTCCTCCTAATTTTCTATCACAAATTGTCTAATTGCACAGTGTCTATTATTATCATGTGTTTTCTCCAAGCCTTTGGTAGAGGGAGAAAAAATAATAATTTTTTGATTACTCTTGCTGTCTTCGACGTCCTCTAGAACCCTTTGACTCGCTTCTCTACTTCCATGAGAGTTTAAAGGGGCTTACAACAAAATGCACTAAATTGATGAGCCCAAAGAAATACAAAACAACAGAAAATAAATATTAAGGAGAAAGGGAAATACAGGTATACCCCAAACTAGAGCCTGGTCACAATGACAGATCATTCAACGTAGCACTAAGCTTTCTGGGCATCTCTAGAATGCCATCGCTTCAGTCAGAATCATTCTAGAGATGGACCCTTAGCCCAACATTTGCGAAATAAAAATGCCTCTGCATTTTTCCAGTGGTGGCTTACAACATTCCTGTTGGCTCCTTGGGTGGGGTGAGACGGTCACTGGGCAAATTTTCCCAGCAAGATGACTTGCTGGTGTGAATGGCTCCCCATTGCGCACATTCCCCGTCAGGTCGGCCTCCGTGGGGTGGCCACAGACAACAGTCCAACGTCTGCCCAGAGCCCTTGACAGCACTATTTTTAGCAATGCAGCCACATGGCACACAGTGCAGGAGCCTGTGTGTCTTACTTACTTCACTTGATTTTCTTTTCAGTAAGACCAGCTTTAATGACAAGGGGCCAACAAATCCCCATATCAGACAAATCCCCACTTTTGAGTGCAAAACCTGAAAAAGTGACATTTTGAAGAATCCCCTTTGCCATCCTGGCATGAAAGGCGCTGAAGGCAGGTTATTGACATGACTGATCTCTGCTGTCCCTGCCTCTGCCCACCAAGGGAGGATGGGCTGGGGACAGGCTGCAGGCACAGCAGAGGCGGCCTGAGCTCGCAACGAGAACAGCAAAGCTGACAGCTGTGCTTTTCTGCACCGAGCGCCCTGGGAAAATTAACGCTTGGGCAGCCCTGCTGCCATCTGTGGAGTTTCTACAGCAGACAGGTTATTTATAGAAACTTGTTTGTGCAAAGCCAATATTTACCTGTCGGGGCTGTCAAAATTTACAATTCATCTGTGCCATTAGCCTGCTGTTTCCCAGTCAATAATGGAAATTTCCATCACCAGGAAGAGAGGCTTGGGGTAACTATGAGGGTTACACTCCCTCCAGGTGGACAGGAGAATGAGTGGTATGAATGGTTACAGGGAAAGGGCATCTGTCATCTGCATGGCCACTGGACCCTCCTGCTATGCTGTGAAGATAAGGGGCTGTCAGGACTAAAAAGTGGGAGTCTCCCATCACTTTGTGGTGGAAGCTTCCAAGCCACCCTTGGTCAAAACCAGAATGGCATTTTTCTGCAACAGCCTCTGTGTTGCATGTGTTGTGCGCTGTATATGTGTGTAAAGGTGTGTGTTGCTCTCTGCCTTCCAAGGGAAGACTTGTATCTAGAGTAAGGATGGGGGTGGGGCAGTTTTCCATAAAAATCCACACCTTCCTTCTGAAACCAATAGGACCCTCTATTTTCCCCTGAAAACAGCCATCTCTTCTACCTCCCTGATCATCCTCTTCAGTGTCTTTTGCAGGTTCTCCTTCTTCTGCAGGCTCTTTAGATGCACATGCACAGTACTGTGCCCCCCTCCTCCCCTCACTCTTTACTCTCTCCCTTGGTGACCTCATCTATTCAAATGTCTTGCAATATTAGCTCAGGCTTGTGATACCAATTTTGTATCTCCAGCCCCTCTCACTCACCTTTGCTCTTTGGACTCTCTAGCGTTTTTCCATTTGGATGTAACCAGAGCATTCCACAGGTAGCTCAGAAAGTGAACTCATTGCTCCCCCAAATCTTGATTTGCTCTTACTCCCTCCCGTATTTCGTATCTGGGTGGGAAGTTCCAATATCTGCCAAGAAATCATCGTCAATATCTCATTCTCCAACTCACTCTCAATTATATCCAATGGATTACCCAGATCTGTTGATTCCAAACTCTAAACGTCTATTGACCCAGTTCCTATTTTTGGCCACTACCTTGATTCAGGCTCTTTATCATCTCCTGCTTGGATTAGGCTGCTGCCTCCTAACCCAGTCTCTCCTCTGATAATCCTGGACTTTTCAATTAGACACTTCTCTTTCTAAAGCACAAATCTGATCATGTCTCTCCTTGTCTTCAAATATTTCTATAATCTTCAGTAACCTTAGGACAAAGCCCGAACTCCGCAGCAGTTTAGAGAAGGCCCTTTCCATACTGACCTTCCTTGCCCCTCACCTACTCAGACACTGATCAGTGATCTGGAAGGCCATAAGGAGGCTACCCCCTCTGCCTGGAATGTCCCACAAGTGGTCTCGTGCCCCCCACCCCCCACCCCGGATTCTTCTGGCTGACTGTCCTCCTTCAGGATGTAGCCTAGGTATATCGGTTAAATAATATGACAAAATTCCTGAAGGCAGGCTTCAAGTGACTCATCATTAAGAAGCTGAGAAAACACTTGTTTGTGATAAACACAGTCAAGTGGGGGATTATGTGTTCTTTGACTTAATTTCCCCAGTTTCTAGGACACTTCCTAACATGCGGTATATGCTCAATTGATGCAGATTAAGTAGTAAAAATGGTGAAAAGCATAACTAGGATGAATAGGATCTTGATTTTACATGAAAACTTATCTTAGAGTAGCTTAGGAATACTGTCCTTAAAATTAGTGAGATAGAGAAGGGGGATTTGCTTCTGTGCATTGATGGGGAAAGTGGGGGAAACTAAGGCAACATGTGGGATCCAAATTCACAAAACTATGGGCAGAAGCTGGACTCTTTTAGCTAAACCCTGGAACAAGGAGAAGATTTAGCATCTGGTTAGTATGTCAGCCAGGTATAGGCACTTTGTATATATTATCATTTTACCTTTACAAAGGCTCTATAATATAGATGAGAAATACGGAATTTCCATCATGGCCTACTAGACTATCCATAAATGGGCTGGTCTTGTTACCTCTGATTTCTCCGCTTGGCACAACCCCCAGCACTCCCACCTCACCTCACCTGGTGCCTTGTGCACAGACGGAGGGCAGTAAATCTTTGTTGATAGCCAGGGAGTCTCAGACAAGAGCTGAGATTATAGTTGGGATTTCACTGAATTTCCTCATCTTGTTTCTCTAGTGACAGACCAGCTGACGCACCCTTCCTAATGCGGCTGGCCGTATCAGTTTCTGTTGATAGTCATCAGACCATGCTTTCTTGTTCTGTGCTCCTCACATGGCCTAGCCCAGCGTTTTTCAACCTCGGCACTATTGACATTTTGGTCCAGATAATTCTATGTTGTGGAGGCTGTCCTGTGCACTGTGGGAGGTTTAGTAGCATTCTTTGCCTCCACCTGCTAGATTCCAGTAGCCACCCTCATCCACCCACCTAACTATGACAAAACTGTCTCTAGACATTGCTAAATGCCCCCTGGGGTCAATTCCTCCCCTAATTGGAGAACCACCAGTCTTAAATGCTGGTTGCATAGATGATGCAAACATATTTCTGAGGCAAATTCCCAAAGACCTGGGTAAGCTGATTCTGCTGGATCAACCTCCCATCTTTTTAGGTCATAGCTCTTTCGACCAGAGTTACCAAGTTCTCTATTCTCCCCATGTTCCTTTGTGTCTTCTTTACATCTGCCTCGTCCCCATCCCCTGTGTCTCATCACATTTTTCAAGGTTTAAATGGCTGCATCTGCATACTTCAAATAGACAGCTTAAGTGAGGGAAAAGGTATTATGCATGTCACACCAACAATAAGGTACATGGACAATTGGAGGTTCGATTCCTGAGTGGCTGGACTGTCTGACATGCTTATTATTCATTGGTATAAGAGAGGAGGTGACATTTCCTTCAGCCTCATGAGCAAGACTCGGGAATTGAGCAGCCCACAAAGCAGCTTTTTATGTAACCAGCCCACCTTCTCTGCAGGAGACACAGTTTAAAAATCTGTTTTCCTTCCTATTCCCCCCTGCAGTTCCCTCTTCATGGTAGGTGACTGAGCAAAGGGTCACTCACTACTGAGCCACAGATTTCTCTAATTTCTGCCTTTGTTCCTGGTCACTCCTGCCTTCTGCTTCCTCTGGTTCAACCTCCACTGGATTCTAGGGGTATCTCTGCTTTATGGCTCCAGGCAATTTGCCTCTCTTTTCTCTACTTCTTTTCTCCTTCCTAAAGTGAAGATAACAAGTATGCACTCCTAAACAAGCCTGGGGACGGACTCAATCCTTTTCCAACAGGACACAGTTTTACATGCAGGTGCAGTCATTTAGGTATTCCTCAAACCTTCGTGCACACAGGATACTCTGCAAAGGGATAGAGACTTTATAAGGATCAGCCCAATGGCTCCTGTCTTGAGGTCTGATTGGATTGAGGAGGTAGCCTGTGAACCAAGGTGACGATAGGCTTCCTGATGCTGTTGACACTGGGATGCCTGCCCAAACACGTTATGGAGAGTCTAAGATAAAGGCCAAAAACCATACCATGGAATTACTTTCTTACCTCTACCTCCACAGCTACCACCTTAGCCCAGGGCACCATCATCTACTGCTTGCACCAGTACACCAGCCTCCTAACTGGTCTCCCCACTCTCACTCTGAAAGCCTCTGGTCTGCTCTGGGCTCAGTAGTGGAAATCATCTTAAAAATAATCAGATCAGTGCATGATATTTCTTAAAATGTTTCAATGTTCTCTCCCTTTACCTAGACTAAGGTCCAAACCCCTCCTTATAGATTAAGATAAGTGTGATTTGACCCCACTCAAATTACTAACATCATCTTCTGCTCCCCTCACTTGGCTCTGGCCAAAGCAGTCTTTCACTTCCTTGAACAAGTAAACCTCTTTCTTGTCTTGGGTCTTCAGCACCCTCCGCCAGGAATTTACTCTCCTCCACACTCTCACATGGCTGCTTTCTTCCCATCTAATAGATGCAACCTACACTGGTCATTCTCCAACATGCGTGGGCATCAGAATCATCTGGAGGGCTTGCTACACACAGCCTTCTGGGCACACCCCGGAGTCTCTGATTCAGAGGTATATGGTACAGTCTGAGAATCTGCATTTCTGACAGGTTCGCAGGTGACAATGATGGTGCTGGCCCAGGAAAGCACAGCTTTTCCTAAAGCACACTGTTCAAACTAAGGCTCACCAGCCCTTGCGGATTCTGTCTCTGCCCTTTTTTGTTCACTTCATGGCACTTCTTACACTTGAGACAATTTTTCTTTTTTATTCCTTTGTTTTGCTTTTGACGGTCTCCCCTGCTACAATGTAAACTCCATGGGCCAGAACCATGTCTTTTCCGCTCAGCATTGTGTCCACAGAGATAGGTGCAGGGCCTGGCACATAGAAGGTACTCAGTAAGTATTTATTGAAAGAATGACTAAATAAAGGGGGGATTTAAAGGCTGGAGCAAGGGACTCTGAACTCAAAGACCCCTAACAGAAGTTAGAAAGTGGATTTTGAAGAAGAAGGTGGTTAGGAACCAGGGAGGAGGGTCTGGACGCCAGAAGAATATCCCCAGGTGAGGGGCAATGACTGGTGAACAGGTGTGTCTCACTGGCAAACCCACAGCATACAGATGCTCAGTCTCATGCCAAGGACCATCTTCACCCCTGGGGGCTGCCATCTGGCTCAGTGTAGAACACAGATCCTGAGAAGAAGCTCCCAGAGGTTCCAGGCAGATTTGAAAGGAAATCAGTCAAAGAGGCCATCAGAGGCCCTTTAATTAAATGTTCTGCTTGGTAACCTCTTAGTGATCTTCCCGTGTCCCCAGGGGGTCAAACACAGCACCTGGCCATGGGAGGTGAGAGAGAGAGATGGAGCCAGCCACCAAAGCATTAGTGGAATTTTAATGAATGTCACAGACAGTGAGCAGAATGGGTAGACAAGAGCAGTGAAAGATGACACTAATGAATCTTATCCAGCTGTGCAGGTTTATATGATTAATGCCCAGCGCCGAGCAAACGTTTGATTAATAAGACAGCACCTCCATATTATCGCTCTCACCTTCGAGGCCCTAGGTTACAAAGGCTCTTGTAAAGGAGCGGAGACACTTTCAAGCAAGGTTCAAAGAAAAAAAGCAATCATTCTAGACTCAGTTATGAAAATGAATGGAAGGAAAGTGGGAATTATAATGGTGTTCTTAAAAAAAAGAGAGAGAGAGAGAGAAAAGACAATATATTCTTTTCTATCACAGAGAGCCTCAAGAGAGGTCTACTTACATAAGAGAAATTCTATTGGTGTATGAATAGATGGGGAGGAAAATAATACAGAGAGCATAAGAGGACTAAAGTTGCTTCTGTTCTTAGGGGAGACAAATCTTGTTACCCCCAAAGTATTACTTAGGGGACCTACAGGAAGATGACAAGACTCTCATGACATTTTAGATAATAAGGTGAGGATGCCAAATAATGGAAGATACTGGTCTCTTAATATAAAGATAGGCATCATACAAAAGCCTCAAATTAGCTGCACAGATACTTTTTAGGTCTTAAAGTTTGAAGGCCCCAACTGTTAAACTTGATTAGACATATTTGTTTATTATACAAATATGTTAAATTCAATGTAGTTAAGTTAGAAAGAATAGCTAAGCAATATTTTAAAAAAATGATCTCTAATCCTATCACAAAAAACCTAAAATTTTTGATGCATATCTTTCTAGAAATTGTTATTAAGAATAGTTTTAGTATAATAGTGTGTACAGTATGTTAAAAACTTTGCATATAACACCTTTTCTAAATGAAAAACTATGCTAATGAACCACCATCTTTAAGGAATGCACAGTTTTCTATTTATTTAACTTTGCTCCTATTGCTGAACATGTAGATTATCTCCAATTTTAGCCTGTATAACACGGGCCCACTGAGAGTCTGGCACCACATGGGTGTATATGTCTCATGTTGCTAAACAAATCACTAGGTTGCCCTATTTCCTGCTTAATGACTGGTACAGTATGTAGAGTGTGTGTGTGTGTACATGTGTGCACGTGTGTCATATGTTTTGTTATCTTGAAGGGAATTTTGGAAAAAGGAGAATTAAATGTTTCGATCCAAAATTATCATCTTTATGGACAACAGATGCATGAAAAGATGCTCAACATCCCTAATCATCAGGGAAATGCAAATCAAAACCACAATAAGATAATATTTCACACCAGTCAGTATGGGTAAGTATTGAAAAAACAAGAAATAACAAGTGTTGGCAAGGATGGGGTGAAAAAGGAACCCAAGTGTACTGTTGGTGGAAATGCAAATCGGTACAGCCACTGTTAAAAATAGTATGGAGGTTCCCCCAAAAATTAAAAATAGAAATACTGCATGATCCAGTAATTCCACTACTAGATATTTATCCCAGAAAATGAAAACACTAATTTGAAAAGATATATGCACCCCTATGTTTATTTTAGCATTATTTATAGCAGTCAAGATATGGAGGGAACCCAAGATTCCATTGATAGAAGAATGGATAAAGAAGATGTCATGCACACACACACAGAGGAATATTATGTAGCCATAAAAAAGGATCTTACTATTTGTGACAGCATGGATGGACCTAGAGGGTATATGCTAAGTGAAATAAGTTGGAAAAAGAAAGACAAATATATGATTTGACTTATACATGGAATCTAAAAAGCAAAACAAATAAACAAAAAGCACAATCAGGCCTATAAATACAGAGAACAAACTGATGGTTTCTAGAGGGGAGTGGGGAGGTGGGGGATGGGCAAAATAGGTGAAGTAGAGTGGGAGACTGTTCACTCCAATTATGGAGTGGAGAGTCACGGGAATAAAAGGCACAGCATAGGGAATATAGTCAATGGTGCTGTCATAGGAGTGTATGGTGGCATTTGGTAGCTACACTTGTGAGCAGAACATAGAGAGTTGTCCAATCACTACATTGTACACCTAAAACTAATGTAACATTGTGTGTCAGCTATACTTAAATAACACCTCAAATTACCATCTTTATTCAGAAGCTAACAGACTTGTTGTGAAAAATTTAAAGCTATTTTCTGCTCTTGACTCTATGCCCAACACTTGAAACCTTGCTCTGACTCCTAGGCAACCTTGCCACACTGTCGTTGCTCAGAAGAGTGTAAACACACAAGTTGCTGTAAGGCATGAGCCCATTATGGTCTGGATGGAGGAGCCCACACAGCAGGTTCACACAGAGCATTAAGCACATCTTGTTTCATTTTCTTAGTGGTGCTGTGATCATTTATGGTTGAGAAATGGAAACTGGGAACTTAAGGAAATTGTTGGAGGTCACAGAACTGCTGAGTATCAGAATTAGGGTTCAGGCCAAACACTTAGGGCACCTTCCTGATGGCAGATGCCCCTGGGGCAGCGCTGATGGAGAAGCAAGGGAAGGTGAGGTGCTTCAAGAAGGCAGGCTGATCCTCAGCAGGGGACACTGCTGCCACAAGCAGGATCAGCATGTTGGGAAAGAGCCCCAGGAGCCCAAGAGCCACAGGCTCTGCTTTTCAATCCTCACTCCAAACACTGTCACAGGGCTTCAGAAAAGTCAGCACTTCCTTGATTTGGTTCAAGGTAGCCAGGTAAACTTCAGCTGTGACACCTGTCAAAGAGGATCCACAGAAGCTCAACAAGGAGTATACATACTTTCTCTCAGAAGGTAAGGACCCAAGGCTTTGTTAATAGGCTGGTTACTTTCTGCCCTGATTGTGCTGGATACCTACATCTTTTAAGATCTTTTGGGACAGTTTCTCTAAAAATGGTCTCCTTGAATCACCTTCTTTGGAATCACATGGAATGTTTGTTTAAAAAAGCAGATTCCTAAGGCATCTCCCTATTCAGTCCTACTGAATTGGAAATTCTGGAGGAGGTTCCTAAGATTTGACATTTTAATAAATATACCAGGTGAGAAATGTTTTGGGGATATATCCAAAGTTTGAGAACCGTTCCCTAAGTTCATCCTACAATTTATGACTCTGGGCCTTAATAAAGACAAGTTCATTACTGAGAGATTAGCATGAATATCAACTCTCATGTCTATTGTACTAGAGGGCTTTCATGTTACCCCGTATATGCTGTTGTATGTCTCAAAACAACTCACCAGCTGCCCCTCTGCAGAGGAAGGAATGGATTCCAGGAGTTCTGGTGGGTTTAGGGCCACACAGTGCCTAATTGCTCACACTAGGAAAGAAACACTCCTCCCCTGGCTCAAATCATTTTTCTTTCTCTATACCATCTTATCTCTCATAATTCTTATCACTAAGCCCCCTGGCTCTTGCTCACCAAAAGATGGAGAATCAATTTTTAAGAACAAGTTCCCAAGAAAAATAACGCAATGAGAAGGTGTAAAGCCTTCCGTTATCAAAACACCTACCAGATGAATTATTGAGACTCATCACAGAAAAATGATCCAATCCATATTACTTCAGTTCAATAATTAGATTTCTGAAAGTCTCTGAGTAACAAATAAAAATGAGTGTTCTCCATAATGTCTTGGAAACATGTATACATCTTTTTATTCTCTCTAAATCTGTCAAAGGTAGAGTGCCAGGAATCTCAATCAGAGGCCCCTTGTTTTCTCCACAGGGTCCCAAAGGCTATCCTATTCATGTCTCCATCCTTTGCTCAGGCTGTTGTCTCCTCTTTGAATTTCCTCTCAGATGACCTACCCTACTCCACTCCTACCCAAAATGTCTAGCAAATTCTTTATTATCTTCCAAAGGCCAACTGAAATATCTTCTGTTCTTGGTAGGTTCCCAGCTCACCGTCCTCCATTTCCTGCCTCTTTCCTCTCCCAAGAGGACCTCACACCCTCTACTTAAGTTTAATGGAACTCAAGAGTTATTGGTTTATGTCTGTCTCCACTGCTAGACCATTCTACACTTAAGATGAGATCCCTTTTTCATTTTTATATCTCCCTCTTAGGACTTGACACGTAAATAGGTACCTGATTCAAATTTATCTCTCCCAATATCTATTCCCTTTCTGAAAAACCTTTTCTTGTCTAGAGTGTCCTTAAGGCTATAAACATTTTGATTCAGGAACAGGTCAAAGTAAAAATCTATAATTCACTTCAAATTCTTGAATATGCTTGCTTTCTTTCTTTCTTTTTTTTTTTTTTGTTAAAGAAAATAATTAAGCCAGAAACTTTTAAAACAAGGTCATGTTCTCTTCTATATCCAAGAAGTAATTTTAGACCCAAATGCCATCAGATCAATCAATGTATTATATGTTCGTAAAGGACAATTCTGAAATCAGCTAGATTGCATGTAGGAAAAAAAGGTCACTTTATCCAATGGGTTTCATTTTACAGCTCAGAAATGCACCCAGGCGTACAAGAAAACTAATTAGACTACCAAGTGAGGCCATCTTGAGACAGCCTGTAGTGACAAAGCTTTATAGCAGTTTTTGGAATGACTACCATCAAGAATATGTTTTGCCTACATAAAAACCATCAGTTGGGCAATTTTTCAATGACTACTTTGGAAAGCAAGAAAGCTGAACTTATAATAGGTAAATAATAAGCAGTCTATAGATTTGATTATAATGCAGGAAAAATGGCAAGAAATCATTTGTTGAAGCAAGTCCCCACTGCCCTTACACATTAATTACCTCTTGAGTAATCTGAATTTCCTAAGACCAAAATGCCTAGTGGTGAGCAAAGAAAAGTATCATTTCCAAGTTATGTTCCCTGGTAATGTTGTCGATTTCCCACCAACTGTGATCTCCCCCAAGAGATAGCCAAAGCTATTTAGGTGCTGTCAGCCTTGTTTCTGTGGAGAGGAATAGCATCGACTCTTTTGCAATGTAAATTTGAAGTGCGCTCCATGAAAACAGTATTTGTTGAAGCATTCAGCCAACCTAGTAGTTCTGAAATACATTCAAAGACCTCATCACTAAGTGACAATTTTCCAATCTAGAGAAGGTAATGGACAGTTGAAGGAGTATGCTTTCTGGAAACCTTGAGCTGTGTCCTTGACAGGATTAAGGAAAAATCCCTAGAGCTCTGCAGTCCCTGATAGACTATTCTCCTTGGCAGCCAAGGAGTCCTCAAGCAAGAACGCCCTGGCCTTCTGGTGCAATTTCCACTCTCCCTCCTCCAGATCTTCCACTTCGCCAGAAGAACCACCAAAGAGACCAGGTGCAACAAGTAACTAATTTTAGTACTTAGTATCCCACTTTTTCTAAGACTCCACAAGAATCAGCCCATCACGCCTCTTATTCCTATAGGCCTCAGTCATGAACTCGCTCCCAGGAAGCCAGCTCATCCTCCATCACCTAGACTCTCACAGATCTATATTCCCAAAGGCTCTGCTTATGTCGTAAAACGCCTGAATTTCTGACCACCCCTGCCTCCATCTCCGAACCTGTCTACTGTGTCCTCTGCAACCCAGGGTCTGTCATCAGTATACATACATTCTCCTGTATCTTCTCCAAGCACTTGTTTATCTTTCTTGCCCTGTTAAAAGTCTGGCTGACTTCCTAGGAGATTGTTTCTCTTGCATTCTTTTCTAGTTTTGCATCCGACACTTGGTACTCCTGATTTTGGAGATTGGATAGGCTCCTTCCTGCTCCTTCTTGCTGCTTCCAGACCATTTGTTTTCCTACTGCCTAAGCCCCACCCAGTCAGTTCCTTTGAGTTGCCTGCCATCCGACTGTAGTAGCACTATCTCTCCTTATGTTATTTGCTCTCCTCCTGGTCATGTCCACAATATATGAAAGATTTTCTTACCTTCCTTTCTCCTTGCCACCATTCTGTTATCATTCTCAGTAATTTCAATATCCTCACAGATGATCCACCAAACCTCTAGCCTCTTAGTTCCATGGTCCCCTCAATCAATGATCTCAACCATTATATTCCCCGGAGTCACCCTTTGCTGTGATTGCATCACTCCCTTACATTGACTCTCAAATCCCTAGAACCTCTTCCCTGCCTTATGTTTGCCTAGCCAAATACTGATCTTCCTTAAATCCTGTTCTCTGCCTCCACCCATCTGAACAGGTCTGGAGAAAAGCATTCAGTGGTGCTCATCTTAAACTTTAACAAATGAGTTCTTAGTTCTGTTTGGCCACTCTTACTGCATTTCCCTAGTTGATCTACTCTTCACAGCTTCTCCTCCATTAGCAAACCTCTGCGGCCCCAAATCCTACCTCCTCAGTTTTCATCAGATAACTTTGATTCTCATTACACTAAGAAACTAAAAGCAACCACAGGAGAACTTCTTTAATGGGGCAGTGAATGAGCTGAAACTGCTCTAATCATGGGCACCAGTGACCTCCATTAGGACCAATCTGATAATTTACAGTCTTCATTTTACAATAGCTTTTGAAACAGGTGATTATTGTCTCCTTATAAGAAAGTCTTTCTTTTCTCGGTATTCACCGTATTATCTTTTTGTTGTTGTTTGCATACTTTCTACTCCCCCCCACCCACCTCTATTTCTTTCTTAGTCTCCTTTGCTGAGTTTTTCTCCTCTTCCTTCCCTCTAGATTTTCTTTGAACTTCTTTTCTATTTCCACTTACTCCCCCGGGGTGGTCTGATCTAGGACTTTATATGTGTGGACCACTCTCAAATTCTATCTCTTCCTTGGCCTCAGATGCATATATTGCAGTGCTCTCTCCACACCTGCACTTTTAAGTCTGTCAGACATCTCACATCCAACAGGCTCAAACTCAACTCTTCTTCCCTTGCCTCAGTCTCTTCCTCGCACATGTTCCTCATCTCTGTAAATGGTGCCATCAAAACCCAGAATCATCCTTGACTTCACTCATTCTTTCCCATCCCACACCCAATCTACCATATCCAGTCTGCATATCCTATCGGCTCTGCCTTTAAAACAAATTCAGGGCTGTGCTGCCCTGCTCTGTGGACCCAACTAGATCCATCTATGCACCGAGTAATCTGCCTGGCTCTCATGAGCACCATGAAGAAAGTGGTTCACCAGCTCCGACTGGAAGCGGGCTCAACCTCCTGAAGGGTTCCCAGGCAGCTGCAGATTTGAAACAATCCCATCTACAGAATGCTCCACACACACCCCCTCCCCCCCCCCTGCTGACTGGAGTATCTTCAAGTACCAATCCCTTCAGACCTCAGAAAGTGTGCTCCTTTTTGTGGTAAATGAATCTTTGGATGGTTTTCTAAACCACTTTTCATGGACCAGTGAATATTCAAAGGAGAAATGAACTTGAAGCCTGTGCCCCAGCTTATCCCCATCACATGCACCATACTCTATAAACTTCTGCTTTTGTCAGTCCTTAACATCCACCTCACTGGATATTCATACATTTCTATTTCACAAGGGTAATTATTTCGTATACACTTGCAGCAGCATTCAATAACACTCTAGTGGAAAAACCCCCAAATTCAGAACATGACCTCCTTTACCAAGTTCAACCCTTTGGCCTTCGTCTAAGCCACCAGTCAGCCCTAATCTGACCTAACAGCAAGCAACAACTTTCTCATCTGTTTCATTTCACCCTTACTCCCCAGCAGGCACAGTGATCCTTTAAAGCCTGTCATACCATGCTGCTCCTGTGCTCACAACCCTCCAATGGTTCCCTGTCTCACTCAAAATGAAAGCCAAGGTGCTAACCATGGCCTACCATGGCTGACACCCGGCTGGCTCCTGGATGCAGTCCACTACCACTCTCCTCCTTGTTCATTACCCTTCAGGCATACTGCCCTGTGGTTTTGAAACACAGCAAACTTGTTTCCGTCTCAAGCCCTTTGAGCTTACTCTTCTGT
This sequence comes from Canis lupus familiaris, assembly GCF_011100685.1. Taxonomy (NCBI): domain Eukaryota; kingdom Metazoa; phylum Chordata; class Mammalia; order Carnivora; family Canidae; genus Canis; species Canis lupus. Next base: position 48,375,511 of record NC_049235.1, read on the forward strand.
CTTCCTGAAGTGCTCTTCCCCAGTTATCATTATATAACTTCCTCTTCACAACTCCAGGGTCTCTTCACAACTCACAGGCCCCATTCATGAGCACCCACAGCTAGAGTCTCCTCTTCACAGGGCCCATCTATGAGCACTCACAGCTTCAGGGTCTTCTCCTCACAGGGCCCATCCATGAACACTCACAGCTTCAGGGTCCCCTCCTCACAGGGCCCATCCATGAACACTCACAGCTCCAGGGTCTCTGCCTCACAGGACCCATCCATGAACACTCACAGCCCCAGAGTCTCCTCCTCACAGGGCCCATCACTCACAGCTCCAGGGTCCCCTCCTCACAGGACCCATCCATGAGCACTCACAGCTCCAGGGTCCCCTCCTCACAGGGCCCATCCATGAGCAATCACAGCTCCAGGGTCTCCTCCTCACAGGACCCATCCATGAGCACTCTGACCAAAAAAAATCCTCTATCCTTCTCTAACTCTTTACCATTGTTTAATATTTTTCCATGACATTGTTACTACTTGACATAACATTATCTGTCTGAATCATTAATTGCTTGATTTCTATTATTATTATATAATTAATGATAGAAGAAATAACCATCTAACTGAAAAATGATGCTTTTAAAAAGCAGCTTAGAGATTTTTTTGAAGTAGGTGAGACATTGATGGAGAACAGTGCTACTCAAAGCATGGTTATAGAGTAGTGCAAGTGAACTGTCTTAGTCCAGTCCAGAACAAGGTAAGGAGCTTATATGAGAATGTGTGTCAATGCCCTGCTTCCTTCATTGAGAAAGTCATCCCAGGAAAAGGATATGATCTGAACTAAACTGTGTGCTTAATGACATAATTGAATTGCAATTTAGCATAAGATCCTCATCCTGCTGCAGATTAGTTACAAATAACTCACTGACCAGCATTTTGAATAACACTGATATAGATCATCTAGCTTAGTGTCTCCTGCTATTTCTTGCCTATGGTTTTGAAAACGATTTTTTAAACTCTTGACCTATCTAGAGACAATGAAATGTGCTGTGAGTTGCCCCCACCACATACATATATAAATAATATACACATTGATAACAATTTTGGAATATATGTATCGATAATGTGCAACACGGGTGATAAGGTAGGATAGATATGAAAGAAGACAAACAGATTTCTTATTAGATTCACCCTGCAATGTACATAGCACGATAATAATTTGATAAATCTGTTGGATTTAAATAAAAGTTATTTTCCACTATAATAAGCTTCCTTCAGGCTGAGAATCTACTTTCTCTCTCCTCTTATATGTCCTCAGAGGAGGACGCTACACAAAATCTCTGTTGTATGGCATGCAGTCATAACTCAGCAGATATTTACCCCATGCCTACCATGAACCAGGGGCTGGGGACACAGTGTGAACAAGACAGAGAAAGACTCTGGCTTTAAAAATTACATTTTAGTGGAGGACAGAGAAGGAAAAGTAACCAAAATTGTTTTAAATCCAACTCTGTATCTTTCAGGGGTACTATTAATGATATTAGTGACTATATAATAATGGGTGTTCACATTATCTGCTATAAAATTAGAGATTTTAGTCCACTAAAGTCCTTAAGGATTAGCAAGAGATGAGATCAAATAAACTATTATTGTAGTACTGTCTTCAGTTTCACAAATGTAATTTTTCTTTAAAAACTGCACCATTAATCCCAAGAGGACTTCTCAAAAATCTTTTTTTCTTTTTTAACAATTTGACCAGATGAATATTCTTTCCTATAAGAAATACAAAGAATCAAATGGCTTTAAAGTATTTTTCTAAGGAACCCAACATTTGAATGTCTTAATTGAAAAGAAAAAAAGTTTAACACAGTGCTTTAGTAGGTTTTTAACAAAATACCCTCCTGCCCCTCTGTCCCACAGAACAATACCTTGATGCTCTGAACTTGATGCAGCCAAGCACGGAGTAGTCTCTGGAGCCAGTCTTTAATTTCAACTACCTGCTTTGCATTAGCCGATAGTAGAAAATCCTGACTCAGCAGGAAAAGCTTTCATATCTTAAAAATTGTCACTTAATTAAATTAGGATTCCTAAATGGAAATGATTTTATAATCTACACTTGCAAACATGCTGCTCTTTGGTGAAATGCTTTTGAATTTTTTCCTAAAATAATCACAGTGTGCTGGACCATTTTAAGCTCTGGCTAAGAGAAATTTCTAGCTGTAGCTGGCTTCTGCTCTAGAATAGGTTCCAAACAGACCAGTGCTTCCTAAGAACCCACCTTGGGAGTCGTGAAGGGCCACTGAAATCACAAGGGAAGTTTAAAATATATAGATTCTTAGGATTTGGCCCAGGTGACTCGATCCAGAAATAGAGGCCTGTATGCTAAGCCATAGGGTTTGAATTTTATCTAGAAAGCAATATGGGGTCATTGCAAAGTTTGAGACAGAGCATTGGCCTCATCATATTTATAATAAAATGAAGTATGAAATATGGATTAAAGGGTGAACCAAACCCAAGAAGGGAAGAGTATGTAGGAAATTCTATAGAGATCCAGGGTCAGTGGTCATGGCCTGAGCCAGAGGAGGGTGGAAAACAGATTCAGGACACTTTTAGGAGGCAGAACTTAAGGAATTTGATGACTTATTGAATGCTTTCCATGCTCTGGCTTAAGTTATTGATTTAGAGCAATTAGCGAGGTTGAAATGGGAAGAAAGGAGACACAAATGAGAATCTAAAATTCAGGGGCCTCTTTGGTGCTGTGAAGGCCCCCTTCCTTCTGTAGAAAGGACAGCTTAGCATTGTTTGTAGTTAGAGCCAATGAACAAAAAAGTCTGAAGCAAAACTTTGGGTATTTATGTGGATAAGTTAGAACTAGAACAGTTACCAAAAATCACTGTTCTCTCCATGTCTAGAAAAGTACTACAGAAGATTGGAAAAGTGTGGGAAAATGTATTTTAAAGAATGTGCATCCCAGTATTGGTTCTAGTGGTGAAAAACTGGGGACAACTTAAGTGTCAACTCTAGAAAATTGGTTAGGTGACTTATGATACAATTATACACCAGAGTGCCATGTGGCAATTAATAAGGCTATCACTGACTGTATGTCTTGAAGTTTAAGTAAGGAAAGGGAGTCACAGAATCATTTAGATGGTGTGATTCTCTCCTCATCCACATTCATAGAAAAAAATGTCTGAGAAGACATGGACCAGAATATCAACAAAGTATTTCTCTGGATAGATGGATTAGAGGCATTTTTTTCTTTAATGATGCTTACAGCTTAACTCAATTTTCATAACAAAGCCAATTTATCACCTACACAACTAATATCCAAAGTATGATGTCTCTAAATGAGCGAAGCAGAAGACCTGCCTCCCAGGCCCATGACAAAGAGTCACCCCTGAACTGTATGAGGACGAGCTCCTGGGTGTGAAATGAGAGAGCAGAGGAAGACAGCCTCAAGAACTGGGCCTGCCGCCCTGCCCCAGGGCACTGTGCGGGAAATCCTTGGATTGTGGGAAAGCTATAAACTTGTCTGGCCACTTTAGCTCTTTCCTTTAACCCTGAAATGCTTCCAGAGTCATGCTTTACTGTGACACCTATTATTCCTGTTTCTAGGTACTCTGAAAACTAATATTTATATCTCCTGCCTTGTAGTAGAGTTATTTGTAACATCTGTTATATACTGCATTAAACTGCAAGCTCCTGGAAGGTAGAATTTATGTTTGATTAAGGTTTATATTCCCTAGAGTGTCAACAATTTGCATGCATTAGGTATTCAACATTCATAAAGGGAATTATTAATGTTTCTTATATAAGGCCCAACGGAACACATTACGTTTAGAATTTATTTTAGAAGTTTCTTCCCTTAAGAATGGATAGTCTTCCTTTTTTTTCTTTAACTAATCAGAATTACAGAAGCCATCATTTTCTTCTTTCATTTTCTTTTTTAAACCCTGGCTCTGATGGAACATAGAACTACATTTTTCCTGCTCAATCTCACTATTACTTCATTCACCTGCCACATGGTTTTGAGCTTTTATTTGAATGGACTGGTGTTTAAGCATCATGTATGTGAATTACCTCAAAGCCCATTTGGAAGTCAGGGAAATAAAAATATAAAGAGCTTAGGGGCGCTTGGGTGGCTCAGTTAGTTGAGCACTGACTCTTGATTTCGGCTCAGGTCCTGATCTCAGGGTTGTGAGATCGAGTCCTGCATCAGGCTCTGCGTTTGGCACAGAGTTGGGGAGTCTGCACAAGATTCTTTTTCTCTCTCTCCCTTTGCTCCTCCCCCCATGCATGCTCTCACTTCTCTCTCTTCTCTAAAAATTAATAAATTTTTAAAAAACATAAAGAGCTTAATCACAAATAGTTTAATGATAAACAATTAAACCATGATTGAAAATGAATTTAAAATAAAAAGCAAACTAGGGAATTTCCATCATGGCCTACTAGACACTCCAGGAAGGAGCTTGCCACAGCCGCTAACACCCCCATATCCTGGTGGTGACATCCAGTGTGCCTCAATACCCCTGCTTCAGAGATTTCAGGAGCTTTTGTTGCCTAAAACACCCCCAAGCTCTGACTATGGCCACTCACCCTCAACACCCTGGTTTCTTGGACAGACCACACCCTTCTTCCCTTTAGCCTCCTCACTAGAACCCCTGTCTCCTTGCACCTCCATCTCTATTTTCTTCATAGCACCCAACATGTCCCTGGCTGCCCAGCTAGCTCACCCCCACTGCCTCCCCCAGAGCAGGCTCTTGGTCTTCCTTATTCACTGCTCCATCCACGGTGCCTAGAAGAGGGCACTGAAGAAATACTTGTCCCGTCAAACAATGAATGAACAATTAAAGGCATTTCCCCCTCTGGGTTATAGAGAAGAAATCTTGTTCTTTCTCCCAGAAGACTATTTTCAAGCTCTGTCATGGAGAGACGTGGGGGAGGCACTGAAAGAAAAGCTCGGGGGTGGGGGAGTGGGGGAGGGCAGTGGGGGTGGATAATCTCTGAGATGTGCAACCTGATTTCCTTCATAGAGTTGTACTTTCATGTGCTTTATAGGTAAGGGTCCACTCTGTTGAAACTAAGGTTCTGCGGCTAAAATAAAATGTGAAAAGCAGTGATCAACACAAATGATAGGCCTGCAAAAGAATCCTGGCCTCTAGTTAGCACTGAAAATTGCAATCGAGTTGCTCTAAGAAACCTAATCCCAGGCACTGTGTACAGTGTACAGATGACAGGCGGAAGGCTTAAATGCTGCCGAAGCCCATTCAAAAAACAGCATTTCCTCTGCATTACCTAGTAGATCATTAGCACCTCTTTGAAGCTCACATTTGCCTGTATGATGTGACCTTAATTGGAACCAGGCATATCTCCCCACATAAGGAGTCCTGAGCTATTAAACAGATACTGCTGGAGAGAATGCTCACATTTGCATGTTTCGATCCCCCCTATATTGCCAGTGTTAGTTTTTCTTTCTTTCTTTCTCCCCCGTATAGAATGCCTTCAAAGCAAAGCTCTGAAGGAAAAATGAATACAGCTCATTTATTTTTAAACTCTGCAAAATCATCCCAGGCAGGCAATAGAAAGAAAAAGAGGAAAGTGCTTGGTGTAATAGAGTCTCATATATATATATATATATATATTATTTATTTATTTATTTTTTTTTTTCCTGCAGCACCTCCATTAAATCTCGGGACCTCTGGCTGCCTTCCTTTCAGGATACAACCTCATTCAAATCTTACATTATCTTGCCTACTTCCAGACGTTCATTATTGTGGAAGTCATGCCATAACGGCATTCCGCCAATGTGAGTTTTAATGTCACTTTTATACAACCTAACTGTAGGCCTTGGAAACCGTTTGTGAAGTGGGAATCAGACCTCAATCTGATCTGGTCAGCTCAAAGGTTATTTATATTTGGAATCCTTTGTGTAGCACTGAATATTAAGACCACAGGTCTTTCAAGTAGGACTCCCGAAAACTCGATCCATACCCATTGCTCCCCCACAGTCATGCTGTTTCAGATGACAAGAACACTCTTTCTCAAGGCAGAAGTAGCAATGGGAACTACCGGTCTGCAGGTCCACAAGAAGGCTCTTTCTTCTCTCAATCGATAATGATGAGAGACCTAGTCTCTAAAACTTTAGATGTAAATGATAAATGATTTGGGTAGCGTGTTGATATTAATATGAACAGTCTCCTCTTTCCTGCATGTAGGATTAACGTTAGTGAATTGAATGAATGTGCCATTTGACAGTTTTGAACAAAGAAGTGGTAAAAAGGGATCACCGAAGACTACAGAGAAATAATGAAAGGAAACTTTGGCCATGAGACAAATTATTCTACAAAAGGGACCAGAATAGAAACTCTAGTTAGAATTAGGGCCAGTTTTATTTAAGAGACCCATTAACCATCTGGAAAACATGATAAGCAGCATGTTGATTAAATCGGCGAGCTGTTCCAAATGGGCTGGCTGTCTAGAACCTGGAAAGAAAATCTAAGGTGTGGAGGATGTTTAGAAATACGAATGGAGAATAATAAGGCAACAATGGCCAGGTATAACTCACTTGTCTCTAACTTATACTCCCATATATTTATAGATAGCCTAAGGAATAAAAGTAGCAGCTAGCGTTCTCCCAAGGATTCACTAGAGGAAATTAATACAAATGCGTCTGGCCTCTCTTCTTCTTTGGAAATTAATACTAAATTAGATTTACAAGAATTTCTTCTCACGCTGCCTCTGTTTTCTGTAACATTCAGGGATGTAGAATCTAGGTCAATAGTTTCCACACTTGAAGATTTTAATCACTGGGCTGCTTGTTAAAGAAGGAATACATATGTCTGAGCCACACACTTGAGATGGAGTCCGGCAATATGTGCCATTAAGTGCCTCGATGAACTGACACTGGCATCCGTTTTCAGCCCCTGGCTCTTGGCGAAGTAACTTTAGGAGATTTGTTAAGTTGCCACTAGGGGGAGTGTTGACCAAACTTTATGTTTCTGGTAAAGGGAGGGAGGGAGGGTGCCAACCGCACCCTGAGGATCACTGGTAACACCAAAGACCTCAGGTTTGGAGAAGAACATGTCCTCACTAGTACCTTCTCCCTTCACCTCTCCTCTGTACCCCCTTCAAGGGAACGGGAAGTATACAAACTACTCAGTGAACACCAGAGGGTTTTGCAGCATTCTCAGTCTTGATAGGCTATATGCACGTCATGCTTTTTGTTTGTGCTTTCCTGGTTAAATGTTTTTCTATTATTTTATATTAAAATTTCTCCAGTTACTTTCATAATTTTATGGTCTAGTTACAAAAGACCGCATTCCTCACTGAGGAATGTTTGGAAGACACCCCCAAATCACGGAGGAGACGATAAAGATCACTTGTAATCCCTACACCCCAAAAATGAGTGTTAACATTGTGGTGCAGTCCAGAATCATTTCAACTCATAATTACATGCTTTTTCCTAGATCAAATCATTCTATTTTTGTATTTTCCCACCCAAATGGTAATATCATCAGCACACTCCCGTGACATTAGTCTTCTTAAACTCTGTCTCCTATCAAAGAGTATCTTTCTACATTTCTGATTTCCTTTTGATAAACTACTTGATTTGGAATAAGAGGGTCAAGGATCATATAAATTTTTAAGTTCTTGATACACATTGCCATTTTCAGGAAGATCACACAAATACATGTTTCAACCAACGAAGTAACAGAATTTGCTCTGCTGGCAATTTGTATATTTTGCCTCAAATACATGCATACTTAATGGCCTATAATTATTTCACTTGTGTGTGTGTGTGTGTGTGTGTGCAAACTGACTGAGCTTTACCCAGTATGTTGCATATTGCCACCCATTGAACTCATTAACGATGTTTTAGCTACCTCCATGCCTGTTTCAGTATCATTTTCAATTATAAATTTGTTAATTCACATTTCCTCTGTATTTTCTTTGACAAAATTGTCACTGGCTATTCATTAATAGAAGGAGTTCTTGGGAGGCACCTGGGCGGGTCAGTCAGTTAAGCATCTGCCTTTGGCTCTGGTCATGATCCCAAGGTCCATGATCCCAGCCCTGCATTAGGCTCCCTCTCTTTCCTGCTCCCTCTGCTTGTGCTCTCTCTCTTTCTCTCTCTGCGTCAAATAAAATCTTTAAAAAAAAGGAGTTCTTGGATTTATTTAAGATTCTATTAGTTCTCTGTTTTCTAGTTTATTATCTTTATTATATCTTTCCTCTTGCCTTCTTTGCTCTTTTATTTTCTAATTTGAGTTAAATCTTTGGTTCACGTATTTTCATTCTTTTTATAAAAATAATAATTTTAAAAAGAATGATTTTTAGGGCTCTTCCATTTGAGGACTTTGGCTGTATTGTGTAAGCTTTCTCATACCACCTTTTCATGGTCATTGTTTTCTAAATAGCCTCTAGCATAAGTTTTGCTTTCTGTTTTGATTCAGTAGTTACTGAAAAGCCAGTGGCTTTAGGAATGTATTAAAGACTTTTGGCCATGTAAGTGAGATATTTTTAAAAAGTTTCATGGATCCTTAGAAAAGAAGGTATACTTCCAGTGGAAGATACCAACTCAACATGTACCTATTGGTTAATGCTTATTAATTATAAGGTGTTCTATGTGTTATATTTGAAATATAACAATAATGCAATGATGTTTTCTCAAAGCTGTATTTTTGTCCATTTCTCTTTTTATTTCTAGTTTTTCCTTTTCATTTTGATGATATTGATATGTTCTGAAAAAAGATTTATGACTACTCTATTTGTAAATCAGTTTGGATGTTTCCTCTATGAAATGATTCTTCTTGCCAGCTAAAGCTTTTTGGCTTAATTTCTTCTCTGATGTCCATATTGCCATTCCTATGTTTTTCTTATTTGTGTGCTGAATTTTTCCCTTTAAATATTTTTTTCTATCATTTCCTTGAATAATTGTTTGGTGAGTAAAACATGATCTATATCGTGTTTCAATCCAATTTAAGATCTTTATCTCTTCACAGGTCTCACCTCATATGTTCATGGTCACAGTGGATAGTTTTTGTCATCTTCCATTTCTACTCTGGCCCTATGCTTTCACCTGGCACACATCAGAACCACCTGAGGAAGTTGGTGGTGGTGGGGTGTGTGCATGTTTTTAAATACACATAACTAAGACTCACTTGCAATTCTGGTTTATAAAGTTGGGACTGGGTTTTTTTCAGTTTTAATAGAATCAACAGGTAAAAATCACCAAAGGATGAGAATCACTGCTTTAAACATTTCCAAAACAAACTCTAAATTGTATTTCTCCAATAATTAAAGTCAAGGATATACACACTTTCCTATTATATTGATAGTATTTCATGGCATTTTATTTTTTATCATTATTTTATCAAGATTTATATTTTTAAAGAATCAATTTTGATGTTTAAAATAAAATAAACATAAGTATAAAATTTATACTAAAAATATGTATAGAAAAATATCATATTAAAAATAAAAGTCCTGGGCAGCCTGGGTGGCTCAGCGATTTAGTGCCGCCTTCAGCCCAGGGCCTGATCATGGAGACCTGGGATCGAGTCCCACCTTGGGCTCCCTGCATGGAGCCTGCTTCTCCCTCTGCCTGTGTCTCTGCTCCTCTCTCTCTCTCATTCTCTCTCTCTCTCTCTGTGTCTCTCATGAATAAATAAATAAAATCTTTAAAAAATAATAAAAATCCTTTTCTGGGTTCCCCAGCCTCATTTTCTAGAGTTATCCACTGCCTTATTCATTTCTTATTCATTTTCCTATATATATGCAAACACATACAAATCTATTCATACTCCCAAAACATAGACATGTGTGAGTGTGCGCGCGTGCACACACACACACACACACACACACCCCATGGGTCATATGCTGTATATTATCCTACTGCTTTCTTTGTTCACTGAGAAATATTTCTTGGTCATTTTTCCTTGTCAGATACATATACAGTTCATTCTGTATAATAAACTCGTATTATCATAATTCATTTAGACAGATGCCACTTGGTATCAGACACGATATCTTGGTTTGGGAAAGCCCACGCAAGTGTAACATATGGTGCTCTTCACCATGGGATATTTTTTCAAATGAACTAGTTACAGAATAGTGGCCTAGGATTTATTTCACTTGAAGCTTACAATTCTGTTATTAACTAGGTAACACTGTTCAATATGATTTCCTATCTTGTAAGCTTTTCCCTGTTTTCTAAGATCTTTGAGACCAAAGTCTAGATCATATTCTCTTTGGATTCCTCTGATTTACCAAAACACAGTGCTAGGCACTTACTATTCACGTGACAAATGTTTTTTATCAATGAATATTGATGACAAGTGCAAAACAACCACACTTCTACTCTTCTGAAATAAGAGCTAAACCATTTCCTGTTTTCTTGGCTACATGAACAAAAACCAAACCCAAATGAGTAGGTATGTGCTTGTGCAATGTCAGAGCTGTCATTCAATCTAGAATCCTTCTTCCTCTAGAACTCTGCTCTTTGGGGTCAGAAAGAAGCAGTGGCCACTCAGAAGATGTGGATGCACAGTGTAAGGTTGCTCGTGCAAGGAGACATCAGAGGAGAAACCAGGAGCCCGCCCAATAGAGCTGTACACCGGGATGGGCATAGCATTCCAGTTGCTATTACCAAGGGACTGGCTGGCCCCAAGCAGAGATTCCTCCTGCAACTTCCTACAACTCACTGGTGAGGCTGTAGCTCTTACAATATGAGAATAATTTCAACTAAAGGGAGCTTAAAAAAGACTACCTGGAGAGAGGCCTTCTTTAGCAAAGAACGGAAGGTCTAAAAATATTGAATTTCACCAAGCATCGTCTAAGAGAATGCGATAATTATCTCCAAGTACTTAACGGGCCTTAGCACCAAGGTGAGACATGAACTGTTTAAAGTGCTTTATGGAGGTGTGAGAAAGTCTTGGCAGTTAGTGGTAATTAAATTAAGTTGAGTAAAATTATATTTCAGATGGGGATCTAGGAAAGTTTCCCTTGTCTGTTAAACAAGTATCCCAAAGGATATGTTGCAATCATTTCAAGTCAAACTGAGGCAGTTATTAGAGAACATCAGAGAAAGAATTATCTTAAATGGGGGTGAGGGAGAGTTAAGTAGGGAGGAGATAGCTGGTTTATTAGTCACATTGTCCCTTTTGCTTATAAGCCTTGTAAATACCTCACTTCCAATGCTAGCTGGGAAGGAAAGATCATGGAGATTCCAGTAACTCAGAAAAGCAATATCACTGAGAGATCTAAGCTGGGCATTATTTACCCACCAAATTTACTCTTTGAAATGTGTTTGGTCAGCTGTGTTTGGCTTCTGTGACTAGCTGTATTTGTCCAAAGGCTAATTAGCTCGAAGGGTAAAAAGATCAGTGAGTTAATCCATAATCTCAAGTGACTGATGAAATCTAACTGCCAACTGGTGCTGGAGCAGATACTTTTTTAAGGATTAATAAGGCATGCCAGCTATTCTCAAATATTAGGCTTTGCTAGAATAAGACAGGATACAACAAGAGAAAAGACAACGCTAGATTTAAAAAAAAAAAAGTCTTTCTAACATTTATATGGTAATTTCACAAACAAATCTTACAGAATTTCAAGGGACATGTGTGTAGTACTTTGCTAGGTGACTCACAGGTCTGAGGTGGCCTTAGGCAGAGTTTCTTCTTTTTGGTTCCTCAATAATACAATGAACATTTCATTGTTGAACATTTACTATGTGCCAAGCACTGGGTTTTACATCTGAACTCAGTTGGTCCTTGCCATAACCTAACAAGGCAGGTGCTGTTACTCTTCAATTTAATAAGTGAGGCCATTCAAGCCCCAAAGTCATATGGCTAGTAAAATTTAAACCCAAGGGCTCTGGCTCCAGAGTTTTTGATATTAACTGCTCTAGGGGGAAGGAAAGGTCAGGATCAAAGTCTCCCTGGGTCCAGTTCTCTGTCTTTAGATTCATTCTGATAACTTGTGCTCTGATGGGCTATGTCATGTAGTAATTTCAGAACACAGCTAAACATAAAAGTCACTGGGCTTTGGAAAGTTCATTAAAAGAACCTGTGCTGGGACGCCTGGGTGGCTCAGGGGTTGAGCACCTGCCCCTGGCTCAGGGTGTGATCTGCGGTCTCAGGATCGAGTCCCACATCAGGCTTCCTGCCTAGAGCCTGTTTCTCCCTCTGCCTACATCTCTGCCTTTCTCTATCTGTGTCTTTCATGAATAAATAAATACAATCTTAAAAAAAAAAAAAGAATCTGTGCTTTTCAGCACACTGTATTTATTTGTTAGGGCTTTGGTCAGAAAGTACAAAGTACCACAGACTGGGTGGCTTAAACAACAGAGACTTATTGCCTTCTCATGTTGGAGGTCAGTAGTCTGAATGTCTGAATACAAGGTATCAGGAGGGTTGGTTCCTCTTGAGGGCTGTGAGGGGGGGATTTGTCCCAGGCCTCTCTCCTTGTCTTGTAAGTGGCCCTGTGTTTTTTCAATGTCTTATCTCAAGGCATGTCTATCTCTGTGCCTGAATTTCTCCTTTCTATTGGGACACAAGCAGATTAGAGCTTATTCTAAGGACTTCATTTTAACTTGACTACCTTTACAAAGACCCTATCTCCAAACAAGGTCATATTCTGAAATATTGACCAGCATCTCAGTTTTGGAGAAAGAAAGAATTCAATCCTAAACATGTATCAAGTCAGGTGTCAACATCCACTTGTGGGGTGCAATCCACCAACAGTGCGGCCAGAGGCAGCACAGGCTCCCATCAGTTCTGCAGGGACGTCCTAAAAAGCCCAACCTTCTACCTCTTGGAAGGGCACTGCTGTTCTTTCTTCCCCCAGCTGGCCAATAGAAGGGCCAAAGTAGGAGCTTGTGAAGGAATTTTCTGATCTGTAAGACTGAACCCAGACATTTAAGGCCACTCTTTGACATTGCCTCTGTTAGAGAACATTGACGTCAGCTACCCATCAAGGCTGTGGGGGAACAGCTTGAGTGAGGGCTGAGGTACTCACATGGGGCTCAATTTGCTCCATGAAAAAGGCAAGCTCCCCATCCATCATAGGATGGCCTTAAACTGTGGAAAGTCACATCCCTGATCCTGTCTTCAAAGGCAGTGGTCTCCTCCCTAATTTGAAAAAAAAAAAAAATCTATGTATACCTTCAACATGCACATTTTTAAATTGATGGCTGAAATTTTTTTATCACATTTGGAATACTTGCAAAGAATATAATTTTCGGCATATTATAATATTGATATAAAAATAAAAAATAAAATGGTTGCATCACATTTTAAAATATATCCTTGGATATATATTCAATAGGGTTTTTATACCCATAATTACTCATTTAAAAATATATGAATAAGCTCTTTTTTAATAGTTGGAAATTTTACATCATTTTTCTCCTTTAATAACAGGTCTGCAAACTTTCTCTGTAAAGGCCAAACACTATTTTAGGCTTTCCAAGCAGTCTCTGTCATAGCTACTCAACAATGCCACTGTAGCACGAAAGCAGTCATAAACAGCACATAGATGAATAGGCATGGCTGGTGTCCCAGCAAACTTTGTATACAAGAATAGGCAGTGGGCTGGATTTGGCTCATGGGTCATTGTTTGCCATCCTGCCTTAGAACTCAAATTCCCATTCTACTTCCCATTGTTCCCATTCTACCTCAATTCTACTCATACAGAATTTTAGCATGATAGAATTCTATGCTTCAAAGTCAACTGTTAATCATACTATTATACGTCTCTTGGTATACATACACATATATATATATATATATACACACACACACACACACACTAAAATCTCATTTAAAATACATTTTCTGTGAACAGGAGGCTATAATAAAAATATTCTTTTTTAAAAAAAATTTTTATTTATTTATGATAGTCACAGAGAGAGAGAGAGAGAGAGGCAGAGACATAGGCAGAGGGAGAAGCAGGCTCCATGCAGGGAGCCTGACGTGGGATTCGATCCCGGGTCTCCAGGATCATACCCTGGGCCAAAGGCAGGCGCTAAACCGCTGCGCCACCCAGGGATCCCTAAAAATATTCTTCTTCATTGAGTATAACAGTACAATTTTAATATGAAGTAATTGAAATAAATACATTACAATGTTGGTGATTATTAAACTGAAGAGAAAGATTTCATCGGGACTCCATTTCTTATTAAGATGGGAACGCATTTATGGATCTTTACTTAAAGGATCTGTCACATGCCTCTGTGTGGCTCTAGAGAAGGCTTCCACACATTGGGCCACACACCATTGTGAGATCCGATGGAGGTGAGAGGAGGCCTTTCTTTTGTCAAGAGGGAGCAAGACCACTGGGAGGGTCCCAAGAGCCCTCTCAAGATGGTCCGTTTTGAGGTACAGGTGGAAACTGAGAATGTGGAAATGGATCACTTTAAAACTAGCCATGCCTGACTTCCCCTTGAAAAGTCTTCCCACTCTTCAGGGGAATGAGCACCCCAGACTGAAGTCTACTTTTCTAATGCATTAGTTATAAATCAGGGTATAAGTGGTGGGGCTGAAATGGAGGTATTAGATGTCAGTAAGAGGAACACGGGCTTGGGAATCAGACACACCTGAATTTGAATCTCACTCTACCACTTACAGGAAGGATAATAAGCTAACTCTCGGCATCTGTTTCCTTACCTGTAAAAAGGGTATATAATGCCTTTAAAGATTGCTCTTAATGCTGCAATGAAATGTATTAGGAAAAAGGACAGAGACCGAGAATGGGCACTAAAGCCTCCCTGAATCCCGCCCTCTGTCCTTTGAGTATTGGGGGATGCACTCTTTGATAAAAACCTGTATCCTACGATGGTGTAGTGTGTGTGTGTGTATATATATATATATATACACACACACACATATCCATGTATATACATCTCCTATAGATACATACATTTTCATCGCACATATATATATATATATATATATATATATATATACACAATGAATATTATTGAGCCATAAAAAAAGACCAAGGAAATTCTATCATTTGTGATAACATGGATGGACCTTGCAGGCATGATGCTAAGTCAGACAGAGACAAATACCGTATGATCTCACTTATATGTGGAATCTAAACCAACCAACCACACCAACAAAATACCAAACTTATAAAAAAAGAGACAGATTAATGGTTGCCAGAGGTAGAGGGTGGGGAGAAGGAGTGTGCTCACAAGGTACAAACTGCCAGTTAAAAGATAGGTGAGTACTAGGGTCGTGATGTACAACTAATGACTATAGTTAGCACCGCTGTGTAGTTTACAGCAAAGTTATGAACGTAGATCCTAAGTGTTCTCATCCAAGAAGAATTTTTTTCTTTTCTTTTTATTGTATCTATGTGAGAAGATGGATGTTAGCCGAACCCACTGTGGTAATGATTGCACATGTTTAAATCAAACCATCACGCTGTACTCCTTAAACTTACAGTGATGTATGTCAATTATTTCTCAATAAAACCAGGGGAAAAAACTGTATCTTGACAGACCACTGTATGCAGTAATTTAAAAATAACAGCCACATTAATAATAATAATAATAATCAGGGATGCCTGGGTGGCTCAGTGTTTAAGCATCTGCCTTCAGCTCAAGGTGTGATCCCAGGATCCCAGGATCCGAGTCCCACATCTGGCTCCCCTCAGGCAGCCTGCTTCTCCCTCTGCCTGTGTCTCTGCCTCTTTCTCTGTGTCTCTCATGAATAAATAAATAAAATCTTAAAAATAAAAAAGAGAGAAGAATTAAAAAAAAAAAAACAGCTTGGAAAATACCATTAAAAGGACCTCTTCATATATAAAGTGCCTAGCACAACGAAGGCACAGTTTTTATAAGCATCAGGCAAGTGTTTCTGACATTGATCTGGCCTTGAAGCCAGTGACTGGGAGGGAGCCTGTACAACTACACCAGGGATGGGAGAGAGAGCGCCACACACTGTTGGTTTGATTACTGCATAGTTACTACAGTGCTCAGAGGGCTACGAGATTTCCCCACCCACTGCTACTCAGACCTCTAAGCGGGTGACATGGAATTACAACAGTTCTCTATCACCATAGTTGCAAATTCTATCTCCCCTGACAATTCTAACAGTTCAGAAACCTTTGGTAAAGTGAACATTTTTGGGTTCACCTATGTTTCATCTCCTAAACTGCTCTGCAAAAAGTAGGAGAGTGGATAGCTCTTGAGTTTGCTTTTATGGTTCTGATTTTTCATTATTTACATTTACCTCTGTACCATCTAGGCCATATAAAGTAGCACACCGAGGGGAACAAAGGCAAAAATCAAGGGCAGTTCTTGGCCAATTTGTTTTTATCAATTACTTTCAGGTTGTTTTGAAAGAACTCTTACAGAAGCCCAACTTTTAAGAAGTGGATATTTATTCTTTATGTAAATGGCAGGAGAATGAATGCTTAAGTGAATATACAAATAAATTAGTGAATACAGTTGACCCCTGGACAATGTGGAGGTTAGACACACCAACACATTTGAAAAGCTGTATATAATTTTGACTCCCCCACCCAAACTTAACTACTAATAACCTACTGTTGTCCAGAAGTCATACCGATAACATAGTCAGTTAATACATATTTTCTATGTTATATGTATTACATATACTGTATTCTCACAGTAAGCAAGTTGGAGAAAAGAAAATGTTATTAAGAAAATCATTAGGAAGGGCGCCTAGGTGGCTCAGTCGGTTAAGCAGTTAAGTGTCTGCCTTTGACTCAGGTCATAATCTCAGGGTCCTGGGATCAAGCCCCATGTCTGACTCCCTGCTTAGCAGGGAGCCTGCTTCTCCCTCTCCTCCCTGCTCATGCTCTCTCTTGCTATCTCTGTCTCTCTCTCTCTCTCAAATAGATGAATAAAATATTTTTTAAAAAAGAAAATCTAAGGAAGATGGTACTGTACTACTTACAGTACTGTACTGCAAAAAAAAATCCACCTATAAATGGATTCAAACCAGTGCTCTTCAAAGGTCAACTTCTATAAAAAACTAGTTTGTTGGGAATTTTGTTATCATGGCTTCTAAATTCTGGGCAACTTTGAGGCTAATGATTGCATGAAAAATAAACCTTTCTGCAGGTTAAGCCATAGACACTCACAGGTGATTTATGTTCATAGATAATACCAAGGCCTAGAACTGATACAGAGCAAGTATTTTGCAAATAGTGGTTATTGACTGAATTGAGAGAGCAAGAAAAATGTAAGCACTCTCCCTTGTTAACAGACATATTAACAAGTCAATTAATTCCTCTGAGACTCAGTTTCTTCACCTGTAACAAGGTAACTGCATGTTGCAATCCTTCCCTCCCCACCCAAGGGCCCACTGAGCCCAGATGAGGGCCCTATGAAGCCACCACCAGAGCACTCAAGTTGTCACCAGATGGAATTATCTTGCCATTTCAGGACTCCAGGATTCTTTAAGATCTAGGATGTGACAGGTTTATAGTAAATAGATAACCAGACGTAACAAAGGAAGACATCACCCTTTCTCCTTTCTTGACAGAATATAGAATTCAGGGGTGTAGAGTGCACAGCTAAGGGGAATGGGGGAGACAAGAAAGCTATCAAGAAGTAGTTGGGAACGTCCATATGGAAGAACCAAAGATATGCATGTTTTCCAAAATTTTATTATGTCTTCATGAAGAAGAAAGACAGAGTTGGGGCAAGATGGTTAAAACCTGGCAATCCAGAAAGATTTATGGGCCATATGCAGAGACCAAGAACATCTTGACTTACAAATGTAAAAGGGACCAATTATTTATGACAGGTCACAGCCTTCCTGAATGCCACAAGGCATCTGCCAAGAAGCACAATATCATTTGATCTTGACTGGCTTCCAAAATCAGGAACGCATACATCATTACTCTGGAGCTTCTGGGACTCTTGCTCTAAAAACATGTTTCCAGTGATTCCTCCTCTATAAACAAGGCTGAGTTGTTAAGAGATATTAGATTTGAAGTAATATTACTATTATTATATATTTATATATAAATATATATTTATTTATATTTTACCTTAAGTACAATCCACAGAGTACATGGGATATGTTAATTTGTTCTCTAAATATTTTTATATATCTGATAGGATAGATATTATCTATATTTTATACATGAGAAAAGTGATAGTAAAGATTGGAGAGGCAATACGGCAAAGACCTACATCTTACTAGTGGCTAAGCTGGGACTTTATCCCAAGCTCTTTGTTCTAAGGGCAGCATCCTTTTCTCTCTGGGTAGCCTCTGGTGCTAGCAGGGCTGAGGTAGTCTCTGAGGATTTAGGAAACTGATCTGAGAGCAGATGGCACGTGCCCTCCTAGCACTCCAGCTGTCCAGAGACACAGCCAAAGAGCTGAGCTAAACATTCTCTGAGATACAAAAAAATAAATGGCTTCTACCCAAGAACATAATCATACTATTTTCTTCTTACACAATGTATTCACTCATCACTTACACAGACACCATAATTTAATTTTCACTCACCAACAGCCTTGCGAGAAGTGCACCTTTACTTCCATTTTTATAAATGAGAGAGCTAAGGTTCAAAGGGTTTAGAGAGTCATCTACCTAGCTCTCAAGAAATTTTATGGAGGATAGAGGGATCTATCCTTAAAGTGGTCTTTGCAGAGCTTCTTGGGCCCACTTTGCAGAGATGTTTGAGCCTGGCTTATGGAATCCAGAGTGAGGGCTTTTGTCCACTGACCCACTCCGTTCTCTAAAGCTGGAAGGGTGTGGGTATCAGGAAGAGAGGGCCAATGGACAGTACCAACATAGGATCCCTAGAGCCCAAGCCTTCGGTTGAATCCTTAACATTAAGTAGTCTAGATCGATGCTTAGTACCAGTGTTGGTGGTGTTCAGACCAGTTCTTTCTTTGATATCATTCTTTGTAGATGATAAAGCTCCTATAATGCATATTTCACATTGTTGAACCATTAGACACGAGTGAGCTCCATCTTAGCTGCTAGGACCTGTGGCCTGGCTGGCTCTACTTAGAAATGATTTGCCCAAAGGGTAAGTCTGTCAGTATGGGCTGCCAGCATGAAGGCCTGAGTTCCATTAGCTGATGGGTGCTTCATTCCCACCAGGCAAATGGATGTTAGAACTGCCCCAGATGCTATCTCAAATGTTCAGCTATAAAAATTCCAACCAAGTCAGAATGAAACTTTATTTCATTATGCTTCCAGGTCTGGGAATGATGCCAGTGAACTGCTCTCCTTGACAGGTCTCTCATCACTTATAGCTCAAAGGAAAGGAAAAGTGAGCTCCCAAAGTGCCAGGCTGCAGCCCTCCTTGTCAGATGGCAACACCTCCATGGAACAGCTGAGCAAGAGGATGAGTAAAGAACTGACGTTCCCTTATCCCTGAAACTCTGCATACTGATGATAATTCCCTGTATGTTCCTTTTCAAAGTCTTGCACAATGCACAGAGCTGAGAAAAGGACATAGGAGAGGGATGAAAAATCAGTTTCTGCAGTAAGCCAGTTCTGATTGCTTGGTAGTGGCTGACTTAGTGCTGTGTTAAGATGGATTCTGAGGCTCCATCTAGGTACAGTGGGAATGATTGCCGCGATCAGTGAAATACGAGCCTTAGAGAGCAGATTGTTTGAAAGCTTGACTTTGGAAATCACCAAGTCTAAGCTTCACTCTACCCATGTGCTGTGGAGCATAAAGGTTAAATGATTTACAAAATTCAGTTGCTAAACCATAGACAATAATCCAAGGCCCTAGATTGTGGATTACTGCTCTCTCATCTATACAAGTACTTTTCTAGCCCTAGATTTCTAGAATATCATAGATTGTTTGAAATTAGCTAGCAAATTAGTGGACTTCAAAGTCCTGTGGCATTCAAAGACAATTGCCGTAATGCTAATTTCACTTACGTAATATATAGCTACTTCCCAGTGTTGCTGTGCTCACTGAAATCCCACAGCACTTCTTTCCACTCATGATAGTCCTTGGCGTGGCCAAGTCCCAGCAGATTCACAAAGCAAGTATCTCGCTCTTAGGTTCAACCCTGCCTATAGTTTAACCTACTTGGTCTGCCAGTGTTGCCTCAGTAAAGACGATAAAGTCCTGCCATGAAAAGAAAGAAGTTGCAAAGGAGCCATACAACTTAATCCAAAACGCATTTGTTGAGTGCTTAAGTGCACAAGGCATTCTCCTCTGTCCAATGTGCAGGTAATGGGTATAGTTGGACCAGAAGGCATCCCTGTCATTAGGGATGGTATTGCACTGTGTGGATTTTTTTTCTCCCTCTCTCAATGTTTTGTGAGATTTCTAAAAGACTTCTTTATTAACTGAAGGTTTAAGAGGACCAAACTTAAGCTGAGCTCTATCCTTCCATTTGCAGATTTGGCTGCAATTGTCAATGTCAGGACATCTCTAGGAGGCTGGGACTGGATTCCTCTAAGAAAGCTCCACAGCATGATTTTGATCTAGTTTACTGAAAACGTTGATTACATTTTCATAATTAGTTTTACATTAAAAAAAAAAACCTTGGGGGAGTGGATAAATAGAATAACATATGATGTTGAAGGTAAGGATTTTAAGACCAAATTAACTGTAAGAACTATTTAGTCAATATTTTCTAGCTAAACAAAATTTGCAGAATTGAATAAGACAACAGCAATTAAATCATCCCTTTGCCTCAATTTATACTTGTCTTCATAAAGAATTATCTGTTTGCAGCAGAGTTACCCTCTCAATCAAGGTTTGCATAGCTTAATATTAAAACTAAACCCATGTTTCCTGAACATACTGAGTTGACGGAGGTGGTCCAAAGTGTGGTGAGAGGCGGGGGCACAATATCTAGGGACAGAAAAATACCACAGATGGTGAATGTTGCTTTCTGCAATTGGAAAAAAAAATAGCACACCTTTTAATTCCCCATGCCAAACAGAGTAATGGAAAAAACAAGATTTAGCTACATGTTGGGTTTTCTATGTACAATGGTTAAGGGCAAAAGTAAACAAATTTGTGAATAC
This sequence comes from Canis lupus familiaris, assembly GCF_011100685.1. Taxonomy (NCBI): domain Eukaryota; kingdom Metazoa; phylum Chordata; class Mammalia; order Carnivora; family Canidae; genus Canis; species Canis lupus. The sequence continues at coordinate 48,396,494 of NC_049235.1, forward strand.
TAATATTTTGTTTCTCTCTCTGTTGTCAGGGCAAGTGTCTTCCAGATATTTCACGGAGATGAAGAAGAGATGCAGGTGCCATGACATGATGATGAGGTGGGAGTCACTGGCCTGTTGTATCAGGAAAGTTCTTTGGAGCCCAGTACTGTGCTGTCTATCATAGACTAGTCACTAACCACATATGGCTATGGACACCTTGAAATATGTGGCTAGTATGATTGCATAATTGAATTACAAATTTTATTTAATTTTAGCTCATTTAAATTTAAAAACTGATAACTTCAGTTATTGAAAAACTTTTATGTACATTCAGAACACGTTGGGTATGTGAATCTACATTTTTAATGGTAAATTTTATGAAAAACAGATTTCCTGTGAAAATTTAGTAACCAAATTGAGTTTTGCTGTAACTGCAAATTACACGTTGGATTTCAAAGACAACATAAGAGATTGAATATAAATATTTTGTTAATAATTTTGTAGTTGCATGTTGAAATATTTTGGGCATGCTGGGTTAAATACATACATTATTAACATTTCTAGACCTGCTTTTTTTTTTTTTTACTTTTTAAATGTGATTACTAAAAAAATCAAAATTACATATGTAACTTGTATTATATTTCCACTAGACAGTTTTGGTCTAGAAAGAGATCTACCATATTATCCCTGTAGGACATTATTTTTTGAATAGCTATTGAAATTGTCTTTTACACATTCACATACCTAGTGTAATAGTAGAAAGTGCATAATATTAGGCATGTACAGCAAAGAACCCGTGTTTTTAAAACCTGCTACTGAGACCCCTACAGATCCTTTTTCCATCTAGCCATGCCATCTTGCTTGTATGCTCTGATCTGCTATTTCTTTACATGTCAAACTGAAAACTTCAAGGACATCACTAGTTTTCCTTTTTCCATCTAGTGATCTAACTCCTTTCCCTCCATTTTTCATTCCTAAGTCTTCAGTGGGAATGGCAGTTTTTAAAACAGATAGAAATGGAGATGCTCTGAAGTAGGGAGTAAAGGATCCACTCACATCCCGCCACACACGCATTGCCCCAGTTCCATCAATGGCCCCCAACTCTGAGAGGCATGGTTTGCAAACTATATCACGATCAATGATTTTCAGGTCTCATCTTTTGAATCTTCAATTGCTCCATCAATGTTTGTCCTCTGCCACTAGCTGGAATCTCTTTCTGAGCTGGGTCTATTAACAGAGTCTTCAGAAAGCATGGTAGCCCTGGTGATTCCCACATCTACTGCGGGTCATGCATGCCCCTAGACCGGCTGCACTGTTGTTCCTGCCCCTTCAAGACCCAGGCTGTTGCTATGGCAACTGCAAAACATTCCTGGCAAATGAGAGCAAAGGGCAGCCATGGAACTGATGACCTTCCACCTCTCACAGCTGGCCCAAGAGGAGCCGATCTCACATAGAAACTGACCTAGTTCGTATCCGTCAAAGAAACACTCCTTGGAATGAGGTGGCACATCGTACAGTAACACAAGGGGATAAACACATGGGGCATTTTGGCAAACGAGGTTTTACTTAACTCAAACATCTTTTCCTAAATGGCATTCTGAAGAATTTGCCCAACCACCCGAAAATGCCTTTCTAATTTGACTTTAATTATCACAATGGTTGTTGAATTCAGTTTCCTGTGACCTGGTTCCATCCGACAGAATGAGAGCTGAGAAGACCCCCTTCCCCTGTCCATTCACACTCCTTCCATCCATGGATGCAGCAAACACGTAAATCAACATGTGTGAAAACACAAGCCACTTGCCAGTTCCTAGCTTGGTAAACACAGGCAAATTCCTTAATATTTTGGTGCCTCAATTTCTCCATCTAGAAAATAATCCTGTTAGGGCTGTTTGAAAGATTTAGTGAGTTATTATATCTACATAAGTTGTATTGAACAGTGCCTGGCACACAACAAATGCTCAAGGCAGGTTAGCTTTTCCTATTGTGATTGATTTTATTCCAACTGCTAGGAGAAATGAAGGATTCTATCATTCCAATTCTCAATGAATTTCTTGTTTTTAAAAAATATTTTATTTAGATTCAATTTGCCAACATCTAGTATAACACAGTGCTCACGTCATCAAGTTCAATGCTGAATTTCAGGGGTCGGATTTAACATGTTTATTTTCACTTTGACCTTTCAGGCAAGTCTGATGGTGACATGAAAATCTCAGGAAATTTATCTTTTACTCACCTTTACATGTATGATTCTAATATGTCCTATATCCTACAAATGCCATTAAGAAGAAGTACGAAGTAGCCTTCTGCCTCTGGAGTGAACAGGTAGCCATTTGGCAGCTAAAGGAACATGTTCCTTTCAAGTCCCGTTACCCTTTTTTCATCCAACACTGCAAGCTGAGAAACGAGAAAGCCACCATGTTCTAGAACTATTTCCAAGACTTCTTCATTCAAACCTTAAGTGAAAACACCCGGGACCTCATTCAGGTACTGAAGCCACTGCTTAGGTCAGCAGTTGATTGGTATAGGGCTGTGGCAGTTTTTAGTGGACCCTTTGCAATAACTTGAGGGCAAATAAACTTGAGGGTAAAATAAACTCTGTGCTATTTACCCAGGACAGAGATCCTACGTGGCCCTCAAATGGGTCGTCATCAAAGTATTACGTGATTATGCATAATGTATTTTCTTAGCGCCCGGAGGGGAGAGTTTCATAGTTTTCAAATTCTTAGACTTCCATGATCTAAAAATAGATTAATAACTACTCTTAATTTTTAAAAAACATTTTTACTGCTTCCATAAAAGGCCGTTTCTTCTCTCATTCTTGCCAACAGATGCCAGTACCTCACTCGTGTAAGTGATGCTACCGGGGGAGAGAAGACACCAAAAGAGGATGGAGGGTCATTCTAATGAAATGACGTCACTTAATGCACACCCGTTAGAAACCAGACTTCCTCAAAAGTGTGCGTGTGTCAAGGTGTGCCGAGGAACAGGATGCAATAGGGAGAGCTCACGTGCACACACTTGCCTCCGACCAGGTGGAACTCATCTTGGCACACCATCTTGAGCCTCTTGGGATGAAAGGACAGCCTACATTTCTAGAGGGGCCTTCAGCTAACAAACAGGTCCCTAACCTGGTCAAGTGACCCGGTTCTCCTATACTGTGTACTGTGACTCACAATGAGGAAACTTGGCCATCTCCTCCCATGGCATCGGGTCAGAAGAGCAGGTCAGGTCTCTTTCCAACCCCTCTCACCCTGCTTTCGGGTCTTCTACAGGCACAACCTTCCCAGCTCTTTTGTTTCTTTACCCGCTCGTCACAGACCCATTTAGGACGCAGCAAATTCCAATCTACAGCCACGTGAAGACCTACAACATGCTCTTCTGTCAAAAGGACACTGTTATAAAGGACAAGCCAGTAAGATTTCCCATGTTCAACTATTTCATGTGCATATATTTCTGAACCAGGTGATACTGCTTTCTTCTCTTTCTCTCTCTGTTGTTTGAACCCAAGTGAACTGTAAATAGAAGACATGCAGTGTGCTGTCAGTCTTCCTGGCACATGAGATGGGAAATTACATTAAAAAAAAAAAAGTAACAGTGATGAAGAAGCCTCACAACCAGCAGAGATGCTGGGGAGAGGTTCTTAGGCAGAGATGGAAGCCCCAAGTTCAGCCCCCGCTCTCTGCACCCACGCCAAAAGCGATGCCTCCCCTCTCCATGTTCTGAAAGATTATAGTTCCTCTGGAATCCTACACTGTGCTTGAGTTCTGTCTTGCCACATATATTTTTAAGTTTGCAGCTAGAAGGGTCTCTAAAGGCAAAGAGTTTTTCCTTTTCCATGCTGCCCCTCCATTGCCTGTTTACAGCACTGCTTTCTTATTTTTTTCCTGCTTCTACCCAAAGAAATCGAGAATTTCATCACGAGTGTCAGAAAATTAAACCCCAGGGAGCAAAGCAATAGCTCGGAGCAACCCTTCCCTGGCAAAGAGCCAATCCTTGAATATAACTTTGCAAACCCTCTCTGGTTTTCAGGGGTTTAAAAGGATGCAAAACAGAGTCGTTTGGAAGCGTGGTTTTTGGCAGCCGAAATCTCCCTGACTTCAAGTCATCTTTGCAATTAATTTTTAGAAAGAGAGTGAACATATTCTGATTTAGAGACAGGTTTCATGAAAGAAGTAAGGGGCATGACCTAGCTCAGTTGCACACTCCCCAAGCCGAGATCAGCAGTGCATGCAGAAGAGACGCCTCCTTCTGTGCTTGGGGGTCTGAAGAAGTGTTTGACAGACCATTGTAATAACATCTCTCTTCACAATGCAAACACCAGCAACACAGTCAAGCCGCTCACCGCTCGGCTCCGTGCCTGCACCTTTCTCTCTCTCCCCAGCAATGCACAAGGTGGACTCTTATTAATTTAGTTGGAAAAGCACCCTCTTTTGAAATGGATCTATACCCCGGCGGATAAAGCAAGACCCCACTCCTCATACTAATCCCAACTAGACAAACCAATGTTCCAGTATAATACACAGGCAACTACGAATCCGATCCTACCCAAGCAATGCATGCAGGCTTTGGAATACAGAAGCTCACACATCACGGGAACCCTAGAATGCCTGCTCCTCCATGTGCTCGTTCCAATTCCTAGTTTTCTCGGCAGACAATAGGACAAGGCTGCATTTTAGCTCAGGCTGCTAATACCGGCGGACAGATGTGTAAGGCGGAGGTTTACTCACCAAGCTCCCGTAAGTCCATCTTTCCCAACTACAAATACTGCTGCTAAGCCTGCTGCCGCCACCAAATGACTTAGAGTCGTCCCCCAGAAGAACAATGTGCTGGAATACCAGATGGTTCCCGAGTAAGCTTGTTCATGAAACAGGTTTCCAGTTGAGCCATGTGAATGGAGACCTGCCGCACACCTTTGAATGGTACACACTTCAAGTCCAGAAGAATAAGCATGTAGCTTTGCTTATGTTTATGGAGCCCGAGCCCAGGGGTGCTCCCATTGGCAGGAATCGCAGAAAGATCAGCCAATCAAAGGGAGCCTCCATTTCAGGGAAACTCCTGCTCATTTATTTAGCATCTTCAGAGATCATCGGCTTTTCTAGGAAGAGCTTTTCTCTTATAGTATCACAAGAGAAAAATAATAACTTCAATTCTGGTGCCCTCTGCTCTTTCATCAATAAACATACGTAGCTCCTCTTCTGGGTATTCCTCTATACCCCCACTTTCCTTATAAAGAACTTAAAAAAAAAAGGAAGGAAGGAAAAGAAGGAGAAAAAGAAAGAGCTGGTGATGGGCTAGAGATAGTTCATATTCATCAGCCTCCACCTTGTTGGGAGGAAGGAGGGGGGAGCGCCTGGGCTCAATAATTACTGATTCTGTTGCCATGGAAACAGACTGGCTGCAGCGAGTTGGATTCGTGTAGAACATCTGCTGCCAGACCCATAATCAACTGCAATCTCATCTCTCCCCCTCTCCCTACTTTTATTTGATTGTGAGTTTGCTTTCTCTTCTTCTCTTCACATGTAGTTTTTGTCCAGAAATGTCATGTAACTGCCTTACTTTGTACACTCGGCACACACACACACACACACACTAGAAGTGCTCACACGCCCAGAAATGCGTGCACGCAAGGGTGCATCCCAGCAGGACTCCTACGGAGGAAGGATCTCTACTCTGATTCCCATCCAGAATGTAAACAAGCATAAGCACGGTGCCTCCACCGCTCATGAAAATTTACTGTAAGTTAACCTACAGAGGTAGCGGGTTATCTTTTAAAATATTTGTCATCTAATAGCCCTGAAAGGCCCCCAAATAAAAGTTTGCAATGGTATTTCTCAGGGGGCACTGGTGATGGTTCCTAGCAAATCTTTGCAATGAAGCGATTAAACGGAGAGGCTCGTAGGAGATTTTTAAGCACAAAATCTTTAAGCTCAGCTTCTTCTCTCACAGCTCACAAGGCACCCTGAACATGGGCATCTCCTTAGGGATGTCCTCAGTCCGTTTCTATCTGCCCCCCCACACACACACACCAACTCCCGTTCGCTCCAAATTCTTCTAGTTACAGGACAAGAGTTCATGTCAGACTCTGGATGTGCTATCTTTCTCTTCAACAGCAGGGGCCGCCACTGAGCAACGAATGACTAAATGGCCAGGTCAGGCCCAGAGGAGACCCAGGCGGTGGGGATCTCACCTGTGTGTCTGGGGAAGCCTTCAGCTCTACAAAGACTGAGCATGGCAAATGTCAAAGGAGGCTATGATTCCGGCTTAAGATAGAAGGGAATTCTTCCCTGTCCCATCATCACGACTATCAAGGAGAGCCTTCTCTTTCCTGAAGGTCTCTACCAGCCTGGTGCCTTCAAACCATTAATGACACAGAGCAAGCTTCAGAGGGGGCTTTGCCCACCTCTGGAACCTGAAGCCAAGGTGAACCATCTATCTACCTCACATTCGCAGTTTAATAAGCAGCAGTAGCCCTGGCCTCATGTATTCCGAAATGAGTCTCAGTATAAACCTCATTCCCCTCTGGCTCCAAGCGCTCAGCTCCGGCACAGTGGTCTCGAGGTTGAATTTGTCCCTTCAAGAATCTGGATCCTCCTTTTCCATTTTATCTCTTTTTTTGCCCCCATGAGGTTGGAAAAGACTTCTTGCCCATGTCGGTTCTCTCTGGCCCCCAAATCCAACTCTGGCCATCTTCCTCAGTTCTGTCCAGATGACCTCCACCCTCTGGGGTGGTGCATATCTCGGGGTTTTTTTGACTGCCTTTCTGGAACATTCCTAACCTCTTCTGCCATGAGGACATCTCCCCCCACAACCCTGACCCTCTCACCCTCCTGAGAATATCCAAATCACCGCTGTAGTTAAGCAGCAACATGTCATTCCAACCTGTCATTTGTTCTACAAATGCACAGTGACCAAACAAATTGGTGTGGTTTTTGCCTTATGGCACACTAACTTAGTAGAGGAGGAAAAAAATGTGAAAGTACACCCTTCCTATGGGGTATGATGGAGAGTTATGTGCCATGAGCACAAATGAAAAGTTTTAACTTACTAAGGTGAGGAAAAGTATCTCAGAGGAAGTGATACTTGAGCTAAGATCTAAAGGAAGAGTAAAAATTAGTAAACTAAAAGTGAGAGGAACAGTGTCTCAGACATAAGGAAGAGCACATGTGAATGGCGTATTTAGATGTACACTGCCCAGGAGGGGATGCGGCATCTTTGAAAACTTGAAAGACACCAAATGCTGATTGCAGTGGGAATGATTAAAATTTAGGATGGTGTGAGATGACCTTGAACAGCAAGCAAAGGCTAGACCTGTAGGGTCCTAGAGACTACATTAAGGAGGTTGGTTTTCATCCAATTAGCAAGGACAAACCATTGAAGTACTCCATTGAATGATTCCCTGCCTCTCAAAACACCTACATAATTCAATATAAGAAATGATCTATTTCAAGGCATCTGTAACTTGTTGGACTGGTCTAGCCAGCATTTACTGGACAATGAATAGTCCACAGAGCATTCTAAGCACTTTTATATGAATTAACTGATTTAAATCTCACAAAAATGCTATGAGGTATTACTATCATCCCTATTGTACAGAATAAGGAAACTGAGGCATAAGGAGGCTAAGTAACTTGACCAAGTTGACACAAGGTGGCAGAGCCAGGATTTGAACCAAAGGATTCTAGCTCCAGCTTCTTTAAATTAGTGATCTACAGGGGCCTCCTGTGTCAGAATCATTGAGAGTTCCCCAAAATGAAGATTCCTGAGATCCTACTGCATCCTTCCTGAACCAGAATCTCAGGGAGTAGAATCTAGGAACATTTCCTCAAGCTCTCCAGGGGATTCCTACACACACCACAGCTTGAGAATCACTGCTAAGAGATGTATCCATAAAGGAAATGAATTGTTTTTTAATGTATAAAATGGGGAAGAACTTTTTTTTTGAGAATGGGAGGTGTGTGTCTCACTGCTCTAAGCCATCCCAAAGGATGCATCTATATCAGACCAAGGTCACCTTCCTTGGATTGACTACAAATTCTCAAGTTGAGGGTGGGTACCATTGCACAGTGTGGGGCTTGGTAGCTGCTAGGAGCAGGCATATGAATGAAGAAAGAACATGGGTGTTCTTAAAGACAAGATTCACTGGGTGGGTAGAGATGCTATCAGACCTGCCAGCAGTAAGACAGGTAGATCACGTAGTATTGTGGACACTAAGACATGTCATAGATTTTCTTCAGGTAATGTTTTCCTAGAAAATTCATTTTTTAAGACAAAATTGCAAGGTAGTCTGAGAATATTTTTTGTCCTTCAGTCTGTTCTATCCTCCTCATCTATTCAAAAGCTAGCGAGCAGGGCCTTTGGTTCACCAAGCCAGTCAAGGTGTTAGTTCTGAGAAAAGAGTGGCTTTGCCTACATTTCCACAGGGGCCCCTTTACACCGAATAGCTACACGGTCTTTGGAGAAACTTCCAAAGAGTTTTTCCATAGAATCTTGTCTAGTAGTTTTGTTACTGAGATCACAGATTAGCAGTTAATTTGGCTATTGCTGTATATTCTTTCCTTACTAGACCTGCAATGAAAGTCTATACAAGCCTCAGAGCTGCTGTTGAACCTCAGAAAAGAGAAACCGAGGGATCCCTGGGTGGCGCAGCGGTTTGGCGCCTGCCTTTGGCCCAGGGCGCGATCCTGGAGACCCAGGATCGAATCCCACATCAGGCTCCCGGTGCATGGAGCCTGTTTCTCCCTCTGCCTGTGTCTCTGCCTCTCTCTCTCTCTCTCTCTGTGACTATCATAAATAAATAAAAATTAAAAAAAAAAAAAAAGAAAAGAGAAACCGAGATTTTATTGGTTTGATATCTGAACAAGCCCCCAAGAATTTGCACAAAGTGTAATGGTTTTGCACGGCAGAGGCTCAAAATGTATCATCAGTGGCATGTCATCAAGCTTCTGAACACATTCAGCTTTATTATGCGCTGTCTACAGATAGGAGAAGGAGATCACAGCATCAACCTGGAAGATATGGGGAAAGAAAATCACCCCTGGGCACCTGAGCAAAAATCAGAAGAAATCTCTTTCCATTTCACCCCCCAATACAGCCTGTATTCCCTGCTCTGCGCTGGGTAGGCACTGCTGGTACCATTACCCTGCAGTTTCTTGGGGGAAGATACAAGCTAATTAAATTTTATTTCTTTCCATAAACATGATGTAGTGAATATATTATTACCAAATTTGATGTATCATTCATATACCTTTATAGTACTTTTAAAATAAATTCACAAATCAAAAAAGAATCGTTAGATGATAGTATTTTTGGATCAGTGTCTGTTGCAGAATGATTTCTAAACTAGCTGGCTAGATTTCCCTCAGTGAGCCTACTGGTCTTACCTGAAACGAACACAATGAGCATTTAAAAAGGAGCTGAAGGGGATGCCACGTACTGGCTATGGAGATGTGGCACTAATAGTAAATCCTTCCACTCTCCTACTCCTGGGCCCAACCAGATTACTTCCACAATCTGGCCATCCATTTCATCAGGATGCATGTTCATCACTTGCAACAATGGATATGATGGTAATGACTTTCTTAGTTTATAAAATGGCTACAGTGAACCCCATTTTTGGGTCAATTGATTCTTAAGAAGAAAGTCATGAGGGTCAAAGTGAGCCTCAAAAAAATTCTGACCATGTAGGGTATATATTGTAGAAGGCTTACCTCTGACTACATTTTAGTCTTCTCAAGGCACACTCTCTCTCCTGGTCATCTCTGCAAACATGCATGCACGTGAGCACATGCATGGACACACACACTGACTTCACTTCCACTCCGAAGAGAAACAGGCTTAGTAAAGCCCAAACCAGACCATATCTCCCAAGGATGTTAGGTTAGAGGTAGCATTTCCGCCCTAATAGGTCAGAAGTGTAATGACTACTGCTCAGTTCAACTGTTTTATTTCACTCAAGACACATATTTCTTTAGTTGGTTGGGCTTAACAAGTAGATAGTTATCTCTGATTTTTTTTTTACACGGTGCATTTTAAAACCAAAACAAACACAAAACTTGAACTAAACATGGCCAGGATAACTTTTAGGTATCTTTTAATCCCCAAGGGGAGATGATCGTAACAATATGTCATAGAAAATCCCCATACAAAGGTAGATGCTTCTTTGTTTCACCCTATGGGGAGATGACCATAAGCAGAATTTACCAAGTCTGCTAGTGTTACTCTATCTTTAGGTCCCAGGATGCTAAGCATCACGTGATATACCCTTGTCATCTTTGGGAGGATGGGAGAAATAACAACAAATGTATATGAAGTGCTTACAATGGGCTGATAACATTACAATAATGCCCATTTTCCAAAAAGGGAAACTGAAACCTGTAACATTTAAGTAGTATGTCTACAGTCACCATCCAGCAAGGGTGAGACTCAGGACTAAACTTGTGCCTTTGAAGTACCACAAGCAGTCTATTATACCATTGCCTCAGAGCTCCCATAAGAAAGTTGTTTGGAGCAGGTGAGATTATTCCAATAGCATACTAAGGCTGACTTTTATTTTTGTAACTCATATTTATGAGGCATTAATGTGAGTAGGTTTATTTCCCTAGACTTTGCCATTTTTGTATTTCCCTTAAAAATGCCTAAAATATAAGCAAAACCTACAAACACCAAAATAAAACCAGATCTACAAAATGCAAACATAACTACAAACAAATCTTTTATTCTTCCTCTTTCAGAGCTTGACTTCTGATAGGTGACTATGATTTGCATTTATAGGGTTGAAGACTCAAGGTTTGGAAGTCTTTGAGGTATGATAAACTTGACCAAATGGAATGGGCTGAACTGAGAACAACATGAGGGCCAGAAGGGCAGGGACCAATATGAAGCATCTGTTATAATTCTCGAGTGCCTTCAAAGAAATAGTTGGTGGAATTCTGAAAGCTTATCATCTTGCCAGCTTGTATCTTCCAAATATACCAGGGAAATGCATTCCAGAAATGCAGGCTGATAAAAAATCATGCCAAAAGGAAAAATGAAAATGCCAAAATCCTTAACTCAGCCTTGCCAAGCATGTCCACTGGCAATATGGTGGCAAAAAAATCTACTGGGCCAAAGGTAGGATATTCTTTAGGTGACACAAAATGAGAAACAGCTTCTTCACCATTAGGAAAAGGGAAGCTTTGGGGCTGTTACCACATTCTTCTTGGGTTTCAGCTCTCATGCATGAGTAAGCCTCTTCCAATTCTGAAACACATATCAATTTCACACACAAGTGATTCCACCTTTCGAGAAAAAAAATTAGTTTCTGATATTCTCAATAAAAGAACCAATTTCACAGCAGTTGGTAGAGATTAAATCTATGTTTTATCAAATAGAGTTAACATTGATGCCTTTACTTTCTCTGCTCTTTCTGCCCACAGATTTACGGATAATCTGTGGTCCTGGTCTCTTGTTACAACAAGGAGTACATTGCAACAGAACAGGGTAAACCAGAGAGGAGGGGGGAGAATGGAGAGTCTGCTGTGCAAGAGGGCAAACAAGATCAAGAAGGTGAGTAGATGCAGTTCATCCAGGCAAGGAGGGAGGAAGAGGAGGTTCTAGACATGTAGGTAGTCAGTTCCCCGGGATCATGTTCTGAGATGTGAAAGGGGATCTAGTAAGTATGTACAGGGCCAGATATGGAACCCCAAGGTGAGGACACCCCCAGGACCAGGAGGATCACCATACAGAATTCTAGGGCCAGTCCCGTTTAAACCAGTTATTTTTATCTTGTCTCTTGACATCATCAGAAGCCAGTCACATCACAATGATGTGCCCAGGGTTTCAGTGAATACCAGCAACAACCCAGCTCTCTAGGAACACCTGCTCGGAGTGCACCTCCTCCTGGCCAACTTGCATTGCCAGAGCAAGGACAGACCTGTTCTTAAACTCAGTTCTTAAAAACCACCAGCTTGTAAGAGCCAGATCACTTCAAACTGCTCTCTATTGTACTTCCAATTAAAGGAAACTTTGAAATGTGTACCATAATCCTCTAGGCAAATGATATTGACAGGTTATTCCCAACTCTCACAAAGAACGAGCCCTGAAACCTAATTTGTGCAGCAATTAAATTCGCACAAAAATATAATTTTATTTTATTGCTCAGTACTTGCCTGTATCTTTAAGCTAGCAACTGCAGGAAGGAGTTAATTTGATAATATAAATAAAAATTGGCCCCGAAGGGCAATAACCAATCCATTTACATGCAAAAATACTCTTCTTCCAAGTCATCCCAAGGCAAATATGAAACATGATTTCCAAAATGCGTCGCCTACAATTCTCTCGACACAGTGACAGGCATAAGAATTGTGGAGCAAATATTTCAAATAATTGCACATGTTCAGCCATGAGTAAGTGCTCTTGCTTATATTTTGGGGGAATCTATTGTGTGTTAGACATTTCAGCTGTTCTGTGCATACACCAAATGTCCAGTTTGGGAATAAGAAACTGGCCTCCATTCATTCAACTAATGTTTAGGAAGTGCCTATAATGCGGGGCACCTGAGTAGCTCAATTAGTTAAATGTCTGACTCTTGGTTTCCACTCAGGTCATGATCTCAGGGTCATGAGATTGAGCCCGAGTTGGACTCTGTGCTCAGTGCAGAGTCTGCTTGAGATTCTGTCTCTCTGCCCCAGCACCCCCACCCCCTGCTCATGTACACATACTCTCTCTCAAATAAAAAATACATCTTTTTTAAAAGGGAAGTGCTAATAATGCACTTTCACATGTTGCTACATATTTCTTTCAAGTCTCAGGAACCCAAGAATGCAGCCTTATGTCTTGAAACTAATAAAGTACCACTTACTAAGTTTTATCTTTATGTGTTTCTTAAATTTCATGTTTTTTTTTTTCCCAGTCAACAATGCTCTGCTCACCAGATAAGCTTCTCCATACGTTAAAGCCCTCCTAAGGGTGGTCCTTCCTCGATGGAATTCTCTCCTTCAAATTCCTTCCATATAATGCATGGGCTTGTGCTCTTGCACGTGTCATGTTATTTCATAATTACCTCTTTGCAGAGCTTTTCCCAATGCTGTGAACCCCTGAGAGTCAGATTTATTAACACAACATCAGGAATAACATCTCTAGATGGCTCTAATACCTTAGCTCAAAATATAAAATCTTATTGAAAACCTTTATACTTACAGAAGTTACAAAAGCTTTCTGAGCGCTCCTCTGTTATCCTACCCAACATCATGGATAAAGTTGGGAGACGAGGATATCTTTGAAAACATCTCAGTGACTCATCTCATGTGTCTCCCATTCCTCCCTCCTCCCACCTCTGCAATCCCCAGCCTGAGAGGGAAGAGCGTGCGCTGGAAAGCACTCCTGAAACCTCCCTCTTGGAAACCCATGTTTTAGGCAGTCCAGGTGCTGGCCCAGCTCTGTCTACTGTCTGGTTCCTTTTTTCAAGGATGTCACATCTGTTCAGAACTCCCTTCCAGTTAATGAGTCTTCCTTGAATGGAGCCTCAGAGGGCTTTTGATCTTTGTACCAATCAACTTCAGGATAAAGACGCAGGGACTGACTAAGCCAGTACAGCTGGCTTAAACCCATGCTTTATTTCAAGGAAGAATAAACAAAACTTAGCTTGAATTTATAAGATGGGGTGTTGAGATCAAAGAATTCCCTTTAGACCAGAACCACTAATCATACCAGATTTGGAGCTTGGTGACAGTTCTGCATCCCCATATTTTAAAGTTGGCTTTAAAACTATGACTGTAAGAACATGCATGTTCAGAAGAAAAAATGTACAACATTAAAAACGTAATAAAGGAGGAAAAATTATAATTAATCACACCATGCAGAAGAAACCATTGTTAAAAAGGTTTAAAGCTTCTTAGTTTTTATTTTTACTTAGTTAAGATGTAATTTGCATTCTGCTTCCCCTACATTTAACATAATATAAAAAAGTTTTTCTTATATTTACTTCGTTAAAGATTTTATTTATTTTAGAGAGAGAGATAGAGAGCACGAGCAGGGGAGAGGGAGAAGCAGGCTCCCGGCATGGCAGGGAGCCTGATGGGGGCTGGAAGCTTGATGTATCCCAAGACCCTGGGATCATGACCAGAGCCAAAGGCAGATGCTTAACTGACTGAGCCACCCAGGTGCTCCATTTTCTTATATCTAGATACCATCCACAAATGTGATTTTGAAAGACTGAAAAATTTAATATGTCAATAAATGTGCTCATAAATTATCATATTCTCTTTGCTGAACTGTGGGTTATATCCCATTTTCTTGCTGCTATAAATAACAATGAAATGAACATCTAAATATGTACCTTTTTCTCCCCCAAATGTCTATGGTTCTAAATAGCCACATTGTACTGTGTTACTTTATAAATGAGGTCATCAGCGGTTGGTGGATTTCCCAATAGCACTTTGTCCCAACAGCTTTCTTAAAATTCTATTGACATGCCAAGGTTTCTACCAGCAGAGTGGTAGCAAGGGGTCCTTTAAAGTCAGTGTGGATGGCAAGTTTTCTTTCCTTTTTATGGAAGGAGCTCCATGCTCTTCTGCCCCACATAAACAAGGGAGGTGCAGAGAGGGGCTAACTTCACAAATAACTGGAGGCTGGCTCTCCCAGACTCAGCCACGGCCTGGTTTGAGATGTGAATGTGTTTGCAAGCACCTCAGCCCCTGGTCTCTGTGCAAGAGGCACATGCCAGCAGGAAAAACCAGTTGGCTTTTGTCAGGCAGTAAATACCACCAAAATAAAATCTGAAAGTGTTTTTAAGCCACACACATAAAATTCCCCACTCCCCACCACCACACACACACACTTTTTTTTCTCTTCTAGAAAAGGTTTCATTTTCTTTTTTGGTCCTAAAAGAAATCATCATTCTGAAGAATCATTTCTTCTCATGTCATAGGTTAGCCACACAATGCCCTTCACTTAAGGACTGAATTTATTCTATAGTTTGCAAAGTTTGTTCTAGAATATACTTTTTCCCTTTAAAACATTATCAGCTTATTAAAAAGAAGCTCAAAATACTTCTCTTTTTTTTTCCCCATTAATGGATGGAGAAAAGATTCAATCCAGGTCACATGTGTTGAGCACCTATGTAATTTTTTGGTAGGTGCCCTGGCATAGGAAGAATTTGCCCTTGTTCTGAGGAGTAAGAGGGAGAGAGTGCGGATAACTAAGCATAGTATATGACCATGGTTTTCAGTGGGTTCATCTAGGATTCTGCAGTATGGCCTCAAAGCAGCCATGAGGTAGGACAAGGGGTGGCCAAGGACCTGTGTTAAGCAAGCTAATTTGCTAAAAGAAGTTTTCAAACTCAGTGTATGGCTGAGTGTGTTAAGTGCTTTAAGTGCTACAAAGCAGGGAAAAAGAAAGTGTGCCTAAGAGGAAACAATTAATTCCACTTCCATGGAAGAGCTCCACAGGGCCCATGAGCTGGGCATTGAGGGATGGGCAAAATTTCAACAAAACAGTAAAGCGTCTTCCTTGTTGAGAAAACATGGGTAAAGACAGAGACTTTGAAGCACAAAGCATGCTCAGGGAACCATCAATAGGATTAATGAGAGGTTAGTAGGGGTCTTGAAGCGTGCAATAGGCATTTTGCTTAGAAAAATAGCTTGCAATGGAATGTGGAGCTCTTATTATCACACTGTAAGAAGAGGGATGAGGCAGAGATTTTTGAGTGTGGATATATTATGAGAAGAATTATGTTCTAGAAAGGTGTTTCTGGGGGCACCTGGGTGGCTCAGTCAGTTAAACATCTGACTCTCGATTTCAGCTCAGGTCATTCTCAGGGGTCCTGGGATCGAGTCTTGGGTTGGACTGGCTCTGTAGAAAGAAAGAAGAAAAAAGAAGAAAAGAAAAAAGAAAAGAAAAGAAAAGAAAAGAAAAGAAAAGAAAAGAAAAGAAAAGAAAAGAAAAGAGAGAAAAGAAAAAAGAAAAAAGAAAGAGAAAGAAAGAATGAAAGAAAGAAAAAGATGATAGATAGATAGATAGATAGATAGATAGATAGATAGATAGATAAATAGATAGATAGATGTTTCTAGTAGGGGAAGGAAGCCTCCCAGGTGGGCCGAGTCCAGATTCAGGGAGAACAATTAAAGGACAGATACAATCTGTATAAGAGACGATGGTGTTGGGAAGCAGGGGCATAGCAGGACAAGCCTGATGGTTTTCTTTTTTAAAGATTTTATTTATTTATCCATGACAGACATAGGGAGAGAGGCAGAGGGAAAAGCAGGCTCCCTGGGGGAGCCCGATGTGGGACTCGATCCCAGGACCCCGGGATCGCGCCCTGAGCTAAAGGTAGATGGTCAACCACTGAGCCTCCCAGGTCCCTCCAGATGGCCCCTTCTTTTGCACTGGTGGTTCCAGAGGATGTGGGGACCTGGCAGGAGAGGAGAGGAACCAGGGATCACCCCAAGGTTCCAAGTCTAAGGGGCGAGGTGGAATGCCATGCCACTCCTGGAGTGGAAGAATGGTTGAAGATCGGAGACTGAGTGGAGAGGAGGTAGGAGGGAATCAAGAAGAAGGGCTTGGGGAACACATAAACATGAGGGTCAGCCAGAGGTGGAGGCAGTGCTTCAGGAGTCGGGGAACGAACAGGATCCCAGGAAGCACAGGTGGGGACACAAGCCAATGCTTTGGGACGATGGAGCAGGATGAGCACTGGGAAGAGACCTGACACTCGGGAGGTAACTGCTGACCTAAATAAAGCAATTTCAGTGGGCGGGCGTGGGTGAACATCAGACCACAGTGAGTGGAGGAGGTAGGCGAGTGGAGATGGCATTCTCTCTTGGAAAATTTGGCAGCACAGGGAAGGAAAGAGATTGGATGAGAACTTGAAAGAGGAACGGGGGTGCAAAAAATTTTTTTATGGATAGGAGAGATTTGGGTAGATTTTTAGGTTGAAGAAATGAAATTGAGGGGGAGGAAGGGAGGATGCCAATAAGCATAAAAAAATGTAAGGGATGGAAAGATTTATTTTTACAAATTTTTTGATGTCTATCTTTTTCATCAGAGCAGGGAGTCATAACAATGTGACTTCTTTCCAGTCTTAAATTAGAACAACTCAACAATTCCTCTCAATCTCCACTTGCCTCTAAGAAATCATGTCTTTTGTGGCGAAAGAGGTTTTTGACTGTTCAAAACACCTACTAGTGTATTTTAGAGGTATGTTTCTTTTCTTGAGCTTAGTTACACATTTTCGTTGTCTTTTGATTTTTTTTCTAAAAATATCACTAGTAACTGGAACAACGATAATTATCTTATTTCTTCTTTAATATGTATAGTGTGTCATGTATCTATTTGGTGTGTGTGTTCATTTCCAGAGCCACAGGAAGATGGTGTTTAAGAAGGAGAGAATCAAGGGCTGCAAAGAAGGCAAACGACAGAGATTTTAGAATGTCCATCAGAGGTCATTCTTGACCTCATCTAAACCAATGGCTTTTGTGGCTAAAGAGGTTCTCAAGTATTGACAGTATAATTGAGTGCTTTTTAGAGTCCTATGTCTCTTCTTCTGCTTAGTGGTATTTTTAGTGAGGGCCAAAGGCCAGTTGCAGTGGATTGATAAATTACTGGGAAGTAGAAGAAGAGGTGGCAAACAGAGGCAACTATGTGAGGAAATCTGACTTGGGGGGAGGGCTGGATGGAAGATTAAGAAGGAGTTATCTGCTTGTTTTTTCAAACACGAGACACGTGAGTACACTTATATGCTGGTGAGAAGACTGCATCCAAGAGGACGAGATTGATGATATAAGGACCAGAAGGGATGACTTGACCAGTGGGGTCTCAGAGTAGATGAGAAGAGAATTCAAAGCACGGAAGGAAGAATCCCCCTCTGGGGCCACAAGGGACACCTTCATCTAGAAAGGAGAGGGGTGGTGAGGGCAGATATTGGAGAACAGCCCAGGGTCATGTTGTCAGCTCGAGGCAGAGCTGGACTAGGATTCATTCCTCCCCACACCTGCTCTAGAGCATTGTGTCATCACTCTTGTACTTTCCCCCTCATGGAAATGGCCCAAGTGTTTTACATATACTAGGACAAACCATACAAAATAATTTTCCAATTCATGGGTCAAATATTGGTCATTGCATATTATCATGCATATATCATTATATATATTTATATATCATGCATATATCATAAATATATTTATATATATTAAGCTCCATAATTCACAGATGAAAAGGCTGAAAAACATGGTAAAGAGGGTAAAGATATTAATGTTCCCAAGGCCACCCAGCAAGGAAATAACGGAGCAAGGGTTTGAAGTCCACTCCTTGAGTCCAAGGTCAATGCTCTTGACTTACTAAATCTGTTTACTGAATGTGCTGAATTTATCGATTGAATTTATTCTTCTTTGTGAATTTCCAAACCCTCCTCTTGATTCCTCAGACAAGGGAGGCAGTTGGGGAGCAGGGAGGGGTGTGGAGTGATGGGTGGAGATGGGGAGCCGAGGCCGAGGCTGTGTCTGTGGCAGTTTCGATTCCCCTTTATCATCAACTCTGTCCTAAAGTGTTTTATAACTTGAAAATTCAATGAATACAAAATGCTGGTAAACTGCATCCCAAAACCACTGATATCTTTTACTCACAGCCTTATTTTTCTGGTATGTGCACAAGTGAATTTTTATCTATCTGAAAAATTTCAAAACCAACTCTATATCCTTGACTAACCAAGGTCTGCATGGTTGAGGCTTGGAAGCAAAAATCAAGAGTTGTCCAATGCCCTGACCACAATAACGCAAGCCAAGCAGCTTTTTCCAACACATTCAGGGGCAAGAGCATCTCCATTTTATACACACTTTTTATCATGACAGACGCATTTTAATAGGAACAGCAGCTCTAAGGCATGGGTCTTACCCTTTCCTGCTTCTGCTAGAAGAACTCTTAGTGGCCTGGGAGCTTTCGGACAGAAGCTCATGCTCTGTGATTCACAAAATGGAAATCTGGCATTACATGCCGGTGACATTCACTTCTGCGGCAGCTCAAGCAGCAAAAAGCCATATGCCACACACCTCAGATCCAGCCAAGCCACGCAAACGGAAATGTGAAAGAGAAATAGGGAAATCAGGACCAGAAAAGTTCTCGGGAGCTGATTGCCTCCAGCACCTAAAACACACAATCGCTGTGGCAAGAATCAAATCTTCCTACTCTTATGACACTCTTAGATAATGCATTTTTTTTCTAATTTAAGATCACTTTGGGAGGTAAAGGTAAAATATCAAAGACAATTTTTGTGAATGGCACGGTGTGCTCACGTTTACTATGCAGCGAGGCTGCTACACAGGCATGTGTCTGTTGGCTGTACTCAGGGAGACAGCAGTCACCTATATGGGTGGACTGCCATCAGGCATGTGTGTCCTCTGCACTGAAGGTCTCTCAGCAGCCATCCTGTGAAAGGATAAGCACTGTTATTGACGTTATTTTCCCCACTGGCCTGGAAATAAGACTACCGGGAAACAGCGTACTCCCCCAAATGGTCAGCATATGTGAGCTAAAATGAAGGGGAAAAAATGAAACAGAGGGATTTCTTTTTCAATAGGGGATCCAACCACTCTCCTGGGAAAAGAGAAATTTGGTTTATTTTATGACTGCCCTATGTCTTTGAGGCTTTCAATCACCTTATAGAAAGCTCTGTAGGTGGAAAAATAATTACTACTGCCATTTTTGTTAAGAAATGAATGGCGAAATCATTTTGTAATTCCCTCAAAGTATTGACATCTGAAGAAGAGACTCCGATTGAAGGATCTAGAAATATTTCTCAATAAGGCCTACTGGTATTTTGGACAAGAAAATTCTTCATTCTGCAGAACTTCAGAATACTTATGGTCTCCAGGAATTGAGTAAGAGTGACCGTACCATATTTAAACAGTGTAAATTAATTCAGTTTATTGCCTAGGAAGACTGTTTTAAATAATGTGTGAATTAAACACTTCTGGCCCTTTATTATTTGACATTCAACCCAAAGTAATTGGGCAGATACTATTTCAAAAACATCTGGAGAATATTAAGGTTTAAAGCTATATTTCTTGTTCCCAATGGTATATTGACTTAACTGAGAAAGAGAAGTTTATAAACAAATAACTACTACTATACAGGTAGGAGAATTTTTCCAAAAGAAGTTCAGACTTCCATATCATGGGGGCAGAGGAATAAAATTTCATTCTGAATGAAAGGGAAATGATAACCATCCAAGGTGGTACCCCTGAAGTGGCACTGTGTAAAATCCTAAAACAATTTCAATGAGCAGATGGGGGAAGGCATGGTGGCAGAAGGAATGAGAGTGAACACATATCTGTGATATGAAAGTACCATGGCATACACAAGGAATTATGAGCAATTCATGACATGCAGAGCTTAGAGCAGGTGCAGGGTGAAGACATGAGAATGAAGCAAGAAAAGTAGTTTATGTCGACTGAAGAGAAATCTAGACATCTTGCTAAGGCCGTGAAACTTTATGAGGCAGGCAATGCACAGGCACAGATGGATTAAAAGCAACAGTGATATGGTCAGATATGTGTTGGAGGACATTTGGAAAGTGGGAAGGTTTCAAAGCTGGGGGATAAGTTACTGTAATAGCTGGTGTCTCAGTTAGTTACTGCCATACTAATGCCACGTAACAAGTAATCCCATAGCTAAGAAGTTCTTCTCATACTCACAGCTCTTTAGGTCAGCTGAGTGGCAGTTTTTAGCTGCAATTCTGGGGGCTGACTAGAGAAACCGTACTCTATATGCCTCATTCTGAGATCTACACGTAGGCACAGTGGCCAGCCAGGGTACGTACTTTATCTCAGGATGAAGGCAGGTGTGCAAGAGCCCAAGCCAACCGCATAAGCAACATTCAGGCCTCTGTTCACTTCACATTTCTGAGCATCTCACTGGCCAATGTCGAAAGTTAAAGGGCAGGGGAAATAGGTTTCACTCCCCCATCAGATTGTGACAAGGACTCCAACGGAGACATAAAGAACTGCAACCAGCCATTCAACCTACCAGATGTGGAGTGAGAAAAGCGGAAGATCTGAGCCTAGGCAATAATGAGAAGGCAGAGGAGCTTATAGTGATTGTAGTGACTTTGGCCACTGATTGGTTTCCCAAAGAGAAACTAGTCTGTAAAATTCCAAATAGAAACTCACTGGCCTGCCAGCTCCATGAAGTCAGAACCCACCTGTACTCCCGGTGCCTAGCACCATGCTTTCTGTGTCATGAACACAAAGTAATCTCTGTTGAAAGATGAATAGCAGTTGAAGTGCAGGTTAAACAGTGACACCATTCACCAAAATGGGGAACACTGACATGACCATGCCGTGCATAGGAAGGTTGCGGGATAGTGACATTAAATACCGTCTAGTTACCAGGCACTGAGTAGACCCTGAGAATACAGAAAAATGCAAGGCTCTGCTCTCAAGGAGCCTGAGTATTAACAGACCACTGCAGCTCACTGTGGTAAGTTCTAGGGTAATGGTATTATTCATGGGGCCAGAGCAAGGGGATCACTTGAGGAACATCTCTGTACGCTGATGCCACCAGTGACAATGGCCAGCTTGAGAACTTTCCCAGGGAAGATGTAGGCCCCGTGTGGGAATGATATCTGAGTTAACCACCTGCCTACATGACTTCCTCCCCCATCATTTCCCTGAGAACCTACTACTGTTTTTCATTTCAACAGAACTGCATGGAAAACACATAGAAACAAAAGGAGGGGCAAAGAGGAGGATTGGAGAAGAAGAAACTAGCAGTTTAGAATTCTCATCTTTCATATTCAAGTTTTCTGGTTTATTTTTCTTCCTACAACAAATTTAGCCTTGTTTTGGTACCTTCTTCTTCCCTCCCCACCTTTGCACCTGTTTTTGACCTGCCTGACCTAGTGGCTCTATGCTAGGTAGAGGTGGAGAGAGCAGCTCGCATTTGGTGTTGGACCAGGTGTAGACTGGACCGATCACTCACTGCTGCTCAGATATAAAAGCACAGTTTTGAAAAACTTGCACAGGCATATAACGAATTTAGATTAGCAGGGGAATTATACACATTTAAATAATAAAATACATTTTTAAACGTCTGATCCCTTAGGTCTGGTATGTTTGCAGGAGATATTTAGACATTTCACCTGGGATCTTCTAACTTCTCCTACCTCTTCTGCTGGAGTCTTAACAAATGGTTTCTGACACTACTCTCTCATTCTGACTCCCGTCTCATCTCATCGAGGGCACCTCTTTGCCTTCCATCCCTTGCCTCTTCCTAACATCTGGCACCCTGAGCTGGCAATAAAAAGCACCTTCATGACAGCCCCATTATGTTCTTCTGTTCCACCTTAGGAAACATAGCCCTTGGTACAACTGTGTTCCCAACTCCCATAGCACATAATTTTCTCTGCAATTACAAGATAAATATTTTCTTTTAAATCAAGAAGGACTCGTATTTTAGGAGAGATTCCCATCTAATGGTACTCTCCTTAGCTATCCAACTCTGATTCTTATCTGCCCTTTAATTTAAGACACCTAAATCTCATTATGCTTTACTTAAGATGTAGGCAATTTCCTTTTAATTGGACGTATACTAACAAAATGATTTCTGTGCCATTATCAAATCCCTAACACAATCCACAATGGAATATGAAATTCAGGTCATAGGAACCAGTTAACAACTCATGCAGCACCCCGAAGTGTACTTAACAAAAGAGGAAGAAGTTTCAGAAGTCATTGAACAGAGTTATGGAGAGCAGCGAACTTAAGAGTCCCCATTATGTCCATGTTCAGGGATGGTCTGCAGCTGAACCAAGCGACTGATATATCGTACTGCTGCCCAGCAGAACATCCCATCAATTCTTTTTGTCTCATAATTGGCAAGTATCAGGTTAGTGCATGTTACTCACACAAAGAAACATACTGACTTCTAGGAAGACACTGGAAATGCGGAGAGCTCTAAGCTAGACCTTGAGTGCAAAGAAACCTCCGAGATGCGTATGTCACTATTGTTAGGGCTTATCCAAAATTACTCATCAGACTCAATCACAGTAATTATCAGTTTTATACATGCTCTAGTTAGGGCAAATGTCAAGAAAGCAAAACAGGCTAGCAGTGTTTTCAGCCAACTAAACCCAATAGTTGATCTTTAAACAAGTTTTACATGGCTTAGCTATTTTGTAGGGAAATTACATCAACAGAGTCAACAAAATCCAACTTTCTCTGCATGACTCCGGATACAATCCCTTCATAAAGAGAGATGGCCAGGCTATCAAAGGCATGACCCAGAACAGTCCTTGGAAATGGGCCACTTCATGATCACCCCCACGTTTCTCACAAAAGCCACACAGATGCTGTGCAGCTGGGACCACCAAGACAGCATGCTGGGATGCGTGTTCTATTAACTTAATCACTAAATCCACAGGAGAAGCTTGTCTTTTTCCGAAAATGTTTGCCATCAGCGTTGCCATGACTAGCCTTTTCCTTTTCAGAGGCATTTAGAAACCTGTGTCACCTAGTATTTGCTTTAGGTCACACTGAGCTAAGTAGTTTATCTGTCGGACTTGGTCCAGGGCTCAGAGCCCGCCTCGGGGTGTTCATTTTCCATCCCCATCTCACAGATGAGCAATCTGGAGCTCAGCGGGCTGAATCCCTTGCACAAGGCTATGCAGCTGGCTGGGGAGGCCTGGGCTCTTGAATGACCAGTGTGCTGTGCTTCTGAGGTTCGGCTAAGCCCCTCAGACACTGAAAATATGTCTGTGGGGAGGCTGGGGAGGAGCATCCCTCACTATCAGGAACCCACACAGAGGACTTTCTCCTCATTTAGGAATCTGCCCCCACTGTAGTCAAAGTCTCCCTTTGCAGTCAAACCAAATTTCAGTGGGTTCCCACACAGAGATATGGGAAAATCTGTAGTTCTAGATATTTGAACAAACTACCTCAGAAAATCAAAGCAGCTCAATTATATATACTACATGACCATGTGCAAATGACTGTCTATTTAGGTTTTGTCTGCTGGCACCAGCACCTCCCATTTGTATGGGGCAATTTACAAAGTCAACATTTAAGGGCCTAAGTCTCAGTGATTTGGGGAAATACCATTGTTATTATTATTGTTGTTGTTGTTATTTTTGCTACCACTAGTTTACAGAGTGAGAAAGGGTCTGGGGGCTAAAGGACATGCTCAAGGACACACTGCTGGCAAGGGACCCTGGGACAAGGCTGCCTTCAGACTTTCCTGCTGGGCTCAGGCTCAGCCTCGTTCTCTCCTCTCCACCTGGCATTCTCAATGGGGCAGGGATTGTGCCCCCAGGGGGAGAAATTTGGTTCTTGGAGGAACAGGAAAAAGAAAAAACAAACAACTTACTTTCTTAATGTATAAAGCACAGATATACACACAATACATAAACGGGTAACAATGTATTTGGTAATTAAAATTTCAGGGGGAGGGTGATTAAGGGAAGGATGTCTAAAAGACATCCTAGGGAGGTGGTAATGCAAGAGTCTGGGAAATAACACTTCATGCCACCTGCCTTGGTCAGGCCCATGTCACCTGCAATTAAAACATTTCTTTTTAGAAAGTGTACATACTGGGGTCTATTTAAAAAGATGTCTCTTGAAAAAAACAATAAGTTAATAAAGTTGGTTTCTTTCTCAGTCTTTCAGCTGTCTCTAGATAGCACAATTGATACTGATGAAGACTGTAGGAGACATACCTTGATTGCTGTCCCAATGGAAGTGGCAAATTTCATTTAAAAAAGTGAATGACCTTAAGTGAGTACCTTAAAAGCACTCATTTAAACACATGCACATGTGCACACACACGAAGCCATTTGCTACCTATCCAACAGGAAACATCAAAAGAAAAAATAAATCTATTCATATAATGCATTTGCTTCTACAGGAAGTGCGATTTCCTTCGTGTCAAACCTAAAGACCTTTGTGAAACATGAGAAGCCTCTTGAATAAATACTTGTAAATGGCCTAGACAGCTGAAAAATGGATAACCTCCTTGTACGACATCAGGGCCCTTTAAAAGACTTCTCCTCTACTTAAATATTCATGTTTCAATTAAAACATACACCTACTTTATTAGCTACCCCAGGCCCCGTTCAGATCAATACCAGCAGCCCTAGATGGAATTCTAATGAAGATAAACAACACTGAGTCCTCCCCAGCTTCCCCTGGGCACGGATGCACAAAGCCTCCTTTCACAACTTGCTCCAAGATATTTTACAGTCACCTGCCTCATGCAAATGAGGAGATTCATGTTTATTCATGGTGAGAGTTACAGACCACGTTTCATTCCTTAGGCCAGCTCTGCTAACCAACAAGAGCGCCGTCTGCACCACTGTGAGGTTGAGCTGGCCTAGGAAGGGGACTCCGGAATATATAATTGCCCCCTGAAAAGCATGCACAGAAAGTCAGTAAGCTGGAAACAGTTCGGGGAGTGAACATATTTCCCTTTCTTATTCATGCAATCACTGCCTTTAAGCTCTCAAACAATCCCTTGTCTACACCACACCAAAATCCATGAGAGGTGACTAGTTAGTGGCTATTTTCCATGGATAATCTTCCAGGGGACTTCCCAGGATGTGAGCTCTGTTCTGCTCTCCAATGCTTCCTAATTGAGATTTTCTCCCACTGACTCAGAAGGAGCTCGTAGCCTAGCCAGGGGCAGCTGCGGCTTTGTCTGATGGGCCTGGGTTCTCCCTGTGCACAGTCTCTCCTATTTTAAGGGATGGCTTCTCATCTGCAAGCCCCGAGATTCCAACCTCTATCGTGTGTGCTTTGCATATTATGCTGCTGGGTAAAGTTTCAAAATAGTGCTTTTGCTCTAGAGTGACTACATTTTTCAAATCATTAGTTTCTTACATTTTGGCAATTTGAAAGCACGGCAAAGTCATTTGATCTTGTTTTTAATGCCGATTTTGATAGCATCTAAGGTAACACTGATGCCATGAACAAATATTCTGAAGGTATCTAGAAGGCTCACACATCCCCAGAGAGGTCCGCGCAGTGAGGTAATGGCTACAGAGGCCTTAACTCTCTCCATCCATTAAGCACCTGAGCTTTTGTGAAACCTGATTTTTAGGCTGCTGCTCATGGCTTGTCACATGGAAAACTAAGGTGCCTAATAAAGTTATTTCTTGCCAAATCCACGATGTTTTCAGTTTAAACCCTTTTTCTGTCAAAATTAAATGAGTTCACTCAGTTCAGACCCTAATCTGTGGTACACAGACAGCTTTACTTTTTCTTTTTCTCTTTTCTTTTCCCTTTCCTTTTCTTCCTTTCTCTTTCATTTCTTTTCTTTTCTTCTTTCTTCTTTCTTTCTTTTCCTTCCTTCCTTCCTTCCTTCGTTTTTTAACATAATGTGGCCCCCCAAATGTTTTCTTTTAAAAGGGATAATTTACTCATTTTTCATAGACAGGATTTATCTTATTACATACAAAAGGAATACAACTGCATATGACATTTTACTTCCTCGAAGCATTTTTACATTTATTACTTCAATTTAGTATTGCACCACCATAAGAGAGGGGGATGGGATACTGGTATCCACTTTTTCAAAAATTTTCAAGCATAAAGTTCCTGAGTAGCAGAACCAGTTGGGTTAGAACGTAGGCCTTACAAACCAATGGACAGACAACGTCACTGACATACACGATTTGTACTAGTTGGTGGTTTGTGTTATATGTAGCAATTAATGGCCATTCTATAGATGTGATTCACCTTTAGAGATCAAATCTACCTTCATGAAAAATCTTCATGAGACCTTTGGCCCCATCTCAAAGATATAACTGGTGTGTTGTGCAACTGGACACTGGGATAACAGAGGTTTCCAAATCTCCCCTCCCCCAGGTGATTCTAGGGTTCAGGCAAGGCTGAAAGGTTGAGAAACAGTGCTACACACAAATATCGCTTTTGCTGTGTATATCCTTGCTAGAATTTCTAAAGAGGCATGGTCTACGACAAAAGCTTTAAATGAGATCCCCATACCTGAAATACCAAATCACTTGTGTCTTCTTTCCTACCCTGCTTAAAAAAATGAGGGCTTCAGTGAAATGATTATGGGGCCACTTGTGTGCTGAGGTATCCAGCTGCAGTTTAAGCTCTTTGCTAATGCCCATAAAAATGAATAATGCATGCTCTAAAATATTGGTAATAAAAGGCAAAAACAGAATACAAACTCAATGGCCTGAATCAATGGATTATTCTGCAGAGACTGCTATATTGGGAAACTGGAAGAAAGTATTTTTCAAAGCATAAATATTTTAATCACTCTCTAATTCTACTGCTTTCACATAAATAAAAAACACCGCATCTTCTGCTTTGCCCCAGTCTACAGCAACAAGAAGACAGCTGCTTTTCCAAACATTCACTTCCAGCCAAAGCATTAACTACCATATATTATATATCTCCAAACTAGTGTCCTAAGCAAAGTGGGTTGTAGAAGAACTTTTTGCATCTGCTAGAATCTAGTTAGTGTTTGTAAAATCAGGATTTTGAATTGAGAGATACTGCTTCTCCAGTAATGAGCTGAAGAAAGCAGATAGCTAAGCCCTTTCTTATAGAACCTGGGTGGCAGGTCGACAAGGAAATTCGCCATCCATGCTTCAGTTCAAAGTAGTGACAGTCTGAGACAGTGTTCAAGAAAACTGAAAAGAAAGTGTGTCTCATGTTGGGCTCTTTTAAGATATTCTGAATTCAAATTTGGACAATCTTCAGAAACAAGAAAAACATTAAATCTACCAATACACCAAATCCACATTTGTTCCTAAAATCAATAGCTTCTACTACCAAGTTATTAACAGGAAGAAAAGTGAACTGATTACAATTTCAGCTCTTCTTCTTCCTTTCCAAGTTTATTATCCGGCAAAGCACAGCACTGGCTGATAGACAAGCAGCAAGAAAAAAAAATCAGGAAGACCCTGACCTAGAGGCCCTCATACAGGGCCCATCTTTCAAAACCCTGTTAGAGGCAAAATGGGGACATAAAAGAAAAGGGACACAGTTAAATCTGTGCTTGAGCAATCACTGGCGAAACTCTGACTGGTATTCAACAACAACAAAAAGCTCGTCTATGTTTTAATACCTTAAGTTGATACACACAAATACAGATACAAATTTAATACATCTCAAATTAAATATATATATTATGGTAGGCAGAAAAATGCACCCCCCCATTGATGTCCACATTCCAATCCCCAGAACCTGTGAATATGTGACCCTATATGGCAAAGGGGAATTCAGGTTGCAGATAGAATTGAGGTTCCTAATCGGCTGACCTTAATATAGGGAAGATTATCCTGGATTATCCAGGTGGTCCACTGTAATCACAAGGGTCAGTAAGAGTGAAAGATTCAAGCCAAAGAGGGATTAGAGTGATGAGGTGTGACGTGGGAAGGACAGGCGGGACCCACAGTTGGCTGGCTTTGAAGATAAAAAGGGCCATGAGCCAAGGCATACGGGTGGCTTCCAGAACTTGAAAGGTAAGGAGAGAGGCCAAAGAGGCCCAAGAGCGGCCAAAAAGGACTACAGCTCTGCTGACTCCTTGATTTTAACCTATCTGGTTTCTAAACTATGGAACTGTGAGAGAGTACATCTGTACTATCTAACTACAAAGTCTGTGGCAATTGGTTCCAACAACCATAGAAAACTAGTACACACATGATAAAATAGTATATGACTTTTCTGTTATACCAAAGTAAGGCACAAGTAATACAAAAAAGGCAACCAAAGCAAAAATATTTCATGTGCAACATTTAAATCCCTTGTCATTCCCATCCCTGACCCACCTCTGGTATCCACTCTCGACCAATGGATATGTGTACATAGGATGGGACCCTCGGCGTCTTAGCTTCCGGCTGCCTGTTCATAGCCGTAAACTGCTGTCACTACTTGGCAGCTCAGATATGATGCTGGACTGACGTTTATGATTGGTAAACAATGCAAAAAGATGGCACTAGGGCCACAATAAGAAACTATCCCCCAAACGTGGCCCTTAGATCTTGCCAAAGGCAGTTTTCACTTACACATAAGTTAAATATGAAAAAAAGTTTCAGAGTGACACTTTAGGGACCTCACCCTGCACAGGCAGGATTACATGACCACTGACCCAAGTATCCAGCCATGAGGAGCCACACGGACTCCTCCAGACTGAGCCTCTGGTTCCCTTTGCTGATGTATTCTCAGGGCTTCATTTCATAAACTGTATGTTCTGTAGGACTGGAGTGTCTAAGTGCTCGCCCTCTTGAGCTATTTGGTAGTATTTTCCATATGCCTTATGTGTACATAGACCAACAACAAGAACATTTATTTGCATTATTATCATTTACAAAAATGCCGATTTCTGGAATTCAGAAGAAGCAGAGTGAATGAAATCCTCTCAGGAAGCAGACAGTTCTCTGATGCCAGAACACATGACAGCCTGGGAGGTCCTCTTCTGAAGGAACAGGTGTCCCTTGCACAAGATTGCTGAGGACCGGATGGCTTTCAGAAGCACTATAGTACACGAAGAGTTGATCTGATCCAGGGGCAAGGTGGCCTTGGCCATTTCAGAGACTATTTAACTGTTCACTTTTTTTTGGCCTTGATTGTATAGAGGTCTCCCTGCGACTTTGTTCCTTTTTCTCAGGGATGATTTGTACCTGAATTGCAAAGTCCCTAGTAATCAGGTGAAGTGCACTTAGGAGGCTACTGAATTACTGGGTTTCTTTCCTTCACCTCTCTTTTTCAGTCATGCCTGCCCCTGGGAATAGCAGCTAAGACCCTTGGCAGCTCTAGATTGTAGCTTGCAGATCAGTGCTCTCACAGAGGGGCGTCACTAGGGCCTATTTCAATGAATTAGATAGATGGCCCAAGGCGACTGGGATAGAATGGTGTTTGTCGGCCTCAGCTGCAGGTAAGATCATCACGCTGATGGACACGGTCAGGTTGGAACTGGACTGAGGCTTGGCAAAGAGTGTTATTTCCTTTTCCTGGTTTTCTTTTTTTCAACCAATATCAGTTCAAGATGCCAAGAACCAGAAATATGGTGGAAAAGAAGGATGGAATGTAAGTTCAGAGGAAAGGTGACAGGAGGGCAAAGATCAATGAGACAGTTGAAATTCTGATATTCTCTTATGCCCCAAGCACCAGCTGTGAAGGCCCTACAGGACTGTGAGATCAGACCCTTAGACTCTTAGCAACAGCTATGTCCCAGGACCAGGTCAGCAGGCATGGGTGGTGGATCAAATCTACATCCAGAAAATAGCAGCAAATTAAAAGTATTGAGGACTCTCCCAATATTCCTGTCCTAAACATACCTGTCCCAACCACCAATTATTACTGGCCTTGTGATTATCATTAACAAGGCCTTTATCTAAG
Organism: Canis lupus familiaris; assembly: GCF_011100685.1. Classification (NCBI taxonomy): domain Eukaryota; kingdom Metazoa; phylum Chordata; class Mammalia; order Carnivora; family Canidae; genus Canis; species Canis lupus. The sequence goes on from NC_049235.1 coordinate 48,426,808, forward strand.
GATAGAGATTTTATCTTGAAAAGTTTACATGGGCAGCCCTAGTAGTCCAGCGGTTTAGTGCCTGCCTTGGGCCCAGGGCGTGATTCTGGAGTCCCGAGATTGAGTCCCACATGGGTCTCCCTGCATGGAGCCTGCTTTTCCCTCAGCCTGTGTCTCTGCCTCTCTCTCTCTGTGCCTCTCATGAATAAATAAATAAAATCTTAAAAAAAAAAAAAAAGGCAAAGGCCATCTTAAATAATTAAAGAAAAAAAGAAAGAAAAGTTTACATGATATTTCTGCTTCCTCTAAGTTGGTTAACACTGTTCTCAGCACCCAATATTTACTTACAAACAGAAATGTGAAATTTGTCCGTTCAAAGAATTGAATGCTTTCCATAAACTAAAAAATGTTCCATATAAACTTACTCAACTCCCTCAAAGAGATTTTGCACTTCAATAAAAATTCTTTTTGACACAGCAAAGGACAGATTATCTCAACACATCCATAATCCGCGAAGAAATCAAGTTGCTTAAACAGAGCAGCCTTCCTGATCTTTCTCTAACAGCCACCCGCACAGGTGGAGCAGGAGGCATTTTTCCCGGAGGATGTTGCCGTAACAAGGCTTCCTGGACTAATGTCCTTAAGGGAAAATGTTAATCTAGATGACACATTTCAGGAAAGGGTCTCTGCTGGTGGCTCCAGTTTGGTTAGCCAAAAGGAACAAAGCTGCTCCAAGTTCATCCCTGGAGAGATGAGAGCATCATAAACACAAAGCTCATGTCCATACAGGTGTGTATAGCTAAGGGGCCCCACCAGATGTGGGACTTCTTTGGGGCCCAGAAACCTGCTGCCCCTGCATCAGATTCCCCTTACCTTGTTAAAGTCTTCAGAAGTTGCCCTCATTTCCTTCCAGGTCTTGTTCAGGAGCTGGATACAGATGCAGAAGAACTCCTCGAAGGATCGGTCGTGGGTGAAGAACATTGGGTGGAAGTCGTTGCAGGTCTCACTAGCTGGAAGAAAGAGCAGGGACGTTAGAGAGAAAGTTTGCAGAGTGAAATGAGAGGACACAGTCACACATAGGTGTCCCAAAGAGAGATGACAGGGCTCAAGCCACAGTGGACATAAGGTGTTTTTGAAAAAGCAACCTAATGACAGTCCCTGTGCAACTGTCAAGTTGAAGGTCAGCCAGTGAGACCAGTCCCTAGGCACGGATTTTGCCTGAAGGAAGTCAGCTCCTAACCAACCCCCACGACAAGACCCTTACATCTTTTTTTTTTTTTCAGGATCCCTGGTGTTGAATATGGGCTCTGTGCCTGCTTTTTGACCTTAAAAGGACGATTCAAACAAACTGGCCTCTTTGTCACAGCTCCATCACCCTTAATTTCCCCTTTCTCGACAGAATAACTGGCAGAGGATGAGCTTTCTCGAGCACACAATTAATTGCAACTTTGAAAATAGCATCCTTGATTATTTCTCCAGGGGGCTCTTTCCCTCTTACGGTAGTAAGCAGGGGGACATATGAGATCATATACCATCTGATGCCATTAACCATTTGTTTTGCATTCCCAGACACAGATGGCTGGAGGTCAAAGCAACCCAAATGGCTCTGGAGGCCGTGAATGGTCCAGTCCTGGACCAAAATGTGAAATCAGCCAGACTGCCTTCAGGCCTCCCCATTGTAGAGCTTGGGTGTCAGAGCCAGCGCTCTGAGCTCTAGCTGTGCCTACCTCTCCCCTCCTTCCCAGACTAGCCACCCTCTCATTGCTTCCCTGCTATCTGGGCAGCTTACATTTTTATACTCCTTTTACATACATCTTATCTGATCTTTACAATGCTTCTTACGGTTCATGCCTTACGGATGAGGATACTAGAAGGAGCCAGGTTTTGTGGCCACCCCCCACTCAAAACAGTACCCTAAATTTTTTTTTTTAATATAAGCTATTGTGCATAGTGAAAGAATTCCTATTTTAATTGGAATCTCTTTAAAGGCTAATTAGCCTTCAGGGTTCCAAACGGTGGAATTTCAAGCCCTGGAAGCCTAGGAGAAGAGGATGAGGCAGGGCAGGAGCTGGGTTTATAGCAGAGACCTTGGGTACCTGGGAAAGCCCTGCACCTGCTATGTGGCTGACTCTACCCAGAGAGAATCCTCTGGTGCAGGCCCCAGCAAGTAAAACTTAATCAAAGCTAAGGGAACACACTCTGCTCTGGTGAGGCCCCGAGCTACCCTGCACCAACCTCTTCTATCATAGAGGATTCCAGTCTTCTGAAAGGGTAGATATGAAGATCCATAAATGCTATTTTCTTCCAGACAAGCTAAGGACACAGGCTAACAGCAACGTACAGTCATGTAGGAAAGGTCTGGGTCTGAGGACAAAATCTGGGTTCCAGTCCAGCTCATGCCAATTAGGAGCAAGTCATTTACCTCTCTGCACCTGGATTTTCTTAACTAAAAAAATGTTAATGAGATCTCCTTGTCCATCTTCATGGGTTTTGGAAAGGATTAGATGACATGACCCACGGGAAAGTGATTTGAAAGGAGAGAAGTTGTCGCAAACGTGGAGCAAGGTGGTGATGATAAGGAATGTTGTGCCAGCATATCATTGCTGAGAACATGGGCCATTCTTTGATTTCCCCCTAGTTCCTAGTCAAGCCTGTTCACATCTCAGAAATTAGCAGCAAGAACATATGTCACCCCAGCCCCCAGCCTGTGTCACTGGCAGAAAAATGGCAAGAGTGAAGTTCTGACCTGGGACACGAAGCTATTTAAAGAACTTGGAACGTAAACACAGGCGGTTGTGTGTTTGCTGCCCTGGGCAATGAGCTGTCAGTCTCAATTCCGTAAGCACTGAAGCCGGTGGAATTTACAAGTCCACAGCAGCACTCTCAAACTCTACTGCTATCCAAGACTCATGATTAATCACATTATCACCATATCTTTTGGGGCCCACTGTGATCATATGCGTACTTTATGCCCTAGTTAAAGTTTTTATGGGATTACTGAGATAACCAGACAAAACAGACCAACAACCCCTGCCGTTGCTTGGTGAAGAGAGAGGGAAGAAACATCATTAATAATAGAAAATATACACTGGGTACATATCATGTGCCAGGGGCTCTTCTGGTGTTATCCTCACGACAACCTGGGATGTAGGCATTATGCTTATCCTCATTTTATATATAAGGAAGATAAAACTTGGAGATATTAAACCTTTCATCATGAACTTTTTTGAGGTGGCCCCCAAATGAGGATCTGAAACCTGCATTTATGGTTGGCCCAGCAGGCTTCCTGCCTTAGCGCACAGATATTAGCATAGAGGACATTATTTGACTAGCCTTACTTGACAAGACCACAGGACATTTCCTTGTGACTGCTGCTTTGAAAATTAACTTCTCACCTACTCAGATTCTCTTGAACTGCTCCTTCAAGAGAAACCAGGATCTTGACCCCCGAGTCCAGTGGGGCTCACAGCAAGTACACAACCAGCATCTGCTGGTGGACAACACCTGTCAATGTGACAGTACCAACAGTAGCCATACCACTGCCACCACCATATGTCAGGCATTGGGATCTACATTATTAGTTGTTACAAGAAGCATGTGAGGAAGATTTTATCAATTTCTTTCTTTTTTTTTTTTTTAAATTAGAAAAGGAGAGTTAGAAAGGTTAGGTGACTTCTCCAAGGTCACATGTCACCAGGCTTGCAAGTAGTACAGTGAGGATTCCAACCTCCATCACCAAAGCCCATCATTGTCTGGTTGTACTTATTTCCTGATTTTGTTTCCCAATTAACTCTGACTCTACTGCACCTCCCCCACCCAACACAAGTATGAAAGAATTGCTTTTATACCCACAGAAGATATTCATGAAGTAAAATCTTACAAGTGGCATTAACTATTAATACTTATGATATATTTAGATTTTAGGTTTCCTCTGCTTTCCTTCTACTAGTCCTGGTCCAAGTGGAGTTAGATTCGAATCACCAGGTTACACTCCTCCCCTTTCTCTGGGTTGGGTCAAGCTGTACTCTTGACAACTCTCTTGAATACCTAAGACATAGTGTACCTGGTTCTAGCTCCTACTGAACCAACTTTTTAATCTTCTTGGGGTATTCTCGGCCTCTAGAACACATCAGGTTTCCTATAGATAGTCAGTTCCTGGCGAAGAGTCATATTAGATTAATTTATGTAACTTATTTCAAGAAATAAACAGGTTAGGTTCCTTGTTAATAAGCCCCAATTTTGTTCATTACAACAATGCACCCACCTAAAAAAAGTTCACTTCCCAGTCTCTCTTATAACTAAGAGTGATCATTATGACCCAATATCAACCAGTGATAGATACATGGATAGTGCTGGGTACAGTTTCCAGGAAAGACCTTTAAAAGAGGAAACACTTAACTGGTTTCTTCCTTTTACTTCTGCCTTCGCATCTCAAATTCTTTATTTTATTATTATTTTTTAAAGATTTTATTTATTTATTTATTCGTGAGAGACAGAGAGAGAGAGGCAGAGACACAGGCAGAGGGAGAAGCAGGCTCCATGCAGGGAGCCTGATGTGGGACTTGATCCCTGGTCTCCAGGATCACGCCCTGAGCCAATGGCAGGCGCTCAACCACCGAGCCACCCAGGGATCCCCCTCAAATTCTTTAATTTCAGAACACAACTTCATGTCCAGTAGTGACTGGAAATCCTGTAGCCATTCTGTTAGCATAAAAATACAGGCTATCCCCTAGAATAGAGACTTAGGGGGAGCTCCTGATGACACCGTGGAATCACCATACCTGAATTGACCTCCTAAGGAGTTTTGGTATAGGATTTAAGTCACTGTTTTCAGGTTTTCTATTGCTCTTAGACATGTGAAATTACTGATATGGAAACTTAAATTCATGCAAGCGCACAGATATTAGCATAAGAGGACATATGCTCAGGATTACTGGGGCCATGGAGTAAGTAGGAATAAGGAGGCAGGATTTCATAATGGCTACAATCAGACTACTACATTCAAAGACCAAACCCGATGCTCCCCTAGGGTATACATAAGCTTAGAAAATGAAACTCCCCACATTTGTGAAATATATGACCATATAAAATTTATAAGCATCAAATTAGGTTATGTATATGAAGAATGTGATAAGACATCTAGCATACAGATAGGTTTAGTAAACAGTGGTTGTTAAGTATTACTTTTATCATCACAGTGTACTCTATGGTTTCTTAAAGACTTGAACACTTCTAGGAGATAAGGGAAGTAGAAAAATGTAGTGAATGGTCTTTGGGGTCCTACTGATAGGGAGGGCGTAAGGTCAGCCAATCATTCTTGTTGATTATGTCAAAATCCCATGGGATATTCAGATGCTTAAGCTGAAATTTCACATGCTGAGTGCACATCTACCATCAACACTACCAAATCAACATTGTCTGGAGAGAAAAATAGCACCTGGATCCTTCCCACTGTGTTGCATTATGAAAAGAACATAAATTTCAGAATTGGGTGAGTTTCGATTCAAGTTCTCACTCAGTCGGTGATGTGAGCATCTCTCTCCCCAGCTTCCTTATCAGGAAGATGGACACTAGTAAGATGCCTACCGGGGCTGTAGGGGGTGAAGTTTCTGCCAGAGGCTGTGCTTTGACTCACAGTTAAGTCTAAGTTTCAATCCTCTTCTTCAAACCTCCAAATAATACCCAAGTCTTATAGCTCTTTTAAGTTGGTAATGAGAGAGATGCTGCCAATGGTTCATGAAGAGGTAAACAGTGGGATGGTCCCTGGACAGAGGACTGGACCCCAGAATCGATGTTTTAGGGCACAATTCCTTTGCCCTCCCAGTGAGGGAGGAAGGCACAAGTGGTGGAGGCTGGGAGAACAGCAGTCACACGGGAAGGATACTGGAGGAACTACCCTACTTTCCTTTGTCTTTTGTGTTTTGAAACCACAGGCCTCTGCGGCTGAAGAACACCGAGACAACACAACCATGGCTTAACAGCAGGATCGAGTTAGCATCAGGGCACATTCCCTGCAGGAGTGATTCTCGAGACTGACGAGCAGTCTAGTTAGGTGGTGGCAGCATTGGAAAACACAGCTTAAATGGAGATTTCATGAGGAATAAAGGTAACCAGAGGAGCTGAAATTCAGAAACCACACTAGTCAGCAATTACTGAAAGTTCTCTGCTGACCACTGTTGTAAAAGCTTTGCCTGTCCCGACTCTGAATCCTCAGTAACAGCAGAGTTACTGTGATCATCCATATTTCACAGAGGAGGAAAGTGAGAACAGTGAAATTCAGTCACTTGCAGTGACAGGGCCTGGAATCAAACCCAGTACTCTCTCAACAGTGTTTACAGCCTCCATATGAAGGGGTTGGCTCACCATTATCCTAAACTTCTTTATCTTTTTAAAGATTTTATTTGTTTGTAAGAATGAGAGAGCAAGTGCTCATGCCCTCGAGAGCACCAGTGGGGGTGGTGGAGGGAGGTGGAGAAGCAGAGTCCCTGCTGAGAAGGGAGTCTGACACAGGAGCTTGATCCCAGGACCCCAGGACCATGACCTGAGCTGAAGGCAGATGCTTTACTGACTGAGCCACCCAGGTGCCCCTATCCTAAACTTCTTTAAAAGATTCATTCCTTGCAGAGGAATGGGCAAACAACTCACAGTTGTAAAATAAATAAGACTCAGGGATGCAATGTACAGCACAGGGAATATAGTTAATAATATGTCACAACTTTGTACAGTGACAGATGGTAGCTAGACTTATCATGGTGATCACTTTGTAATGTATATAAATGTTGAATCACTATGTTGTACATCTGAAATTAATACAATATTGTATGTCAACTGCACTTCAATAAAAATAAATCAAAAATAATTTGTTCCTGGACATGTTACACAGGAGACAATAAAAAGATACTGAGGTATTTGGGGATTCATGACTTCTTGTTTTAAGGATGTTCCAGTATTAGAGGCAAGGATAAAGCATTAAATTATTAATATTTTTTTTCTCTAAAATGTTCAGATTGCAGATGTTCAAGATTGAGGATTATCAAGCAGGAAGCACCCCTTCAGACCATCTGATCTGCTTTCCTCTCTTTGTAGATAAGAGCACTGAGAAAGGCAAAACAGGTTGCCCAAGAGTTCATGATGGCAGAAGGGGGCCAAGATGCTGGGAACCAGACTGCCAGGTTCAAAATCTGGTTCTTTCACTTCTGCTCAGTCACCAGGGAAAGTTGTTTCATCTATTAATACTTCATTCTTTCCATCTGTTAACTAGTGGCAACAACAGTATAAACTCTATCAGGTTGTTGTGAGGATTCAGTGGACTGAATCTCGTGACTACGAGAAGTAATCTCAATAAATGTGCGAGGCCACAGAAAGACGATGCTCCCCGGGTATCAAGTGGACCCTCGGCCAGCCCTTTCCACTGAGAAGCGTAAGCTTGCATCAGTAGAGGGATGGCCTAAGTCTCAAGAATGGGTTCCTTAATCCAGAGGTTTAAACAAACAAAAACACAGAGGGCGAGGCTTATTACTGCTTTTTAAAAATAAAAACACTAAGGGAAAAAAAGTGTTGAGTTACTAGGCAATGATTTTATAAATGAAATTTACAGAGGAACTTTCAATGGGACAAAAATAGTAAGACTTTTCAAAAACCAAATTGTTTTCAAGTGCACTATTTTTAACACAATGAGATTCTACTTTGTAAAAAAGAATCAGCTTGATGGTGTTTTAAGTTTGGAATATTAAGGTATTTTCAGAGCTGAGGGTAAAACGAGTTCTTATCAATTTGCTGACATCGAATTCATTTATAAATAGGCCAGCTGTGAAAGCAGCCATAATCCATGTACATTATGTTTTAAAAATAAAAATAAGAATGCCGTATACTTGTCACACTTTTCCCTTCAAAGTAGATATGTTCCTATATTTCCATTAGATAATGCGAGATGAGGTGGGGATTGTCCTTTGGAGTCTCAGGGAAACAAGGGCTACTGTAGTATAGTGAGTAAACAATGAAAGAGAATGGGTTTTAAGTGCTACTCATAACCTTCAGAAGGTCATCTCAGTTCCCTGGGATCCAGATTTCTTACCTGTAAGTGATATGGGCTGGTAAAGTTCCCGCCAAGTCTAAAATTCTAAACTACAGACACATCCATATGCACACACACCAGATAATGTATTTTCAACTCTCTAATGCCCAACAACAATTAAACAATGTGGAGATTGCACCTGCACTGAACTTAGAATTATTTCCTAAATTATTATTTCTTTGAATGACAGGATGGCTACACACTTCATTTAGGGTGTTAAGGCATCAAAATGGCATTTGCTAGGCTTGGAAAATATTTGATGAGCTAGTACCTATTCTGTCTTTCATAAGAAAATTGTTAGATGTTTTTATACCCTTTCAACCTACTAATATAACCTAATGGAGACCATTACATAAGAAAATTACTTAACTATAGATAGAATGACAAGATGACACAGGCAAATGCACAAAATTTCTGCTATTTCATAGGGATTTTATAAGATAAATATAATTTTTGAGATGCTGAAAAGCTCTGTTCCATTCTTCCCATGACCCTCATTATTCTAAGAGAGACTATGAATCCATTTGTAGGTGACTGGAGGGACACAGATTTGGGAAGCACTAGGCAAATTCTGATTATTTTTACCAAAAAAGAAATAAGCACTGGCTTAACATAAAGGGCATTTTGTTTTAAAATTATGAGTTTCAGAAGAAGCAGATAAATCATATTCACACAAAAGTGTTTAATACATGAAAACTGCTAGAGTGGTTATAAAATCTTACTAGTTATCCATTGCATGGAAATTCAAATCAGAACTATTTGCAGCTCTAGGATCAGTCTAGATAATATATTTATGAATTCTCAGATGCAGATGCATACTTATACCTTTATACCTTTGCAGAAAATCTTACCCCTGTAGCCTTTGAGTTTTCTATTTTTAGACCCGGGATTCTTTAATGGCTTGGTTTAGGGGTTTTGGTACTGTGTGGGTAGATGCCGAAAGTTCAGAACCTTTTGTAGGTGGGAGAGGTGAAAAGAGGAGAGTGAGGGCAAAGAATCTGAAGTTCCCCAACCGCCGCTGAGTTCCACCAATACAGAGGCTACCACCCCCACTATTTCAGGACAGGGGATCAGAGGCTTGAAACCCGCTCAGTTCTTTGGAGCTCCTGAAGCCTGGTTTAATAGAACTCTAGATATTCTTTTCTATCCTCTAATGCCTAAAAATAGTATGAAATCCACACTGAAAAGACACACAGTAGCTAATCCAATGCTTCATTGTTCACCTTCCCTATGGGCTTTTTTTAAGGACATGGAGAAAGGAAAAAAAAAATACTGACTATAGTGTTAGGACTGAAAATTAGACTGTAGCACCAAAGGACAGCCAATTCAGCAAGAAGGACCTGAGGCCCATCCCAGGCAACACAATGTGTGTTATTAAAAGAGTAGAAGTTCAGGAGCAAGGTTGGCCAGGGTGCAAAACTTGGTCTCACTACTTAATAGCAATGTGACCTTGATCAACTTATACCTCCCCGGGACCCCATTTCCTTGTTAAAAAAAAAAGACAAGGGACACCTGGGTGGGTCAGCGGTTGAACATCTGCCTTTGGCCCAGGGCGTGATCCCGGAAGTCCCAGGATCAAGTCTCGCGTCAGGCTCCCTGCATGGAGCCTGCCTATGTCTCTGCCTCTCTTGCTGTGTCTCTCATGAGAAAAAAAAAAAAAAAAAAAAAGACAATGCCTTCTATCTCATCAGATTGCTGCAAGGGTTAAATGTATAGTGATACATGATTCATATATTAACATAAAACGAGCACTTAATAAATGCCAGTTGTTACCAGTTCTAGTAGCAAAATTATTATTATTGTATGTAGCTAGAATGGCAAATTTGGAGAAATGACACTTTGAAAAGCAAAGACGTTATAAAACTACAGTAATTAAAAACAATATTTGCCATGACAGAGCAATTCTACCGTCAATATTAGTCTATGCATGCAAAAACAGAACAATGGAATAGAACAGTAAGTCTAGATATAGACCTGTATATACAGTCACCAGATATATGACAAAGATAACACTACAGTGGATTTTCAAAAACCTGTGCTGGGCCAATTGCATAAGCATCTGGAAAAAAAAAATCAATTTTGACTCCCTACTCTACACCATCTACAAAAATCAGTTCTAAGTGGATTACAGTTCTGACTGTGAAAGGAAAAACAATGACGCTTCTACATAATATAGGAAAATATATTCAGGACCTCGAGGTAAGCAAAGTTTTCTTAAACAGGACTGAAAAATCATTAGTCTAAAGGAAAAAGTTTGGGTTATATTAAAATCAAGAATTTCTATTTAACAAAAGATACAATGGGAAGGCAACCACTGAGTAGGAGAAAAACTTGCAAGATTACCTGATAAAGAAGTGTTTTCCATGATATATAAAGACCCTTGTAAGTTAGTATGAAAAAGACAGACAACTCAATTTTTAAAAGTGGGCAAAATGTAAATAGGCACTCCATGCAATAGGATATCTAAGTGGCCAATAAATACATGGAAAAGCACTCAGGTTTTTAGTCATCAGGAAAATCTAAACAACAATGAGATACTTTCAAACATCCATTAGGATGGCTACAATGAAAAGACAGGAAATACTAACTGGGGATAAACATGTAGAACAAATGGAATTCTCATACATTGTTGATGCAAGTATAAACTGGCTCAACCACTTTGAAAACCACTTTAGTAGTATTTAGTTAAACCCAGATATTCATACTCTATGACACAGAATTCTACCCAAACATCTAAACCCAACAAGAATGCATATATATGCTCTCCAAAAGAAATGTAATTGGAAGTTCAGAGCAGCACTATCTGTTATAGTCCCAAACTTGAAAACCCCAAATGTCTACCCAAGAGATTAGATAAATGATAGCTTATTCCTAGAGTAACATATTTACTACAAAGAAATTATTTTTTTTAAAAAATGATATATACAATAACATGAGTGAATTGAAAACATAATGTTGAACAAAAAGAGCCCTATTCAAAAGAGAACATAATATACGATCCTATTTATCTAAAGTTCAGAACAGGGAAAATTCATCTATGGTAGTGGAAGCAGATTATTCTTTTGAGGAGGGGAAGAAATTATGGGGAGGGCAACCCTAAAGAGTCTCCTATAGTTGTGTAATATGCTCTGTCTTGATCTAGATAGAAAGTAGCTAAATGGATAGTCATTTGGCAGTTGTAAAATTCATTGAGCTGTGTTTCGCTTTAAGGATTTGAACACTTCTATGTATTTAAGTTATACTTACATAAAAAGTTAACTTTACAAAGTAGAACATGAGCTTTCTGGGTGATCAAAAACAGACAATTACATTTGGCAACAGATGTTGCAGATAAAACTATTGCAGATGATTTAGATGGACATCTCAAAAGCAGTACTGTCTTTGCCCTACCCATCACCTCTGGAAACAGAGATTTAGCATTTTACTCAGCCAGGTTGACCAGCTAGATAAAAAGGCACATCCTAGCACAATTATCTAAGAGGTATCAGCTTCTAAAGGTGGTCAGATGCACGTCTCCACATCTGGACTTTAGTATAATTTCATCTATTGGAAGGATATGTATATTCTTGCATTTTCTTCTGCAAATGAGGATCCTGACCTTACTGAAGAGTATTGCAAATGTTGATGGAAAAGCTATAATAGATTTGGCTGCTTGTGTATGAACTCTAAGAAGAGTCATAAGTTTCTTTTAAATGAGTTTCCTCCCTTCCTTCACCCATTCATTCATTTATAGCTTCCTTCTTTCCTCTGTTCTTCCTTCCTCCTTTCCTTCCCTTTCCCTTTCCCTTTCCCTTTCCCTTTCCTTTCCTTCCTTCCTTCCTTCCTTCCTTCCTTCCTTCCTTCCTTCCTTCCTTCCTTCCTTCCCATCCATCCATCCATCCATCCATCCATCCATCCATCCATCCACATGCATTGTCCACTTGTCCATCCATTCAACTAGCAAGGTAGTTAAGAGCATAGCCCTGGAGTCAATCTGTCTGAGCTTGGATCGTGGCTCTGCCACTCACTATCCAAATGACCTTGAGCTTATTTATAAGCAAGGATAGATGAATAAAGGATGAAGCTGATGGAGTAGGCAGGAATCAGATCATCTAATTCTTTGGAGACCACATTGAAAGGTCAGGCCTTTTTCCTCCTGCAATGGGATGCCATTAAAGGAGTTTAAATAAGATGATGATAAAGTAACACCTCCCCTTCTCCTTTCTTACTCTACTTTTTTTTTCCTTTTTAATGGGATTAACATTCAGGTGAATTGAAGACTCCTGTTATTCTGGAATCCACTTACTTGATATTTTAGTATATTAAGGATGAGTGATAAATCAGACAGAAATTTTAGAGGTAAGTGGCTATGAGTGTCAGTTCTAGACTAGACTGGGGCTAGAATCCTCCTTCTGTACCTTAACTATATATCCCAACCAAGTTCTTTAATGTCTCAAAGTCTCTTATTATGATGGTAATAACAGTAAGTCATAGCTTGTAGAACTGAGTGAAGACAGAGAGGATTCCCATAAAACACTTAGCACGGTACCTGGCATATAATAAGCTTTCAATAAATGTTAACCATAAAGCCTTGTTCAGAATACAAATATGGTGTGTGATTTCCCCCGCCAAATGTTGAATTGAATATGAGGTTTAGCTTGTGGTGAAATCTTATTTACTTGAACCTCCTCCCTTTGTGAAGGTACTCCGTTCCCCTGGAAAGTTATAGAGCAACAATATCATCATCATCTTGCAAGACATTTAACAAAAAGACAAAATGTGCAGAAACTCCATTAAATTAAGATTTCTGATAAGAGCAAGCTAAGTGACCCCTGGAAGTTTGCTTATAATTAAAAAATGGTCTTGCTGATATGCTCTGCATTTATGCTTTGTCCTCTGGCTGAAACAACTATGACATGCAGGAAAATGGAACCTGGGTCCTTGACATCTTATCTTTTGGCAAAATCATTATCTCTGGATCCGCTTACAGGTCTATGAAAGGGTTCTTTCTTGGCCCAAAAAGAAAAAAAAAAAAAAAAAGCGCAGTAAAAAAAAAAAAAAAAAAAAAAGGAATTCTTCGGAAGAATATGAAATTTGTGGTGTGAGTTAGTGATGTATAAACCAAGTGTGAAGCACACTTACCTGGCTAAAGATATTTTACCTGCCTTCTGGGGGTGGGGTGCCCAGAGGACTCGGAGGGTCCAGTGGAAAATTAGGAAGGAAGATTCTAGTTGGGGGGTAAATAATTCAAGGCAGGGCAAGGAAGAGCATAGTAAAGAAGCAAATTTTTGCATATCTTTGTTAAAACTCCTTTATAAGGAAAATTATTCTGAGAAGTGGCACATTAAGAGCCTGTCATACAGCAAATTTAGCATGGATATAAATAATTGCCTGTCCAACCATGTGAGATGGGCACTCAAAGGTTATGCTGGGATAGAGGCAGATTCAGGAGCAGCTGGGATGTGCCTAATGGAAGACCCAGGAAGAACCGTGGATACCATCACGTGACCATGGATTGGTTACACCTTGATTTGAGGTTCAGAGCCTTAGCCAGAGCTAGGGAGCTGGCCAACATGGCTAAAAATGAGTATTCCTGAATCCAATAGATGCAATATTAAGGGACGAGGACATGCCGAGGCTTGCTCATCTTGTCACTCTTTCTTATCTTTGATGCTCAGTAAATGACTCCCCTTAAAAATCTCAGTGACTACCTATAGCTCTTAGGAGAAAATGCAATTGGGTTAGCACATTCAGCACTTCCCAGGCTAAACCTATTCCGCTCCTTCTAACGTCTATCCTCTGATGGAACTCTAAAATCAATCACAGTTTGTCCCTTTAGCAAATAAACCACCCCTGCTTGTATTTCTATGTGTTCAGCTCACAGGTTTCCCTCTTCATGAAGCCCACTGAGTTGTCCTCCAAAGTCCATCCCTTTGCTAAAGGCACTTTGAGACTCAAGCCTTGACCGCCTGTCTCTCCCCTTTGTGTTTCTACAGACCTTTCATTTTCTCCTCCACCTATTTGGACTGCCCCTTCTGATTATGAACCTACAAAAATAGGAGGCTTTAGTCATTTCTACATTGTTCATAGTTCTCACATGGCCAGCCTCCCCTTAGCACGTGCCTGCACTTCCTTCCTCGGTGACCCTCTTTGTTCTCCAGTAGTGGCATGCCATTCTTCCTCAAGTTGCCATTATGCCCCACTTCATGCACCACTTAAAGAACAGGATGCCCCCAACTTTGTACAACACACATCTCAGTACTTCTGCCATGATAAGGGTGGAAGGATCTACCCAGCCTTCACCCCCTGCTTTAAAACAGTCCAACCTGCAAAATGATCCAGTCCTCTCCTCTCCCCCACCTTTCTGAAACCCAAGCATAAGTGTTCTCTTAGGGGAACAATGAGGGACGTTATAAAGGAAGCAAATTAATTACACAAATTCAACAGAAAAGAAAAACAAATCTGATGATGTTGCTAAAATACAGAGACATTACCCTCCTTCATAGATCAACTGCCAACACCCCTGCCCTGGCAGGGGGCTTCCCTTCACCATTCCTCACCCCACCTCACTCACCACACACCCACTAAGAGGAGGAACACTGGGTCTACCTCTTGTCTTGGGCCCTTCTTGGACTCTGTCAGAAGAAACATATGGCCTCGTGAATTGCATGCCAGTGTGAACAATGCATTTACCCTGGTTGGTAGAATTAAGGGAGATATGGGAGGATGTTAAGGGAATAATCCACTGACAATCATGCTTTTGCCAATGTGAGATTTGAAAGGATGGAGATTTATATCAGTGAACAACAACAGAGTTAAGTCCCTAATATTTTTGCCTATATATAGTTCCGTTCAGTCCTCTTAAACAAGAGAGCATGCTAAGAAGCATGTCTCTCTCTTGCTCAAGATTATGTGGGCTGGTCTGTGTGGAGGGACAGAGAGGCCCTCAGTGTATGAACAGAACACCAGGCCCCAAAAAACATATCCTCAAGCATCGCCATAATAATTTAGGAAAAGGTCAAGCTTCACACAGGCACTTGACTGAGATTTACCAAAAAAGAGGAAGCTAAAGGATAAGGCATTAAATATCAAACCAGAAACAGCTGGCTAGGCAACTTGAAAAGGACATAATCTGAATAACAAGACACTTGGGGAATCAGCTTCAGCAAATTAGAAGGTGAGCAGCCTAAAAAAGGGTGTTACTTACTTTAGAATATCACAATGAGCATGTACCAAGAACTGTTCTAAGCTCCTTACAAGTATTTTCTCATTTAATCATCAAAACCATTCCATGACGTAGGTGCAGCTATTATCATCCCACTGTATAGATGAAGAAACTGAGACACAGAGGAGCGACATGGCTTGGCTCACAGAGCTAAGAGGAGCCAGAGCCAGGGTTTCACAAAGGTTTGGGTCCAGAGTCCTTGTTATCTTGCTGCTCATCGGACAGAGATTTCTCTCCACTGAAGATTTTTAAAGCAGAAAAGCCTAGAGCCTAAAGCATTTCTAGAATGCCTACTTACTATGCTTTAAAAATAAGTTTAATTCCATTTCTTCCTTCTGAGACCCACCACTTTAATGAAGACTTGATCTTGCTAAGATAATTTTTTGGATATGAGATTCTTAGAGTTGGTAAGACGGCACTGTTTTTGCCAATTCGTCTATGGCAGACATGCATTCCCACTGAAACATTACTGTTTCAACGCTGGGGGGTGGAAATCAACAATTTGTACACTCTTAATTTCAGGGGCATTTATTTGCTCACTGGCTTAATAGATCCTTATCCTAATAAAGAAGATATAAAATTTATCTCTTTTAATGCAGGCTAATATCCTGAAAGATTAAGAAATCAAGCTAGTGAGACCAATCTTTTTTTTTTCATCAAACAATTATATAGTGCTTAATATATATGAGCCACTGTTCTCAGTGCTTTAAGATTATTAAATGATTTAATTATATGAGAATTAAACATAAGCCACATTCAATTTTTGTCTCTATTTCACAGGTGAGGGAACCAAGGCATAGAGAGGCTATGAGACTTGTCTGAGGTCACACAGCCAGAGTGTGCTTGTAGGAGGCGATCAGCCTGCAGAGGCTGTGCTCTGAATCAAGTAGGGGCATAATCAGTGTGCTCATTCGGAGGTCTCCTTGCCCCAGTAGCTATTTAACTATATGGTCGCTGCTGCTGTCCTAATCGTTACGGTTAGATAAGAACTTGCCCAGAGTTCATATACTAAGGTCACTAGGCCCCTTTGGCCCTGTCTGGTCACCAACAGATCCATGACTACCCCAGATGCCTCAGATTTTAGAATCTCTTTCATCAATAAAGAGCCAAATTCTATCACTTCCTCACATTAAAAAATCCCACACACTCTGATTTCTTTTTCAAAAAAGATTATGTTAGGGCTGAATCTCTTTATTTCACAGAAAGAGACTCAAAAACAAACAAACAAAAACCCAGCTGCCAGTATTTCAGTAGTATCTTGCAACACAAGTTTGAGTAGAACGTGGCACGTTCACGAGGCTGTGCTCTCAGAACCTATCGTGTCGTCTTGAGCATACACACGTCTTGGAAGCGAGTCTAGTGTTGCGGGTTGATAAAAATTATTTTCACTAATAAAATTAGGTTGAAGCTCTTGTTATTGTTTTAATGAGACTATTTTTCTTCATACTACACAGTTTTGTGGACTAACTGGTATACTAGCAAAGTGGAAACTGGCTTCTTGTCCCTCGACCACCGGAATGGATGCACACATAGATTCTGCATTAGAAATGTGTGTTTCTGAAGAATTCAGTCTTAAATTGATGGGTGAAGATCTATTTTAACCCTTCGTTAGTTATTTAAATTCTTCTTATACTAAATATTTGCTACTCCCCCTCTGCCTCCCCAGTCTTGCTGACATATAATGATAATGAACCCCTACAGTTTCTATAACATCCTTGTATTTTCGGGTGGTTGTTATCCAATGGCAGACTTTGCCTTCAGTTGAATTAGCCTTAAACCAAATTCAGCAAGAGTTATTTTGGCCTTCAGCTTCGTGGCGATCATCTTTTTCTTTCTTTCTTTTTAAACCCTCACCAAAAAGAGGTCATTTTAGATAAGGATGCATCTTAATGAAAAACCTAAGTAAGGATAAGACTAAAAATAAGATGCTTTTAGCCTCAGTAGGAAGATGCTGACGGAAATTCTCAGACCTTCCTTCTATGTGAAATAAAAGTTAATGCTCTCAGACACTTTAATTTTCATTCTTTGTAGACACTTATCTCATTTTCTTGATCATTCAATTTTGTTCTTGATATTTTGAAAGAGTTCTTTTCCTCTTCCCTGACAAATGCATCTAGGAACTTCTATTTTATAAAAGTTTTCCAATTCTCTAAAAATAGAGATCATTGTGTTATTACTTTTATTCTCTTACCCATACAAGTGACCAGGACATCTCATATGGTCACCGGAATGTGACCATAAGATATTCAATATGGCACCATGTTTCCTGCAAAGAAAGACATTACATCTAGCATGTATGTATGCAGGTGGATTCCTCACGAATGCCTTCAAGATTATCCAATGGCCATTAGGACCTTAGAGGGGAAAACATAATGACAACAGCACACTAATGTTAAATAACTGTTATTCGTCTGTCTCACTGCTCTCTGTCACCTCCTTCATAGACTTGTTCTTCGTTTTCAGGGTTCCTTTCTACCCAAGGTTCTGTTCTCATCTTTCTCTTCTCTCCCTTCACTCTTGTCCTAGGAAAATTCATCTAGTCCCGCAACTTCAATGCTCACAACTGCCAAATCTCCATGCCAAGCCTTAGTATTTCCCTTGAGCTCCAGACAAACAGCTCCTTCCTGGATATGTCCACTGGATGTCCCTTAGTCGCCTCAGACTCAAAGGGACCCAAACTCATTATCCAAATTGGCTGGGTTTTCCACTTCAGTTGCTTATCTACTTGGCTGTCCAGGTCAGCCTTGCCTATTCTCTCAGTCACCTCCATATCCTAAACATATTTCATCCTGTCTTGGCTCAAATGCTCATCACTGCTCTCCCAGATTATGACAAAAGACTTTCAAAATGGTCTCCCACCCTCGTGATGCATCTGTTTTCCTTACTGGTCCACATACAGAGTTTGTTAAAATCTAATACAGCCACAACAAAACACAGATATAGCAATGACAAGAGTTTAATTAGTGCTTTTTCACAGTGAAAATAATTAAGCCATTCTGTTTAAAATCCCTCAGATAAAGTCCCAAATCCTTAATAAATGTGGACTATGCCTTGTCTTGAATAAGCCAATATCAGGGCAAGTTTTTAAAATAAAACTTCCAGAGTGCATTTATCAAGGGAGAGGGAGAAAAGAATTTAAAAATCTTAAGAACAAAATAAAATGACCAAAAAGATCAAATACACCATTTACAAGACGTCTAGACGCCAGCATCTGACTTTAACACCCTTCCTCATCCCACTCCCCTTCTCAGTGATAATTCCTACAGGTCTTTACGTTCCAATGTGGTTGGTAGCACCTCTATGGAATACTTTTACTCCTCTTATCTAGAGGCTGACACTTCTAAGTGTTTCCATCTCATCCTCTGCCAATTTCCCAATTGTCTGCTTTCAGGTCTCCTCATAGGAATTCTATGATCCTGGGGACTTGGGACCATGCCTTCCCTGTCTTTGTATCCTCCGTACTTAGGTCTTAAAGACATGTTGTGGAATGCATGGCTCATTGTGAAGTGGTCCCCGACTGATGGTGCAAAGTTACTAAAGTCACAACTTTCAAAAATACTTCATCTCCTTATACTCAACTTTTGCACTGAAATATATTCTTGCCAGTGTCTGTTAACCACTAAACATCCCTCCCCACTGACAAAACAAAACATGACCACAGGAGAAGGCTCTGCAGAGACCATGCCCACACATTTCAGTGCCTGGGCTAAAATAAGCATGTGAGTGTGTAGGACTCATCATCATATTGTACCAGGAAGCGCGCCCTCCCATATTTAAAAATATACTTGTTTGGCTTGATTCAGGCTGCTCCTCATTCCAGGCCTGCCTGAGTCACTGGAGAAACATCCTATTAGGGTGCACCCCCACTGATTGGCTTCCTTTGTATGTTCGCGATGAGTTAGGAGACATGACTCACAGTTCACTGTTATGACAAAAAGAACTTGCTCGCCTTCCTTTTCATTACTGATGTTTTGTGGGCTTCATTGGCACCTCTTAGAAACATCTAAGGGAGCCAGGGGCAGCTCAAGAATTGGCATTATTTATTTTTAACAAGCAACTCTGCTTAAAGTGCCTTTCATCAGAGCAGCAGATACTTTGATGGCCTGGCACATTCGAGGTTCACACTACTCCTGGGAGGCCGGTAGCTGGCCAGTCTCACTCTGCCCTGTCATCAGCGGGAGGCAGGCGTGCTTGAAGGAGGTGACGACAGCACACAATACCCTCCTGCAGGGTTGGCTCCTAAAACCGGTCTCCCAGGGCTGGTGTCCGATACGTGGCCAGCTGGATATGCTTTCTTGGTTATGATCTTCCAATGCCTGACCTAAAGGAGACATTCTCCAGCATAACCAGCGGTCAAGCAGTGAACATGAAGCAAAGGGAGAGGACAGCTAAATGACTGCCACCTCCTACAGATCACCTAGGACACTCCAGAGCTGCCAGTGGAAGAAGTTTTAAGTTCCACCATAGTTGTAAACAATAGAGGTTAATTCCTTTCGTTCCATTCCAGAAAACATTTTGAGTGGCTATATACAGAGGTAAATCAGACATGGACTCTGCACAGAAGGAGAGCAGCAGAATAAAGTGC
Source organism: Canis lupus familiaris (assembly GCF_011100685.1). NCBI lineage: Eukaryota > Metazoa > Chordata > Mammalia > Carnivora > Canidae > Canis > Canis lupus. The sequence continues at coordinate 48,446,650 of NC_049235.1, forward strand.
AGTGAGTTATATGCCCCAAAGGAAGAACACACAAAGGGTTAGGAGAAATCCAGGGGGAGGATGGGTTTATTTTCTTAGAGAAATTGGCATTTGAATTGGACTTGAGGATGGATAGAATCTAATTCATAGTTCTGAATGTGTTTTTCTTTGAGAACAATTTCCCAGGCAGGCTCATTTCAAATTCCACTTACATTCAGGCTCCAAATTCCATAATCAACGTCTCTTGGAAGCCATTTAAATGCATGCATAGAAGTCTGCCTGTAAAGATGCTTCCATGCACAGTTCTATCAGGAGTGGGTTTATGGTGGCCAATAAATGAAACAGAGCAGAGACTAAGTCCAGATCGCTCTGCTTTCCAGGGGATCCTGGTGCCGTGAATTCTGACTCCGCTTTAATAGAAAGCGATAAAAATACTACCACCCACTTACCTCGGAGGCACACTGCAAGGATGGATAATGTTCAAAGCACTTAGGATTTTGTAGGAGAAAAGTGCTCTATGAAAACAGAGCTTTGTTATCATGCATGTTGGGTGAAAATGAAGCGAAAACAATGTCTAGAACATGTGTTTAAGGAGGAAAAAACCCAGACACTAGATTATAACTTTCAAGCGAGTCAGCGTCCCACAGCCAAGGCTCGAAGGGTCGTTCCCAGAGGGTAGGGGCATAATGATCCGGGGCAGGTTGAATATATGAGGAAACGAGGCAAAGACAGTGTCTCTGATGACAGGGGTTCCTATTAAAGTACAGAATGTGCAAAAGGAACCACAAGGCAATTTGTCTCATGACCAGGTAAGAATATCCACATCCAAGATAATCAGAATTGATTCTCTAAAAGCCAAGAGGAGGACATACAGAGGACACTGAGAGGAAAACCTATTCAGTGCCCAAGGCAGAAAGGGGCAGATGATCCAGAACATTCAGTGGTGCAGAATAATGACAGACAATAAAGAAAGGGTGTAAACAGTTGGTGAGCAACTCTGAATTAGATGGGAGCACGGTGTTAAAGCAAGCAAGCAGGCTGTTAGCAGGCTTAAGTATTGGTCCACTCTCCAACACAGAACAGACATACATTTTCTGGGTGAATTACTTCATTTCTCACAACCTCACATAGCTGAGAAAAATCAAAGGAGAAAATGTATAAAAAAAGTATCTTCAAAGATATTTGGGTATTATACATGGTAATTGAGCTGAGTTCTAAAGAATTATTAAAAATCAGAAGAAAGTCCACAGAACAGAGCCATGCATTCTGGCTATGGAGTTTTTTTCCTCTTTTTCAAAATAGATGCAAGACTAGAGTTGGATGGAAGCTTCTGGAAAGGACCCAGTAACCCAGAAGTGATATAACCAGTGTTTGGACTTCCGCGATAGAGAAATATTCAAAACAGATTTTTGACAAATTGAACAGAAGTGGAAGAGAAGATGAAAGAAACAAAGATGACCTTGAAAGCCTGATTTTGCAGAAATCATAGAAGAATAAAGTGGCTGGTGTAAATGGGAAGTTGGATGGAGGAAAGAAAGTGGTATAATGGGGAGGAGGGAGGACTTCGCTGGTATGAAACCCCAATGAGGTTATTACAGAACCAAAGGTAAGCTTCTAAACCAAATAATAAAATGAGGAGTTGAGACTTTATTAGAGGAAAATTTTCTGCATCTGCTAGTCCATCTCACAGAAAACAAAATGGCGATTCTCTTACGTAAAGGAGAGTTAGTATATGCCCTTTAATGTTTTAACAGAAGAAAATCCGCAGTGAAGAGGTTTCTCATGGGAATAGGTTTGATGCCAACGGTTCCCGTGCATTATGTGGGAGAGTCACACATGTTTTTCTGTTATTTTTGTTAACCTTAAAAGCTTTTGTTTTCACTCTAGATTGGTATTTACGTTTGCATATCCTTCTCCAATTCGCCCAAAAAACGGATCTGCCATTCTTTTACTGGGTTCTGGCCAGTTCTGTCCACGAACCCCTATGGCTGAGGACACGGGAAAATAATTGAGCTGCTACCTGGGGAGACACAACCATCGCCTGTGGTGAGGACTCAGCAAGCAGCGCCAGGAATCAGGCCATCAGAAGGCCTGAGCGGCCTGGACACGGGCCTGGAGCCCCTGGCAAAGGAATGTGACAAAGATAAGCGAGGCCAACTTCGTTCTGGAGAAAATTCAGACAGAGGGAGGTGGGAGGGGAAATGAGCTGAGGCAAATAACAATCTGTGACAGAACCCACAGAAATCGGCTATTAGCCCAGCTCCCTTACCAACACCGAACCAAGTTCGGAAAGGTCAGAAGTCAAGGTCGGGCTGCTTTCTAAGCGCATGAACATAGACGACAAGGAGCCAGTGGGGGTAACATTTAAAATCTGTATCTGGAAATATTTCTCCTCTCTCTTTCTCTCTCCATCTCTGTTATATTCTGAACTTCTCTCTGAGTATTTTTCGTAAGGAATATAGAAACTTACTAACTAGACAGGCCATTTTTAAAGGGTTTTTTGCTTTTAAGACATCATCTCATTTGACCAAATGAATGATATCAAAATGCCCACACAAATACGCTAATCTACGGCTTCAGGATATGGTTAATTGGGCAGCTGACACCCCTGAAAGTGTCAATATGGAATAAAAGAAATTATGTAAGAATTATGGAAAAGTCAATCTACTTGGAAACACTGATGAGAGACTGCAATCAAGAGTATAATAAATGCCAGGGTGCCTGAGTGGCTTGGCCAGTTAAGCGTCTGCCTTTGGCTCAGGTCATGATCCCAGGGTCCTGGGATCCAGCCCCATGTCAGGCTCCCTGCTCAGTGGGAAGTCTGCTTGTCCATCTCCCTCTCCCTCTGCCTCTCCCAACCATGCCTTGTGCTCTCTCTCAAAAAAATAAATAAGATCTTAAAAAAAAAAGTATAATAAATGTTTCCAGAGATGATGGTTCCAAATTAACAGACATAATGCTTAAGTGGACCCACCTTCTCAGTCCACAATCCACCATACCCCCAAAATATATATCCCTTAAGTGTCCTACATGGTCCCATGCTTTTCAGTAAGGGAAACACACAGACAACCTTGATGGAAGCCAAAGAAAACAAGCATGAGGCTATGAGCTTTTTGGCAACAACTGCCAAGGATCATCCAGCTTTATACTCTTACACTTCCTATTCCTACCAGTTCCAATGTCTCCCTTGCTCATAACATTCGTGTCTTTCCTCTGCCTCGTTGGCTGTCATCTCATAGGACACATGTGCACTTAGTCCCCTGTTCATCCTGCCCATGGATGCTGACCTGCCTGTGCACTCATGTCCCTGGATCTCCACCCAAGTGTGCCCTGTTTTTGCAGGACAATTTCCCTTATTTTAATAGAAACCTTGTAGAAACCATGAATTAAAAGTCCATGCCTGTGACCCCAAGGATGCTCATAATATATTGGGATAGACTTTTTTTTTCTTAAAGATTTTTTTTTAAGATTTATTTATTTATGATAGACATAGAGAGAAAGAGAGAGGCAGAGACACAGGAGGAGGGAGAAGCAGGCTCCATGCCGGGAGACCAACGTGGGACTCAATCCCGGGACTCCATGATCATGCCCTGGGCCAAACGCAGGCGCTAAACCGCTGAGCCACCCAGGGATCCCCTGGGATAGACTTTTTGGTCTCAATTCTTACTATTAGTGTTGTTGCTTTTTCTAGATATTCTAAGCATCACCTACACCTTAAATTCTTAGCAACAGAGGCTGGAAATGAAAAGATATGACAAGTTTCTTCCTTGCTTACATGTTTTTTAATACTACTTTTCCAATCTCAGGAAACTCTATGATTGATTTCTTTTTCTTCAAAGGGTTAGAAGAAGTTCCGTGTAAGATTTAAAGAAAGGAATCACTGCTGCTATAAGTAAATGTGACTTTGTTTGTGAGAACACTCATGTGGGCACACATAGGCTCATAAAATAGGTGGCCCTTTACATCAGGTATTTATTGAAGGGTGAGATGTACAGATCATGACGTGCCATGGTCTGAGGTAAAATAGTTTGTTTTATCTCCTCTATCTATATGATCAACATAATGATGATTTAAGATAAAAATGTAGGCTCCAACCCAGGATAATTAAAAATGCAACAACTTAAAATCTTTATTTTACTCAGGAAAGATGTTATATTATAATGCTATCTAGAAGAACTTCCTGTCATAACGAAACTCTGTGTGTGTGTGTGTGTGTGTGTGTGTGTGTGCGTGTGTGTGTGTGTTGGGCAGAGCTATTAAGCACTTGAAAGGTAGCTAGTATAACTAAGGAACTTAATTTTTATTTTATTTTTTTAAGATCTTATTATTTATCTGAGAGAGAGAGACAGAGTGCGCGAGCAGGAGGGGGTGGTGGGCAGAGGGACAGGAAGAGGGAAAAGCTAAGCAGGGAGTCAAGCATGGGGCTTGATCCCTGAACCCTGGGATCATGACCTGAGCCAAAGTCAGACCCTTAACTGACTGAGCCACCTAGGCTCTCCAGGAACTGAATTTTTATATTTTATTTGTTTCTACTCAATTTGAATTTAAATAGGCTACACATGGCTAGTGGCAAAGTGCAGTCTTAGAAAGATGAAGTTTAGTTTAAACACCTATTATCAGACAAAATAGTCTCAAAGTACAAAACTAAAATTGAATAGAAATAGTTTGAGATAATTTTACTCATCAGTACTCCCTTTGGCACAGGTTAAACAGGTGACTTTGTTCAAGAAAAAAAATTGCTGGGATATTGTACTAAGAGTTCTTGCATATTAGGTCTTCCAATTCATGACCAATAGAAGTGAATCTCCATGGAAAGGATTTAATATTTTATGCCAGTAACATTAACTGACACAGAAATAGCAGAAATGTAGACATTAGAAAGCAGAACATTAGAATAGCAGAAATGTAAACCACCTAGCTGCTACTAGTATGGGCCTGATGTGATGTACAACACTCCAAGAGTGGCAAATCCCTCCTCTCCCCCAGGATATAATTCCATTCATAGTGGGTCCTGGAACAAAAGAAGCCAGTGGCATACTTAAAGCACATGTTTCTCACATCATGTTACCTCCAGTTAGCGTATTTCTCTATGAGAGAAGGAGGAACATTATAATGGGACTATAATGGCCCACCCCATCAGCCACAATATGGTGGGTGTAGGAAACAGGTGTTGTGTGTCCCTCATAGGTGTATCATTAAGATTCTATGTAAGTCAGGGATAGCAAGTTGGGGAGATTAAAGAAAAGTGTAACATATATAATAGGTAATGTTAACAGTCCTTATAGGAAAAAAAATAAAGAAAAACAACGGTTATGTTACATCATTGCACCACCTTGGCTGTTCCTATAATGTCCTTAAGGAAAAGGAACAATGCAAAGATTGTCGCCATTTGTCATGAGCCTGAACACATGAAGCCTTATTCAGCATGGCTGGGCTACAGGCCCCTGAAAAATACAAGGTATATTTCAAAAAGGAAGGTCTTTGCCTGTGGGCTCCTGAGTTATTACTAGAACAGCAGGGCCATATATATATTCTGTCCAATTTCTCCTAGAAATTCCCAGCCAGAGTGAGGGGATTGGGAGTAGGATAGAGGCATTATTTGAAAAGCACTGCCAAGGAGACAAAAAGGATGAGTGTTTTGTTGTTGTTTTCAAAACGGATGAGTTTTTGATGTAAGTCTAAAAGAAATGCAGTGAACAAGAATGAAGTCATAACACCTGGTACTGGCCATAGAAAGGGGAGTAAAAATGTGAGTAATCAAGCTGTGCACAGTGGTGACCCTGCTCTCGAGAGCACACCAGTCAATATGGCAGAGTGGCCCCCCGCGCAGGGACACATCCTGAACTGAGCCACTGTCCATCGAGTTAGCCCAAAGTGGTCCTGGGTGTTCTTCATTTTGTTTGCTACCTTGATGAAATACTTGCAGCTAATTACACTTTGGAAAATAAAGACACTCATGATTTATGTTTCAAAACCTAAGTAACTGCTTTCATGTGTTTTCGACAGCTCTATCTTGCTTAAGAGAATGACATGTTCACAGGGACTTTACGTTTCACATTTTATTTTGCATTTCACTGGAGAGGCATATGCAGAGCCAGGTCCTTCTGTAAAACCTGGTTTGTTTAAGGCAGTACTGTAGTAATTAATCAAATGTTTCCCTGTTAATTCCATTCCTCCTGCTTGGTATTGGTTTCTCTCAGTCACGTTCTGATTTCTTTCTTTCCTAGGTTAATCTGCACAAGCGCATGAGCTCAAGATGAGTTGCCCAGTTGCTACACTGGTGATGTCAGGATTAGATTATACCTTAACATCTTTGGGCCCAGCACGCTCTAATAAAGATGCAGGTTATGTGGGGAGAAGCCAGTGGAAATCTACCACAAGAGATCAGAAGTTCAATTCCACCTCTGAGACACCCTTGCTTCTGCTCTTCCCCTGGCACTCTGCACCCAAGCCACTACAAGGCCAGAGGAGTTGCTTGTCACACATCTCTAGTATCAACACGAATGGGGCCACTGTCTCAGTCCCCACTGTAAGGAAACCACTGTCATCTTACCTCATCAGCCTCTTAACTAGACTTTGTCATTTCATTCCTCCCCCACTACACCTGCTGTAATCCATTCTCCATGTGGCATCCAAAGGTGATGTTTTAAAACACATCAGAATAGAGGGGAAGGGAGAAGAAATGAGTAGGAAATATCAGAAAGGGAGACAGAACATGAAGACTCCTAACTCTGGGAAACGAACTAGGGGTGATGGAAGGGGAGGAGGGCGGGGGGTAGGGGTGAATGGGTGACGGGCACTGAGGGGGGCACTTGATGGGATGAGCACTGGCTATTATTCTGTATGTTGGCAAATTGAACACCAATAAAAAATAAATTTATTATTAAAAAATAAAAACATAAAATATAAAAAAAAAATAAAACACATCAGAATGTGTTGTTTCCTGCTTCAAATCACATGCCTGTCACACTTAGAATGAAATCTACTTGGATATCATTCTACGAAGCCCTAGGAGCTTTGCCTTCTATCCATCTTCCCACCTCATCTTCAATGTCCCTCTCTTGCCCCTACATCCAGACACACTGACTTCCTGCTGTCCTCACACCCACAAATCTCATTTCCAACTACAAGGCCTTTGCACTGGCTGTTTCCTCAGCCTGGAATATTCCTTAATGCTGTATGGTGGCTTTCCTTGTGACATTCAGGTCTCAGCTTAACAATGTGACCTCTTCACAATCAGATTCGGTCTGAAGTAGCAGCTATCATATCATTTGATTCAGTCTGTGCATTGCATTTTTTTCACAACATGACATTTTTATTCACTTTTTCTTTCCACCCACTTGCAGCAAGCCTCCTTTGGGCAGGGACATTGTATATGCAGCCTATCATTGTGTCCACAGGGCTGAGAACAGTGCAGACACCTAGAAAGGACTGTGAATGTATCTGGTGACGTCAAATTGCCACTAAGGCAGGTATGAGAAGTCTGCCTCCCTCAGGCAAAGTCTCAGAGCCTTTCAATCACTCCATTAACTTCTCTCGTCTAACCACGACTAAAACAAAGATACAACCAAGCAAACTGCAAGCAACAGAGCAGTCTTTTCTCAGCTAATAGTCATAAAGGAAACGAGACATGAGATAAACTGATGGATTCCCTGGATATATGGACAAGACACCACAGCTTTCCTCCCCTGCACCCAGAATTTTATTAAAGGCTGCTAGGTAACTCTACTGATCACAGTTCTCAAGACTGGCCTACTTTCAAAAAAATACTGAAGGCACAATAATTGGATAAGTAGTTTCGAAGACAGGGTATATAAGGGGAGGTTTGGCTATGAAGGCACACTGGGCTTTTGGGGGGTGATACAAATAATCTGTGTTTTGATTGTGGTGTTGGCTGCTTGACTATAAATGCGTGTCAAAACTCGAAGAAATGCACACACACACAAAAAAAGCATAAACTCTATTGTGTGTAAATTATATCTCAATAAATGTAATTAGCAAAAAACTGCTGAGGTCCGAGTCTACCGGAGATAATCTAAATGAAACCATCAAAGCCTGAGCCAGAACGTGATTTAAAAGCTCCCCAGTTATTCTAACATGGAGCCCAAAGTGAGTCCCATGGCTACAGAATAGTCACACAAAGGAGGGGAAGCCAACGGAGAAGGGGCTGGGCCAAAGGCCAGCTGTGCTACTAGCTCTAGTGAAAGAATTCAGGGTTCCTATTTTTGAGGTTTGTGAGGTACATTCTCCTCTCACTTCATTACAATGATGCTATCCCTACTGCCCAATAAGGGGCTGGAATAATGGGTAGTCTTTTTTATACACATCAGACAGAGTCAGGGCCAGGGGGAGAAGCATGGAATGCTTGTTCTAAGGGCAGAGCACTACAACCTGTTCAGTTTTTTTTTTAAGTGAAGAATAATAATACATGGACACATGCTAATATTTTTTCTTTTGTTGTTTGTTTATGATACAGCAAATAGGCTATTTTGGGGCTGATGTGAAAATCCTCAGTGAGGCATGGGCAGGGAAGAAGAGCTCTGTCCGACTGTGCTTACTACTGCCCTCCAATCTGGGGGAGGATGAGTGTCCTTACGGATTAACAAGGATAATGACCATTGCCCTCTCTCAGGTCACCTGGAAGGTTTGGAGCATCACAGGTAGTACCTCCTCTCAGGTGAAATAGTAAGTCCCAATTATTGAGTCGCTTGATTACTCCTAGCTTTAAAAAGATGATTCATCTATATACTCCACAGAAAGTTCTAGAAGTTCCTGTGACATAAGCAGAGTCTAGATTTAGTCATTGAGCTTCAGTAGCTGCATCTTTGAACACTTAATATATTCTTATGTCATTCACATCTTTGCTTGTCATTATGATGAATTCAAAAGCTGCTAAAGTCATTAAAAGAATAATACTTTCATCCCCACTAACTTCTGGGTCTTCTGACCGAGATTTATTCTAGGATCTTACATAACCTTCAGCTGTTTATGGGTAGGGGACTCATTCTGAAAGCTTCAAAATGCTCTATGGTACAAAAAGAGTTAGTGAAAAATAAGGAAGCATGAACTAAAAAAGTAATGCTAGAAGTGATGTAAATGAATTTGGTTGACACTCTGTCATTTACTGAGGCTGTTCCAGGAAATCTGAAGAGTATGAACTTTAGTTAATATTATTAATGATAACAAATGTAACATACTAAGATAACAAAATCTGGGTGCAGGGTACATGGGAATTCTTCGTACCATCTTTGCATTTTTCTGTAAATCTAACACTGTACAAAATATATTGTTTAAAAAAATAGTGGTATAAGAAACTAATAAGATTTGGCATTGTCTATTTACTGCTCCAAATTTATGACATGTCATTGCTACAAAAAAAAGTCTCTATTTTAATAAGATGGTATATATACATTTTTTCACATCACAATAGTTCAAAAGCTTTTTTTAAAACATTTTTTTCCCATCACTGACTTCGCTCTACAGCAATTTCCCTCTCCTTTATTCTCTATTAAATCTTAAAAATACCACTTATTCAAACTTGGGAGGAAGAAGAGTTATTTCCATATTTATGCATTGCCTTGTTCCACAAAGGAATTGAGAGAAAAGGCAAGTAATTCAATAAAGTCTTACTTTTCCTAAATTCCAAAATAGTCTAAAATTACAAAAGTCTTTTACTCTTTCCATGAGAAAGAGTATATTTTATGCAATACTTCAGAGTTAACAAAGCATTTCTCCACATATTAGGTAACTCCTGTAAGGCTTAAAATTATCCTTATTTTGGGGCACCTGGGTGACTCAGTCGGTTAAGCACTGGACTCTTGATTTCAGCTCAGGTTGTGATCTAAGGGTCCTGAGATCAAGCCCCCCATGAAGCTTGATGCTTAGTACAGAGTCTATCTGCCCCTCTCCTGCCCTCTGTTTGTTCTCACATTCTCTATCTCTCAAATAAATAAATAAATAAATAAATAAATAAATAAATAAATAAATAAAATCTTCTATAAAAATAATTATCTTTATTTGGAAATTAGAAAACAGGTTCTGAGGGGTGAAGTAAAACCTTCAAGCCATGCAGGGTGTCAGCTTCCTGCAGGCCTTGTGGCCTTTCCTCCATCCTGCTGGCCCTGGAGCCCACACTGTCACTCTGGAGGCAGCTTTCTGTAAATAAAGCCCATAGAAACATCTTGCTAAATTCTAAATCAATCTTCAGTTTATAATCACGGTGTCCACCTTTGCCTACATGCCACTTCCCTGTTTCCTGAACATAAATAACCCAAGAGCCAGCTGATCTTTCACTGTATTTTACCTGCCTGTCTCCTTTTAAAATTATAGAGTCTATATAACTGCCCAGAAATTATACACAGTTTCAACAGATGAACTCAAGGTCAGCCTTTGAAAGGGAGAAAATTGTTTTCTACACATACACGGTAATGTTTGTTAGAAGTCAGAACCATCTCCGGTGATTGTACCAGAAACATCGAGCCTTCTTTATCTCCTTCCCACAAGGAATTCCAAGACATTGGCACTAATAAATGTGAGAGAAAAAAAAAAGAGGTCCAGGCCTCTGGCCAGCCGCCTTCTTACTAGATGATGACAGCACTATGAGCATCCCACTTGGAGCTGCCCTCCAGGCTTTAGATCGGCCTCGGAAAGAACCCCAGTGTGTCTGCTCTCGTTAGAGCAGGAATTTCGGTTTGAGGTTTTGATATTTTATAATCATTGATGAATCAAATGGGAGAATGAGAATGATGAAAACAAGACAAAACAAAAAAAAAAAATCAAAGCATGAGACAAATCAAAGACTGAGGCAAATGTCTGCAGTTAACCCTACAGTCTGAAACTCATGGCGAGATCAAGGGGAAAGCAACAATATGTACCTTGCATGTGATTTTGATAGATCGAGGAAGGAAATCTTTGAGAGATCAAGGGAGTTTCTGGAGCAAAATAACAGCTGATATAAATTCACTTTCTGATTTTTTAAAGGGGACCTGGGAACTCTCTAAGCAATCGCAGCACAAAGCACAAAAAGGTTTTCAAGATCCTTTCAGTTTACGGAAGAGATTGAGAAATGCCGCGAACAACTCACTATATGCTTATAATGAAACAGAAATCCTCCTCCTGTGTTTACAAGTCGCAGATTCCCATGTAAATAAATTATGACTCAGGAGCGATCAAACATTACCCTCAAAGAAAATAGTCTCCACCAATTGTCTTTAGCAGTTGATGCTGGTGCTTCTTTAACTTGCAAAAGAGCAAAAGAAAGCATTGAGCAACGTAAGTGAATGCCTAGAAGGGCAGGGCTAGGGCTGGCTCACCTTTCCGTTCCCAGCCTCCAGCATTTCATCTACAACACATGTTTGTTGAATACAAATGACCTGGCATTGCATTTTATAGGCCAGCTGAACAACATAGCTTGTTAAATACAGAAATAGCTCATTAATCAGGGTACCTGCCTGTCACAGAATTTCTTCTCTATACATAGCCGACTTTCAGTCTCTTGTACCAGCTTTGAAACACACAATCAAGAGAGCAGGGCTGATCACAAAAGTGGGTCCAGGTTAAGTAACGAACAGGAACACCAGCTTGGCCCCAGTTGAGCAGGATCCATCTTGGCCTATGAGCACTTTGAGAGCTACAAGGGATATGGAGGAGAACAAATGCCCTTGAGTGAGTGAATGCAGCCACCTCAGTACCACTTGTTCTATGGGCTCCATGCATCGGCATTCAAGGATCTCCCTCAATAAGATAATTCCGGCTGCACCACAGCAGCAGACTCTTCCTAACTGGGTCCTGGGGTCCAATCTAGTTAAGTGCCTTATGCATAACCACACCTGCCACCACAAACATATCTGAAGTTTACCTAACCTACAAATAAACATGGCCTGTGCCAGAGTTTGAGAGACTTTCCTAAATAAAGTACATGAACTCTTAATGCTTGAATTTGGAGTTGTCACCAAGAGATCTTTCTGCATTCAGTTGAGGCTAGTGGGTAAATGTCTCCAGGAAAGGAATTCATATCATAGTTTTTTCTTTCCCTATCCCCTTACTGAGAGAAATAGTGATTTTTTTTTTTAAAAAAAAGCATCTTAAAATGAGAGAAACTTGCTTTCTTTGATCAAACTATAAGTCATCATGTTAAATATTTACTATGGCAGTTTATCTGAAAAATCATTATACTTTATCATAAATTATTGCTTTTCCTTTGTACAACTAAACCTTCACATCTTGAAATTTATGATAAAAATTTTCACTGATTAAGGCACGGGTTTCTCAAACTCAGTACTGACATTTGGGGCTACATAACTTTATGTTGAGAGGAGACTGTCCTATGCATTAAAATAATTTTTAGCAGCCTCTTCCCATGTGATGCCAGCAGCAATCTCCACCAGTTGTGACAATCAAAAATGTTTCCTGACATTACCAAATGTGCCCTGGGGTGTAAAACTAACTCTCCGTGAGAGCCACTGATTAAGCCATTAAAATCTAGTGGAAAGCCTACTTTATTATACATTACATACTTAAAAAACACATTTCCTTAAACTATAAAAATGACATAATCTCTTTATGTCATAGAACTTTATTTTAATTATTTTATAAGTGAGTAGATGAAAAGCATTCTTTCCTGCATATTTGCACAATAACTATGACTTCTGTTTTCTGAAATGCTGAAAAGATCCTTGTCTCTTTGGTGTTACAGAGCAGAAGCCTTTGTCCTGAGATCAGCTTGCCATTCAGCTCACAAAACAAAACAAATAAAAGCACTTATATTTGAAAGTTGTCAGGGAAGGACTTAGCCTGAATGCATGGTTGAAAACATTCCATGAGATAATCATCAGAGTGATTCCTACCTATGTTCTTTAACATTTTCAAAGTGCTGGCTCTCTTTGGACTCATGAAGCTACTATCTTCTGTAAGATTTTTATGAATAGAGCCTAAGAAGTAACCTATTTGGATAATTAAAGTTCAGTTGACCCAGAATATAGTGCATTCACTAAAAGGGCTTAGGTTACATTTCTTGATGTGGGCATTTTTTTTTTCCTTTTTCACAGATGTGCAAGTGGATAGAAAGGACTACTCTAGTGATGTGATGTGGTGAGACAGACCCACTGGGAAAGCAAGCACTTGCTTGCTATTCTCTTTTTTAGCCCTTTGATTTATTCATAACTTGGTACAATGTGCAATTATTTCTCTTTAACTTGTTTTCTTTGATCTTCCCACCAGGATGTCAGCTTTTAAGACAGAGACCACTACATTCATCTTGTTTAGGGATAAATACTAAGCACTTACTATACCACCTCGGATACAGCTGGCACTTAATACATGTATATTGAATGACCTGAGGAAATAAATACAGGATCTAAATTGGGGGACGGAGGGGCTTCCTGCAGCCTGAGCACTGCCAGTGTGACTCTGGGAATCCCAGGGTCCTCTCCCCAGAAAGTCTCTGGTTCAGTATTCCAGCAAGGATTCTCTTCTGGCTGCATACCTTCCCATGGAAAGACCATTCTGCTGCAGAAGGGATTCAGCTGACGGCCCTTTTATACTAATTAAGATATGGGACATGTTCAACACACTTTTTCTTTGTCCAATTCAGCTTTCCCATCATAAAGGAAACCAGGCTAGGAGGTAGTGGGTGATGTTAAAGGTGCCTTGCTTTCCCTGAAGAGCTTACAAATTTTGTCCGATTTCTAGCCCCATACTTACATAAGTGAAGTAGCTGATTCTGTCTCCAGGTCAGCCCAGGAAGAGGGTGAAGAGGGGCTTATTGAGCAAATACAAAGAACTCAATTTTCCTTAATACAGTTTTAGGGGAAGAAATATATCCTGAAATGGGCTGGTCAAATGTCCTCTCACAAGGGCTTCTTATAGGCTCTGACCTTACATACTGAAGACCTACTTCTAGTCACACTATCAGTACTGCCAAATTCCCCCATTCCCAGCAATCAGCATTGCTGAGGACTTTCTCTAAGGTAAGCATTCTGGTAGATATCTTACATACATTGTCGCAATTATCCTCATGCCAACTTCAGAAGGAAGTCTTATCTCCATTTGAGAGACAAGGAAACTGAGCTGTAGGGTCCTTCAGTAACTCGCCCAAAGCCACCAACAATAAACTATCAACTTACAGGGCTCTGAACCCAAGCCCTGTCCTCAGGGTCCATGCTGTTGGAGTATACCACTTTTTCACCCTCAAAAAGAATTAACAGCTTTGCTGAGATAGAGTTTCCATATCATAAAATGGATAGATGGAGAAGCCAAGTTCAGAGGCTAACTTTAAGTGTTTTTATGACAGTTTCATCTGTGCTTGAGTGGAAGAAAGTCACGCAGTTTTTAAAAAGATTTTATTTATTCATGAGAAACACGGGGTGGGAGGTGGAGGCAGAGACACAGGCAGAGGGAGAAGCAGGCTCCATGCAGGGAGCCCGATGTGGGACTCAATCCCGGGTCTCCAGGATCACACCCTGGGCTGAAGGCGGCGCTAAACTGCTGAGCCACCCAGGCTGCCCAAAAGTCACACATTTGTTGTTGATAGCGTGCTCCAACCGAGGTTAACTAGGGAGATAATTTAACCCCAGAAGACAACACATACAGGGGCTTAGTTTATATCTAAGGATTTCAGGCAGGGTGCCTTGCTGTAAAATGTGGAATTTCCCATAGGAATTCCTTCTTGGACGTGTTCAGTTTCCTTCCTCCTCTGGCTATTACACAGTGCTTAATCAAATATTGTTTTCTTTCCAAGTGGATATTAGTAGCACCAAAATGTTTGAAACAACTGCAGTGTTAAAAAAATAAGAGATGAAGGAGATGATGAGAAATGGGCCTGTCTGCTTGTTTTTTTTTTTTTTTTTTATCACTTTGGGTAATATATGAGAATAAAGCTTTTCAAATGGACACTGAAACACCTTAGCTCTGGAGAATATTTTACTCAGAAAAAAAAACTTTCAAAGTGAATTATTCAATAAATGGGCTGCCTCTTTAGTGCCTCTTCCCAATTTGTATAATTTTTCTAAAACCAATAAATCTGACCTTCAGTTTGACCAGCTGTTAAAGGACTGGCCTAAATTATGAAAGAGTGCAGATTCTTTCACTCTCAAAGTTCTTTACATGAAATATTATTTAATCACAAAATCTCACTGGATGAATCTTGAGGATTAACAGTTTCATTTGTTATATTTCCTGAAATGATGTTTCTATTTTCCCCTTAATTTAAGTGGGATTTTTTTCCTCTTTTTATCAAAATCACATGTATCATGGAAAGCATTTACTAACCACATAACTGTGAACAACAATGTTTTATACATTATAACTAGCAAATTTTGAATGAATTCTTTCCTTAAGGAATTTTACCATTAAAATCTGGCTATATAATTTATGAACCTTAAGTGGTTTGGCCTCTGTGCAAGTTTTTATACAAGTTAATTATCATTAAATATAAGAGATTTTTCAGGCTTTTCCTTCCATTATGCTTCATGTTCTTCTTTTCCATTAGTAGTTCTTTTTCCTCCTTTTAATTTTAGGTTTCCAAGGTTTTCTCATTTGAACTCAATCTTAGTTCCCTGGGTCCACAGGGAACAGTGTTCCCATCAATTTCTCTATGTCTGGTGAGACCCCACAGAAAGACAGAAGGACATTTTCCTACTAGCCCAGCAGTGTCCTTCTCTCATTTTCAGAACATAACTGTCTGTTCTGTAAAGCCCAAGTTTATCAGATCTCTGCTTCTGTTGTCAAGATGCTGTCTCGGTGGTCCTTCGGGTTGTCATGTGGTGACCTTTCCTAAAAGCTTTTCATTTCCATGCAAAGCCATGTTAGTTTAGTGTAAAGAACTGATATCTCCAGCCATCAAGAACAGTGTATGTTAGAGAAACCAAAGTGTAGGTTAAGAATTCCAATTTTTATATCTAGTTCATCAGTAGCCTCATTAAACTCTTAAGACCCTCTTCCTCAGCCAGATACCTACCTTATCTAATATTTGTTTTCATGTCTATGTCTAAGAACCAATGAATATATACCATGAGTTTTCAAATGATAAGAAATGTAATTGCTTAATAGGTCAAGAGAGATCTATGAATGTCATGCTTCACCTACTGCAGCTCCCTACCTAAATCTCAAATCTCTTCCATAATTCATCTTTCCTGAGAGGTCAAGGCAGGCTGGGTGCCAGTCAGATTTAAGAAAGGCAGGCAAAATTATATAAAAAAAAAGTCTTGATGTAAGGGTATAATCCAAATGGTATGGAGCCATAATATGAGGGCAGATGCAGAGGCAAGAGGTGCACCCTGAATGGTGGCAGGGCAGAGATAAGTAAAAAAGGAAACCTTAGCCTGGGAGGAGGCCCAAAAGGCCCTGCTTACATTCAGCACCAAGGACAGCAACAACCATAGTCCCGCCATCAAAAGATTCCCTATGGATGGCTTTCTAGTCTTCTCCATAGAGAAAGCCTGGAACTGTATATGATTTAAGGATTGTTCAACAGATGTCTTGGAGTGGGGTGAGTGTCAGGTAGAAATCATATGGCTCTTTGTTTTTCTATCTTTGGAGGTACTTTTGTGAAAATATCCTAAGAATTTGCATTTCTAGACATGGAGGAAATCCTTTTTTTAGAAATTTCTTAATTGGCAATACCCACAAGACTGTCATGTAATTTTGGTTGGACCAGAAGCACTGCCCACAACTTTGCAGTACAATTTCATGTGCTTAAAACAAACAAACAAAAAGCCATCGGGTAGTTTCCTGAAACTTCCACACATATTAGTCCCAGTTTACCCTCTAAAGTTATATGCAGTAAATCAAATACCTTTCCACTTGACAACCTTTGAAATTCTTGATGAAAGTTGATGTGTCTCTTCTTGGCTTTCTCAACTTGAGGCTAATCATACCCCATTTCTTCAATTGTTGCTTAAAGACATCATTACTTACTTCCCTATATATGCTCCTGGCTTGCTAAACACCTTCTTAAAATATGTGTCCTAGAATTATTCCAAGTATTCTAGGCATGGTCTGAGGCAAGTATATTCATCACAAGACTATTAACTCCCTCCTTGGATCTGGGAACTCTATTTCTGTGAGTACATTCTGAGACTGCACTGGTTTTACTTAACAACCATTTACCATGGGATTAGACTGACAGTGTAATCAACTAAAATGCTCAGGTTCTTTACCTTGAGTTATTGATCAAAGTATCCTGAGTTTTAAACTTGTGCAACTGATTTTTTTAAATCTAAGTGAAGAATTTTATCAAAGTTCAATTAATCTTGATATTTGTCCTGAGTTTTCAGCCTATTAGGACATTTAAAAATCTGCAATTATGAAATGCTTCTCTTAATTTGAGTATTCTAAAAAGTCTGATGAGTATAATTTGCATATCTTCATTCAGATTATGGATTCAAATCCTTAAAAAGATACAGCCAAGGATAGATTCATGTTCTCTCCAAGAAACTGATTCTAAGAAATTCTTAAAACATACCCTCATGCTAGAAACTAAATACACTCTATTTACAGTACGCCTAATTTATCATGTTAATATTTATTACAGAAAAGAAAGTGATTTTTGATAGAAGTTAAATCTAGGGTAGGTACCTGGGTTGCTCAGTTAAGCATCTGATTTTGAGCTCAGGTCAATCAGTTAAGCATCTGATTTTGAGCTCAGGTCATGATCTCAGGGTCCTGGGATCAAGCCCCATGTCCGGCTCTCCACTCAGCAGGGAGTCTACTTGTCCCTCTCCCTCTACCCCTCACCCTGCTCATATTCTATCTTTCTGTCTAATAAATACATTTAAAAAACCTTTAAAAAAAGAAATTAAATCTAAGAAACCCAGAATGTCTCCAAGTATTTTGTTACTTTCTCTTATAAAAACCAAACATGAGTTTTTTCAATAATCTATTTAAAAATTTTATCAGTGATAGTTTTCAGAATCTAGTTTCAAAGATTGTGAAAATGATACCATTCACCCTCAGTCCCTCAGCATACACTGATTACCTGCCTGCCACAAAGATGCACAAGAATTGGCCTCTATTTTCAAATATCTGAGAAGAAGATGAAATTGGTTATGGGCACAAGAACCACACTGTAAGGAGGAAAGTGATATGTACTATAATAAAGTAATATATAAAGTTACAAGGGCTACTTTTACATTGAGGATAGTTATGACAGGGAAAATGTACTAATATTTTGTTAGATGCTTCTAAGAAATCTTAAGAGATACTGTGAAAAAGAGATAAGATTTTAGCATTCTGTATAATCTTAATTCAAATTAAATTTAAGAATTTCTGTTTATACAGATTATGTTCAATGTAACCGGGGGATTTGTATACCTCTATTACGTAATATCTTACAGAATCATAGGATTTCAAGATTCAAAATAATTTTACCCAAGCCCTTGCAAATAGTGTGCATGCCTATAGTAATTCAGAGTAATTCACTATGTAGCAATCTCCAGTTTCTGGCACCTCTCCCATCTTCATTGAAAACCTGCTAAAAAATTTCAATTTCCATTGCCTGCAAATGTGAAACAGACAAGCTTCTTTGGTTCAAACATCTTTCCAACCATTCATGCACGTATTAGCATATGTATTGCATTTCTTGTCCCAGCAATAATGCTACTGCTTACAAACAATAGAGCTGAGCATATTCCATCACCCAGGAAACAGATTTCTAAGAAGCTTATCATTTAGCTTCCCCATGATACCCATGTCTCCCTGTCAGCCATGTCAAAAAGCAGTTGCAACTCATCCCTCAACATAAATGCTGAACATCAAAATGAATATGAGAAAATGGTTTCTGTGGCCAGTGGACAAATACACAGAGATGATAACAAGAAACAAAGAGCTGGGATGTCTATAGGAAAAAAAAAAAAAACACTTGTTCAAACCAGAAGCAGCAGAGTATACTGCAAAAAACATAGGCTTTAAATATTTAGGTGAAATGCATGTCTATAGCTTCCTAGATATGGGAATTTGGGCAAAAAAGTTCCTTCTCTGAACCTCCATTTCTTCAACTTTTGGCAATTGATACTAACGCAGGAGTCAAACTCCTGGGTCCATTATTACATAGATTTAAGAATTTCTGGGTAAGTGTTTAAGCCTAGAATCAAGTTTCAAGATTCATACCCTCCCCCTTCAGATTCACTGCCCAGATATTCTCTCAAGAATCAACAAAGCATGGTCACTAATTCTCCATTTGCAGGATCTTCCCCAACCAGCTTATGTGTCATGTTCAACAGGGTGTTAGCTACAGCCCTCCAGCAGGTGGAATCTCTCATTGGTTCTGTCTCCTGAGATTTTGAGAGTGGGAAGCTGTCTGGGGAATGCATCTGCTCACCACATCTGTGTTAAGTCTTGTTAGTCACGGGTCCTGCTGTGCCCAGAACTACATTACTGTAAATGGTTGAGCAGTGCCCAATTCTAGGGGACACCATAATTACCACAGGCCATATGAGTGGCACACCTACAGATGGTCAATACCTAACCATACATAGTGGGCTGCCACAGAAGAGGCAGCCCTGGATTATCATGTTTCATTACATATAATCCAAGATTTAGCATTGACCTTAATTAGGAACCAATTAATTACAAATTATTTAGTAAACACTGGTGCTTTGAAAAGAACAAGAGAAATGTTAAAAGCATAATCCTACCCAAAAGGAACTTATAATTACAGTAGTCTTGCCTCCTTCAATAATATTTCAGGAAGTATTTTAATTTCAGTAAAATTTGTGGAGTAGTTCTTTCATCTTGGGGAAAAGACGATTTTTAAATAGAAGCTATTTTTATTGACTACAGATCTCTAGCTCATTCTTTATGAGGTCAGTGTACTCAAGAAGAAAGACAAGTAGAGATTAAAAAGTAACAAGAGTTGCAGTTTCTTCTAAGTAGCTGGTCAAGAAGCACCAAGTGGGGCCTGCTTTCCATGCATCCATTCACTAGATAACTAATACTGAGGGTACTACACCTTCAAAATTCTTACTGCGACCATCCTGGTCAGACCAACCACAGCTCCCATGAAAAAGTTTAAACCCAACCATGGTCCACTGGATGGAATGTCAGTGCCTATTAAAAAACAAGACAGGATATCTCTATTACAAGTTGGGTCTATTTAATCTGGCAATTTTTAAATATGAGAGGGATGACATGGAGAATGAAGGAAATATGCCCTTACTTCTGGTGCATTCTAAGCAAGCAGTTTTGACTACCCACCTACTTGGGTTGTAAGGCACCAAAGGTGGGACTCCACTGGACAGAGGAAGGATATTCTAGGACTAGCAGATTGAAATGCCCACCATAAAAGCAGTTTCCTTTGACTTTATGTGGGTGTGTATATGGTGGTGGAAAAGTAGGAAGAGAAATGCAATGATACACTCAAGGACACAATGATGGAACCCAGTATGAAGGGTGAAAGCGTAGAGCTAGAGTCCTGAGTTTCATTTGTTCTCTGGACCCTTTTAGGTGTTCATTCTCGTGCTGGTCACTGGGCCTGTGAATACGTTTACTCGTCTGTAAAATGGAGATTAATACCATTAAGATGGCTAAGTATTAAATGAGGTAATAGGCTTAAAAATTCTTAGCAAAATATCTAACACATGGTAAGTACTCAGAAATATTAGTATGATAGGAGTGTGTGGATGGCTTAGTCAGCTGAATGACCAACTCTTGATTGCAGCTAGGGGTATGAT
Source organism: Canis lupus familiaris (assembly GCF_011100685.1). Taxonomy (NCBI): domain Eukaryota; kingdom Metazoa; phylum Chordata; class Mammalia; order Carnivora; family Canidae; genus Canis; species Canis lupus. The sequence goes on from NC_049235.1 coordinate 48,467,295, forward strand.
CTCAAGTCATGATCTCAGGGTCATGGAATCGAGCCCCATGTCAAGCTCCTCGCTCAGTGGGGAGCCTGCTGGAGATTCTCTCTTTGCCTTTCCCTTTGTCCCTCCTCCTGCTTGTGCTCTCTCTTTCTCTAAAATAAATAAATAAATCTTTTAAAAATGATTATTATTAAAAATATCACAGAGAGTAAGTAGGATGATTAATAAATTATTGTTAAATGGATTGAGGCAAACATGTAACAAGACATCAATTATGATTATTTTGAGGAAAATTTTATTACCAATGGCAGTTTTAATATTATTTTATTCCTTTTTATACATTCTTTTTTTAAAAAAAAAACATTTATTTATTCATTCATGAGAGAGAGAGAGAGAGAGAGAGAGAGGGGCAGAGACACAGGCAGAGGGAGAAGCAGGCTCCATGCAGGGAGCCTGATATGGGACTTGATCCCGGGACTCCAGGATCACACCCTGGGCCCAAGGCAGGCGCTAAACCACTGAGCCACCCAGGGACAACACCCCCCACACCCCCCGCTTTTTATACAATCTTTGATGGGCTTTGCATCCTGGCTCCAATTTAAGGTTAAAACCAATGATATCATGGGGCAGATTTGTCATACTTTTGAAAAAAAAAAGCTAAATTTTAACAACCATTTGTGCAAATGTTTAAATTTATAGGATTAAAGAAAATAAAAGGTTAGAGACTGACTCTTTTAGTGACTTCCACCAGGCTTGCTCTTTGTACAATAGATGTCCTGCCATCTGTTACACCAGACAGAAAATGGTAAAGCTACTTGGAAATAGAAGTAAAGTTCTCCTAGAGTCATGAGGCTCTCATGAAATTTCTACAAAAGAAACTCTTTCATGACTTTTATTTCTTGCAAGGCCTTCATCATTCCTTTCAGATTTCTCTAAAATAGCTCACTCAGCTCAGTAACAACCCTTCAGCCAAGAATATTTAGAGCATTATTAGAAGAGGAGAAGCTAGTCTAAGCTTTTGATACACATGAGTACATGTGTGCACATCCACACATGCACATGCTCGCAAAGAGCTCAGCATGTGTCTGTAAGGAAGAACACATCTCTTCACAGTTCTGAGCTTCATCTAAAGAGTTGAGTTTGGTGGGAAGTGGTTACTGGCAGTTCTGCTAGTTAATGATTTCTATTTTGGGCCTTTACAGAGTAGTAAATGTTTTCTTATAAATTTGGGAACTGGCATAATGTTATCAACTTCCCATTGTGTCAAGTAAAACCATTTAAAAAGTCCTCTACTGTTACTACCAACGTTTAATAAAGAGCAAGACATTTTTAATCATAAAGAAGTTGTCAGGGCACAAATACAGAAAGACTAGTCCTTCAGTGCTATAAGATGGCAACTTTATACTAACACACACAAACAAGCGTGGACAAACACACATTATATGTCATAGTTTATATGTCACTGCTGAACAGTAAAAATGCCCAGGGCCCTTAGTCCAAAGTTCTCTGGACTTGCTCTCACTGTCTTTGATTCTGTGGAACTGGTTTCATACAAATGTTAAATTCTCCAGGATATATCACTCAAGTCAAAACAACAGAGTTGTAAAAAAATTTTTTTTAATCTCTCACTCTTGTGGGAGAGATTTAGCTGGTTCATCACATTTTCATTGTAGATTTTAAAATGCACTTTAAAAACCTGAAAGGTGGGGAGCCATGTAGCAGCTGCTCTCTCTCTTGCCCTCAAGGGCACTCCTACACTGTCCCTGCACTTTCCTGCCACACTGGGGAGAGTAGGCAGGCATCTACAGGGTACCAGGGAAGAAAGTGAAGAAAAGGAATCTTGCTAAGCTTTTATCAGCCTAACCAAAGTAGGTGATGGGAAATGATCCTGTGTGACCATGTGGGACAAAACACAACTCCTGCAGGTTCAGGAAGGGCTAAAACACCTTGCATTGGAATGTGCTGTGACCTCTCTTTCAGAGAATCTCAGACAGGGACCCTAGGGTGGCTCCCCAGGACCAGGACACACTCTAGGTATTAAGTGTCGTATGAAGATACTTCTAGAAAACCAAGAGGCCCTCGATTCCATAGGGGCAATATCCCCATCCAAGAATATTTGGCAGAAGGATTCCTCATAGAGCATAAACTATTTGGAAAGTCTAGAGTTAGTGGTCTGATTTCATCCATACTCCAAGAAAGATTTCTGGAACCCATGCTAGGATCCTTCCTTTCTGGGGGCTTATGTGGAGGGGCCAATACCCTCTAGGCACAGTACTGCTTTCCATGAGGCATCCTGTTGGCTTGAGATTTCCCACCAAGGCAATCTGAGGCACCTGAGATCTCCCTGTAGCGAGAGCCTCAAATGAGAGTTGGATGCTATAATCTTTCCCAATGTCCAGCGAACCACCCTGTGACAGCTCCCTTACCTTCACTCCTCTGTATTCATATTGATGAATTCTCTTAATGAACCCAAGGAGGGTAATTCTGATTTGCCCAGGACAATTGACACACCGGTTAGGGGACTTTTATATACATATGCTCTGTAAATCAGGGAGCCCAATGAGCCACAATCCTTACAGCACCTGTCACAAGTGTCAGGTTAAAATGATTTCAAGGCAGGAATGCAAGCTTAGGGTCAATGTATCAGCTCTCTGCATATGGAACACCATAAAAATTGGATAACTTATCCTTGTTGAAAATGAACAGAATGTGTGTCAAACTTAGCACATAGTAGTAGAGAATGTTCTATAGCCTATTAATTAGCTGTTCTATTTTCCTCTTTCATCATATGGCAGAGGCCATTTTTGCGTTTCCTTGCCTTTCAGTGACCATCAATAGTATCTCACAGAGCCAAAAAATGATTCACTATTATGTTAATCACTAGGAATTATTTCTAACTGGCAAGGAGATTAAACCTTTAACACCCACATAAAGGAAATGTGGCTTTGAAGTCCTGTGACGGAGGCCCTGGATAGCATAGCTTAATACCAGGCAGGATTCTTTTTTTTTTCCCTTTTATTATCCTTTTCCCTCTCTCAAATTTTCCCACATGAGACCTCACGGCACCAGAGCAATAATGATAACAATGCCCTTCATTTTCTCATTAGTTCCCAATGGTTCCAAATTACCAATCTGAGCTGGAAATGGAAAAAAGGCAAACTGATGATGAATATCAGAGTTCTCTAAGGGCAGGTGCAGACTTGCACCTCACTGCCTGTTGGCATTTTAGTTTGGGCAGTAATCACTTTTAGAGGTTTCTGTGATACCATCACTGGAAGAGGAAAGAAACAAGGAAAGACATACACAAGAGAAAAAACAGGTATTGAGCACCCATTAGGGATGAGGCCTTCTGCTAGGGGCTCAAATCTGTCATCTCTTTTGACCCTTGCAACAAGCCCTAAGAGTTAGAAGCATTTCCCACACCTTGAAAGGTCAGGGCAGCAGGGCCTATGTGGGTATTTGCCCAAGGTTACAGAATTAGCAAGGGGAAAGGGGGACGTTTAACCATCTAATTCAAACTCTGGTGCTAAAAAAGCAACAGAAATATCTCTTAATGAGGCAGCGCTCCTTTCTCTGTATCTGGTTAGAAACGGGCCTACAAAATTCGAGAACAACTGATCAAAATACGAAAACCTCGGCCAACAATTCTTTTGAGTTTTACTACCTGTATAATATGGGAGTTTTGGATTTTTTTTTTTTTTACAGTAAAACTAAACTGAGTAAATAATGTGTCAGAATTTGGGGTTAAAGTCCCAAGTCACCTGATTCCAGCCCACTTTGGTGATTGCCTGGAGACAAAAGAGGAAAAGGAGCAGAGCACTCAGACACAGAAACTTTCTGATCTCGGAGGCTCTTCATTGCAAAAATTCAGATTTGCAAGTACATATCTGAGTGACTGTTTTGGTCCACATGACTTTTGGGCTTTTGATCTTTGAAATTAGTTGATTGTATTTTGTTTTTGGAAGGTGGATATCTGCCATAATATCAGGTTTCCTTTAGGATAAAATGTTTCACCTTCAGTTTTCACAAAGAAAAGAGAACCCTGAGAACCAGAAACAGGATAATAGGGGTGGGAGGTCATTTTGCAAGGAAATCAAGTAGTATTGGAACTTTAAGAACAAGGGATTAGAAAGGAACCGACTTGGGTGCCTGGGTGGCTCACTGGGTTGAGTATTCAACTCTTGGTTTTGACTCAGGTTGTAATCTCAGGGTCTTGATATGGAGCCCCATGTGGGGTACAGCATGGAGAGTCCCATCTCTGCCCCTTCCCCTGCATAGTCTCAATCTTTCTCTAAAATAAGTAAATAAAAATATATTTTTTTTAAGGAATAGACTTAAATGGTGATAGATGACAGTTGGTTGGCTACCTATAGTTTACTACAGGAGATATTTACAAAGAGGTAGCCTCCCTTCAAAGCACTAGATACAGCCAAAATTCATTGATCTCCTTCATGGAAAAAGACACGTTCTCAAGAGAAACCTTATTTCTTTCCTACCGCAAGCTTAACAAATGGTAGAAGAAATGACCAGGGCTGCCCAGATTTGTTTCATCACAGTAGCACTTATTGGTCCAACTTTCTTCCTCCTGCCATTCCACCTTCTCTCCTTTCCTCCCTGTGTCCTTCCTTGCTAGCTTGCTGGCTTCCTTCCTTCCTTCCTCAATGCTCTCTAGCAGGCATATACAGAACAGACGCCAAATTAGACTCGTGAAGAACAGAGTGGTAAGTCAGACAGTGGTCCTCAAGGAGAGTACATGTAAGCAATTGATAAATGAATGAAGTCATTTAGTAGTGGGGTAATTTGAGAAGGCTGCATCGTCTCCTCCATTTTACTATGAGCATGGATTATTTCATAAGAAAAAAAGGAAAAGAAAATATGTTACAGTAAGTATAATGAAAGACGTAAATACTCATGGGACTTTCTCTGTTACTCAAATATTTAAGATTAATTACCAACCTTAAAAGTTTCCACAGTCTAATGTGTTTAAGTCAGGATTTTATTCTTTTAATCCCTAATATTCTGCAATTAATATCACCCCAAGTGTTAGATTCATCATCTAACAAAAGGAAGAATCACACTGAAAGGCAACCCATGACTTTGGACAGAAATAAACCCTAGCCAGGTTATATATCTCATTCTATGGAGAGTGTTCAGCATTCAACCTGCAACGTCCTGGTTGACACAGCACATCCTGTAATTACCCCTAAAGGCCATTTGATTTGATAATATATTCACCACCATGTATAATTTACATAATGTTTTACAATTATCCATTAATATGCAAATGTTAGGCTAAAGATTATGTGGCCTAGAAATGCAATGCAAGTACCTCTTTGACAATCACACTCGATGTGCTTATAGATATCTAACCCAAAAGGCCTTTTAATTTCAGTGAAGAAATGACACATGGTGGTCAAGACAAAATGTGAATGAACACAACTTATCATAGTACACAAAGCCATGTTAAGTTCAATAAGCAATTATTTAGTTTGGGGCACGAGGCTGGGCACCAGGGGCATGAGGATGAGCAACACTTTTCTCTCCCTGAGGGCCTCCATGACGTTGGAAAGCCCGTCAGAATGAGCACCAACCAACTGGAGGCAGGAAATAAAGCTTAGACACACACATCCTTTGGACTTGTAATTACCATGAAAACAACTGGCCAGGTGAATTGTTTTTTTTTTTAAGATTTTATTTATTTATTTGGCAGAGAGAGCTACAGAGAGAGCACAAGCGGGGGGAGCAGCAGAGAGAAAGGGAGAAGCAGACGACCTGCTGAGCAGGGAGCCTGATGTGGGGCTCGACTCCAGGACCCTGGGATCAGGGCCTGAGCTGAACGAAGGCAGACACTTAACTCTAACCAACTAAGCCATCCAGGCACCCCAGCCAGGAGAATATTATGACACACAATCATCAGGTAAACTAGTCGGTGAAATTAACTCCCCCTTCTCCTTCCCTCAACAATAATCTGTCTAAAAAGGAAAAAGAAATCAAAGTGGAGAAAGGATGATGTACCTATGCCGCCACAGCATCATTGTTGTTGTGTTAAGTGTACTAAAGGAAGGAAATTCAGTTACTTGTTCCCATAGCAACAGCAGCTCGCCTCCTGGACCTAGTAAATGAAGTTATGAAAATTAGTCCCACGTGGAGCACAAGGAAACACTGTCCCTAAGCAAGGGAATCACAGGTCGGTCGAGGTTTTCATTAACAAAGCAGCGCACTTTCCTCAAGATGAGGTCCAGGGCAAACAACACGCACATTAGTAACTCACTACAGGAAGAAATCTGTTCCCTTCCATGGGCACCACCTGACCAGGTGATAGTGCAGTGCGTGTGAGTCCAGGAATTCCAGGCGGATCAAAGAAAATAAACATAGGCCCCTTCTCCTTACACACCAAGGCAGGGGAAGTGGTTTATTTCATCCAGCCAGTAAGAAAAGGAGACCCAATAAACACACTGTAATAACAATAATAATAAACTTATTATTATTTACGAATGTCCAATTCTCTTTAGGTTTCAGTGAGAGCCCCAGAGAGGAAAGGAGGCAGGGATCTGAAACTCAGATGAAAGTTAAGGTTTCAAGCCTTATGTGATTGTCAGTCCAATTGATGGTGTTCACACCTGGACAAAGTCTGATTATATTCCTCTCTGATAGACACAACAAATTAGATAACCAAGTGACCTTCAAAATTGTCAACTAATATCAGCCATATCTAAAGGTCATTCATTAAAAGATGTCAAATGACATGTTATTTAATCATACATATTCTAGAACCAGGGTCACAGTCTTTCTTTTCATCACAACTCCTGCCTTCACCCTTGATACTTTTAAGCCCACGCATGTGACCCTTGCCATCATCTTCAGTGACCATAGCTACCATTCCACATTGGCGATCCTTCCACAATCATACTTGAACTGAGAATGTTAAGAAAGAAAATGTGCTATCACCAGAATCAGTACATCTCAATATTCTAGACAGCCTCCTTGTAATTACCATGGGACAATTAGGGACAACCTCCCTAATTAGTTCAAATACTCCTACTGCGATAGATCTTCAACCTCCTTGAAACCTTGAGTCCACTAGCCTCTTCCCACCTCCATGCTCTCCCATCCAGAGACCATGGTGCATTACTACAATGGTGCTCTATCTTCCAAAGTCCCTAAACTCCTTTGTCCTTCCAATCTTCTTTCCCGTCCCAGTGTCATAATCCTACCCATGGAAGAGCCCTACAGGCCACTTGCTCTGTGCCCACCCAGAACAGCTGAAGTGGCTGAAGGTATACAATCCTACTGCATGGCCTGAATGCACAGCTAGCCTTCTCTGGTAAGCCTGCTTGCCCACAGGCCAATCATTTTACACATTTTCTACCTTCCTTAAACGTCTCTTATTAGGTCCCCTCATTCTGAGGGGGTGTAGATGTCACGGGATTCTTCAGAGAGAAATCAAAAGCAATCAGTAGAGAACTTGTGTCAACTTTCTGCTATAGAATCTACACATCCTCGGGGACGTACTCTAGAGCACGGAGGCCATGTACAAGGGCTTGGAGCGCCACACCACTGCGTTTGAATTGTGACTCCTTGATATAACCACTGTTAGGCCTCTCGGCTTCAGATGCCTCATCTAGGAAGACATAATGACAGTACCTGCCTCAGTGTGTGGCTGCTACAGGAAATAATCCAAACAAAGCGCATGGAAAAGTGTTTGGCACACAAAAGGCACTCAGGAATGTTAACTTTGATAACTACCACTGTTTTTATAAGTCTTGGTCCTCTCTTCTCTCATCCTCTTTTCTTGGCACCCCATTAAAATAGAGATCATAACCTTCCTGCTTTTAAAAGCCAGTTTCTCCATAGATAGTTGGATTCCATTTCCTTTTCCATCTTCAGACACCAGGCCCCATCAGCACTTCCTCTCTCCTTTTCTAGCAGCCTTATCTATCTGTATTTAAGGTATGTCCAGAATTATGTTGGTAAATATTTAACCACTAGCTCTTGGGGTTGGGTGGGGGCTTATTTGTCTTTGCTAGTTTCTGTGACGTACCTATTTCTGCCCTGTCCAGTTTTAAACCGCCACGTGTTTAACAATTGGCCACCAAACTTTTGGAAAATTTAATAATTTGCTCCGGCACATCATTGATGTGTGCTGTTATTTTTCTCATCCTGAAACAACCAAACGAACAAAACAAAGAACATCACAAACAAAAACAAAACCAAAAAAAGTCCCAGGATTCACCCTCTACCCAACCTGCTACTGTCCTCTGGCTAGGCGCCTGGGAGGAGCTGTTTCCCTCAGGGCTTCTTTATACCCAGATCTCTCCTCCACTCTGTATATCCCACTCTTCCTTCCATTTCCGTTCCCCTATGGAGACTGCTCTGGCTAAGATTTCCCATGGCTCCCAGACACATTTTAGTCCTCTTCTGGTCTAAATCTCAGCAGCCTCCCTCTGGTGCCTCTGTATCTTCTGGTTGTGCCCTTCCCCCCCACCCTCTCCTTTACAGGGTCCTCCTCTTCCTCTATGAGACTCCTAAATGAAGGTTTTCTAGGGTGCTGCATCCTGGATTCCCGCACGTCCCACGTAAGTTCTCTCAAGACAATCTTAACCAATGCTGTGACTTTAACACCAACTTATATGGCAAGAACTCGCAATTTGTTATCTCTAGCACAGGCTTTTCTACTGTGTTCTCTGATCTGATCAGGTGTCTGTTCTGACAGTGAAAACACAATAATCCTAGTAGACAGGAGGAACAAATCAAGAATAAGAATGTTGCCTGCCTCAAGCAGCATTCAGGCTACATGGGAAGAAGAGTGTGTCAATCTTGTAAGTCACCGAAGGAGCAATTGGAGCCAAATCTGTAGGGTACCGAGCTTCACAGTACCACTGGATGTAGCATGTCCATAAATATAAACATTTATGCGGGGTGTGGAGCCCAGCTCTTGAATCTATGCAGCAACCTGAGGGTAATGGCAAGAACTAGACAATATGGATTCCTGCTCAGCACAAAGTGACTCTGCAAGAACACATGCAGGTCCCCTGGCTGCAGACCCCAGGATGTCCCTTGGCACTTAGCACCCAAGTCTTCTGAGGTGACTGTATGAGGAGGCATTATGGTTTCAAGCCAGTGGGCCTTAGTGCCGCAAAGAGCTACTGATACTGAGAAAACTGGACTCAAGGACTCCTATCAATTTTAGGGTAGAATAAAATTAATTTTAGGAATAAAGAAACTGGAGGGCAACATATTTGTGCCTTGCTACTTGGAAATCCACTTGCATTACCCAGTTAAGAAAAACTAGTAGGCTGCAATAACCCGCAAAATTTTTGATTGATTGAACAGAGATGCCAATAAAGAGGACTTGGGAATAAATTCTTTATCTGAGCCATTTTAGGGGCAGAAACAATTTTTCACAAGTATTTATGAGGCAAACCTTGCTGGAATTTAAAGAGGACCTGATATAAATTGGGATCCATGTATCCTGTGGAAACTCATCCATGCATTTTTAGATAAAGGTCTTAAATGATTCCTGAGGGGCAGCAGGCAGCCCACACACTGATCTGCAAATATGATGTTTCAGAAGTAAATATTTTGATCAAATGGTGCTAAGATGCTCCATCAATTAAAAAAAAACAAACAAACTGAGTAACCAACATGAAAAAGATCATCCAGCCCATACATACGTGCAGATCATCTTAACAACTTTGAGAAAGTCTGTCGGATGCTCGGATACAGTAATGAACAAAATTTCTAAACACATGCGCCAATGGGATACCTGGTGGCTCAGTTAAGCATCTGACTTTGGTGGCTGATCATGGCTGAGGTCATGATCTCAGGGTCCTGGGATGGAGCCCCATGTCAGGCTCCATGCTCAGTGGGGAACCTGCTTCTCCGTCTGCCCCTCCCCCTGCTTGTGCTCACTCTCTAACTCAAATAAATTAATAAAATCTTTTTAAAAATTAAAAAAAAACACACGCACCAAAGACAGGCAGAAATTCAAAGTATATTATCAATGGCTATTGGGATGATACTTTTATTTCTTTTTCTAATTCTTCTTTTATGTATAGGAGCCTGTTTCACCACCATTGGGGAGGGGGGGAGTTAAGGAAAAATGTCAAAAAGGAGATAATTTCAGAAATGGCTTTAGATTGCTAAAATATTAAAACATCTTTGCTTCTAGTTTATCTCTATTAAGAATCAGAAAATTAACAATCCAGAAATAGAAACTGTTAGTCTAGACCATCTTAAAAATGCACATAAAATTTAAAAAGAAAAAGGCAGAATTTTCTTCTGTTACTAACACTGTGAAGGTTAAAAAGTTTCCTTGGAAATGAAGGTTATGTGGCTGATAAATGTGTTCTTGTAGGCTCTCCTTGGATTGGATTCCTTCACAAATCTCAGAAGGATGAGTTTGAAATATGGACTTTGGGCAGGTTATTCTCACTCATAAATAAAATAATTCAATCTCTGCCTGATGTTACGATATTACCAAATTTAGCATTATGGAGGGACCCAAAACATTTGCATTTGAATATTCAAGACAAAATATTAAGCTTAGGAAAGAGACCAAGAGGTAATCACTGGCCATGGATTGGCATGTACCACCGTCCTGGAGAAGAGCTGAATGTGGGTCATCTATTCCACTGTGACACATATAAATGTTTCCATGCCTCATCCCCGTCTCCAGGTGCACCCTTAATTAAAGCTGTGGAGATACAAGATGGGCCATGTAGTTACGTAGTTCCCAGCCATTGAGGTGAAACTCTAGCCCCTTCCCTCTCAAGAGTATAAAAGCTTGCCTTATCCACACCTTGCAAGTCTGTTCCTAAGGCTGATCTATTTAAAAGAAAAAAAAATGTTTCTAGACCCAAACCATTGGAGTAGAAAGTTAAACCTCAATCAGACTGAGAATGAAAACCCAAATTTCAATCTATCATTTCCCAGCCCCTTCACCTTATAAGACAGGATAAAAATCCGGTTAACTAATAGCAGAAAGGTCCAGGAGCTGTTAGCAGGAAATGAAGAAATTTCCTAGCTGAGAAATCCTCACATTGTGTCTTGGTGCAGCAAAGAAATGTGAACTGCTAATAGGTGCTAACATTTCTAATGTTTCACATCTCATAATGTTGCCCAAATTTATTTCATAACAAGCATTTTTGGGTCAATCTTTGGGAAATTATCTCAAATGGAATCCATTGCAATTTTATACCAAAAGTTAATGAGAAAATGGGTCTCAGACTTAGTAATCAACTTTGCTAGAATGTTCCCACTCATTCTGTTAAAAATTATGAATTGAAAGAATTTTGGAGTCTAATTATGGGTTATATTCTATTTTGCTCCATTTCACCAGCATTAAGTTGAAAATTTTCTTATGTGAAGTTAGTCCGCTTTCACCCTTTTTAACTTTGAGAACATGAGTTAATTTGCGTGCTCACTCTGCATATTTATATCTAAATCCAAGATTTGCTTGGAAATGTGAATTTTATCAGTTGTCAGAGGCAACTCAACATGGGCTGGTGCGATGGAAAAATCAAATTACATTCACACGAAACTTAAGCTGGCTCCCATCTGGCTAAACTTTAAGCTTAAAATAAATGCAATTTTCTTTTCTTCACCTCATCCGATTAGACATGGAAGACACTCTGCCTGGGGGGTGAGAAGATCACAATCGGAGGAGGTAAAAGAGAGGAAAAGTGCAACTGCGCCATTTTCTATCCTTGTTACCCTACCTTCGTGGCACTGTCTGATGGCAGAAGGGGCCATGCCGCTCAAGTCACTTCGTTCTCCAGTGCTTCCAGAGCCTTCCATATCTTGTGGGAGTGTGATAAACAGACTTAAAGAGGATATGGGAGGCTGAGAGAAACTCTCTAAAGATGCAATCTTCTTTTACTTTTTTTTTTTTTTCATTTGTAGTAGAGGGTTAAGACCTAGAAAAAGATCTATTTATCGACTTGGTTAGTTCACTGAAAACCACAGCCTTAGAGGGTTAAGACCTAGAAAAGGATCTATTTATCGACTTGGTTAGTTCACTGAAAACCACACCACTTGGTGATTTCTACAGACACCTGTGAACTTTGTGGGTCTGTGTATGTGTATGCACGTGTGTGCAATATTCAGAACCTGTGTTTAAGTATCAAATTTGGATCATATCTGTCTTTCAGGTACAATGATGAGCAACTGAGATGGGTTTACCCTCATGTTGTCACCTATGACCCCTTGTTTTCTTGAGCAAGGCTTTCTTATTTTGGCTATTATGGTCTTCCAGTTAAAGAAGATGTGGTAAATTTCAGAATAATGGACATCAGTTTTGCTCTGTTGTCAGGGAGGGGTTATGGTCCATCCTGTGGAACCACCATACCTGGATTAAGCAAAGTATGATAATCTAGTGGAAAAGAACATAAGTCATCTCTTTTCTCTATTGTAATATTCCTTTCTGTGTGATTCACAAGGAGTAGGGCGATACTTTCATCAAGGAATAGTAGCGAAAATCTAAGCAATGAATATATAAGATTACTAGAGGTGTACATCAGTCAGGTTAGATTTTTCACTACTTCCTCTCCCACGATTCTCTACTGGCGGAGAACTACTGATCAAAGACCAAGCAAATTGTCAATAGGAAACTTTTTGGGGAGATGGAAATAGTCTATATCCTGCTTGTGGTGGTGGTTACATGACTATCTACGTTTCTCAAAACTAAAGAAATCTACACCTAAAAAGAGTGACCTTTACTGTGCTAATTATATCTCAATAAACCTGACTCAAATAAAGAAGGGAAAAAGCAAAACAAAGCTTACCTGGTTCAATCATCACTCCCTTCTACACCTACATCCACACACACACCTCATGTTCTCACCACATTCCCAAACCTAGCAAAAAATGTGTCTTCCCAAAGCTGGCCTCACACTCTCAAGAAGAAACTAGCAAGGGATTTCACAATTGTACTTTAGAGTTTTGAGTAGGACTATTGTTCAACAAGAGAAATCACTTTTGGATGTTTTGATTCAACTCCCTTAGATTTTCAGAGACAGCTTCTTGATGGTACACATTAACTCCCCTCCTCCAAATTTAAATAGGCTCCCCAAAGCTAAACAAATTTATCAAATAAAGAGGATAATTACGTTTGGTATCATCTTCCTTTACTTGACATAACTTAAAACAACAACCACATTTTACTATATCTTCTCTACCAACATTTGCCAAAAAGATCATCTCCTGGGCCCTTCAATTTCTCCAACAGATTAAAATAAACAAAATGCCCTGTAGATAAACCACATTTCAAGAATTATCTTAGATCAGGGGCAGCGCCAGTGGCGCAGCGGTTTAGCGCTGTCTGCAGCCTGGGGTGTGATCCTGGAGTCCCCGGATTGAGTCCCACATCAGGCTCCCTGCATGGAGCCTGCTTCTCCCCCTGCCTGTGTCTCTGCCTCTCTTTCTCTGTGTCTCTCATGAATAAATAAATAAAATTAAAAAAAAAGAATTATCTTAGATCAGACATTGCTCTAGAATATTATCTAGCCATTAAAAATAATGAGTTCAATAATATTACACACACACACACACACACACACACGTACATGCAATTAAAAAGCACTAGAGAGCCCATCAAATCAAAGTTCCTGCCAGGAGCTAGGATACAAAAAGAAACAAGTTGAAGATGGAGAAAGACATTCTCTTTATTTTAAATCTCCTACATAAAATACTTTAGGGTATCATGTGCTACTCTTTTCATAAAAGTATTAAATTAAAAAATCTAAAACCTTAAAAAAATAATACCCAACTACCCCATAATCTTTGGTAACTCAATAAACAGAAGAGTGCTCCCCCAAAGTGATGAAATGCCTAAAAGGGGGGCTTTTTAAAAAGGGTTCCCTCTGAAAATAGAGACTGGCTGTTCACAACTTGATCTGTTACTACCTTAGAATGCAAACCAATGTATTGCTCCTCTATTTTAATATTTTTCAAACAGCCTGAAACATATAAGTAAAATCATGACCCTATACATTTTTCTCATTTTCAAATGAGAATCACCCATTCCCATTATCTCAAAGAATCAATATTAACAGTCCCTGTATCAAAAACACATGTCACCTGTTGGTGTCACCATTTTTCCCTATTTATACAACATGAGACACGTATGATTTTCATGTAATTAGAAGAGAACCACTCATTTTGATACACAGAATATAAATAGCCAGTATATACCTCAAAAACTGTTTAACATTTCTTGTAACAGTCACAAATAAAGCAACATTTTGAATGCTCAAGTTAACGATTTCTTGGTTTCTCGGTTTTGTTGTTCTTTTTATGATAGTACTTAGTGTGATAAACAGGTACTCTCTCATACTCTTTTGAAGAGTACACACCTTGAGATGACCTTATCAGAAAAAAAGTTTGGCAACAGATATCTAGAACTTAAGGGTGGATGTGGCTAGTAATTTAACTTCTAGAAATATATTCTAAGTAAAAGATTAAAGATGAATGCAAGATTTATCTACAAGATAATTTATAGGTGTTTATAATAGTAAAAATTAGGAAAAACTTCAACACATAAAAATTAGCATCTATTTCATAAATTATGATATATCAACATAATGGAATGATATCAAGTCATCAACAAATCTGTCCCTGAAAGATATTTGAAGATATAGACAGATGTTATAGATATGATAATTGTAAGTGAAGAGAAAAATAGGATTCTGAACTATAGAGACAGTATGACCTCACATTTTTTTCTACATACATGTATATGCAAACTTACATATAATGCAGATAATGTGACTCTACAAACATAGAAATCAGTAGAGGGTAGAAGGAAACACCATTGTGCCTACAGCTGTCATCTCAGGATGCAGAATAGTGAGTGGCTTTAATTTTCTTCCTGAAACATCTTCCCCATTTTGTAAAATTTCAACAGTGAATGTGTGTTTTTAAAAACGATTATTTTTAATGTATTTATTTTATAACCTTATGTATGTGTATATATATATATATATATACACACACACACAAAAATATATGTGATATGATGCTGGGTTTACGTAATTTTTTAGTAGAGAAATGGCAGGAAAAAATTAAGAGCAATTATTATGTGATTATTCACTTAAAAAAGTAAAATACCGATCTTCTCTAAAAGTTATAAATTTCAAAATAAAACATATGCTATAAAATATCACTCATCTAAACAGAGATAAAAATTGAAGGATTACCATGGGGAAAATAGCTTTATTAGTCTTTTGTTTCTAGAATATAAGCTAATGAGGAGCATAAAGATAATTCCACAGCTGACTTTTAGATTATCTTCAGTAGATCAGTAAAGTCCTAGTGCCTGGAACAAGATGTGGGACACCACAGATGCTCAGTAGATACTTGTCTAATAATTCTGTAAGTTGGGGATCTTGGGAGGGAGAAAGGATGAAGACAAGAACCATGTCTTCTTTGCTTCATTCTGAGTACTGGTCTTAGAATATGGTAGAAGCAGAGTGAATTCAAATGAGTAGAGAGGATCCCCAAAGGTTTTGTGGCACTAACCTGGGCCACAGAAGCTGGGTGGATATTAAACCAAAAGCAGCTGTAGGACAAAGTGCCAAGGATCCAAGGGAGTGGAAGAGACCAGTCTGACTCAGTTAGGAAGCTGCAAATGGGCTCCATCTCAACAAAACATAAACTGTTTAGGGGAGTTGATTTAGAGGTCTGAGGTCAGAAGAGCAGAGGACAGATTTTTTTAAAGGCCCCAAACAATAGCTGATTTTCCACAGTCCTGGGTTTGGGTGGGAGAGAATGATCATTCAATTTTCTTGTTAGTCAGGACCTAGAAATTGCCTTCTAATGCCCCACTTACTCTCATTCATGTTCCCTCAAGTGTGTGCAAAGGGGGCCCAGGAGGAAGGGCGTTTATCATTGAACCAGACATTTCTGCTTGGTTTACAGATACAGGCTTTTATATAAATGGCAGTTGATGGCTTTCCATTAGTAATTATTTGAAACAGAATATCCTCTTTCAGACACAAGACTGGAAAAATACTGAAATAAATCAGAAACACAAAAGTTGTTTTAAGGCACCAGTCATTTCTGGCACAAAGGACGGACACTGTCCTTTCATTTAAAGATATGTCTCGTGGCTCCCTCTTAAGCATGCATAGGAAATGTCACATATACGATTCTCATTTTCTAATCTATGAAGAAGCCCTTCTAAAGGGAATAAGTCTGAAAATTAAGGGATATCACTAAGAACCAGGAGCAGAGAAAACATGTGAGCATGAGCCACCTCAGTTGGATCATGGCATGGCAGGCAACTCATCCCTTAAGATAAACTCTGACAGAATAACATGTTTGAGCCAAAAAAAAAAAAAAAGTGTGATGCAAACATTAATGCAAAAACAACACTCTATTGAGTAAGGAATTTCAGAGTGAATTGTCTTATGACAGGATTGGGGGGGGTGTTTAAAATTTTTCAGCTGTGACCTATAGTACAAGACACATTTGTACTTCATCCCAGTATACATGCAGATGAATGTAAAACTGATCTAATGAAACACTTATCTTTGCTACTTGTGAAGCACTCTAAAAATTATTTTATCCCATTTCTTAAAACTCTATTCAAAATTCACTAAAGTGATTTCATTACTCCTGATGAGTCACTATTTGAAATTACTTCAAGAGTAATCCATTTGACTGCCTCCTTCCAGATATATATTTTTTTCTTATTTCTTGAGATAAAATACCTACAACCATGTCTCATGAACTATTCAAAGTTAGAAATCCAATGACTCAAGGTCATGACTCACAAGGAATATTCAAAAACAATACAAATTATATTATTATCTTAAGCATAAATGCAGGCAACCACATGGCATAAAGAAAAAAAAGATCCTAGGAAAAAGAAAAAGAAAAAAAAATCCTGGGGTCCTCTTCTTACCATCTAACCAGACATAATGACCAATCTAAGAGAAAAGCAAAAGGGGTCAAAAGCCAGAGGATTAGATGTATTTTGTTTAGATATATTTAAGTTTTCTTTATCTTGTTTTTCTTTGTTTTATCATCATTTGTTTTCTGAAAACCCAGCCGTCTAGCTAACCCAAATAGCTCAGTACATGTCAAGGGCTGTGATTCTGATTTTTTTTTCTCAAAGCCAAGATCAACAAAGAAACTTGGGTCCTTCTCTCATACAAACAGAACAAAGAGCTTGGTCCTACCAACCGGTGACAATTTAGCAACCAGAGGACTCACCTGTTGGTCTCTGACCTCTATCTGACTGATAGTAACACATGTTGGACTGGGGCTGCTCCACCACCCAACAGGCAGCCTCCAGGGAGCAGAGGGCAAACGCTGGTGGGCCAAATTCCCAATGCCACCTCCATCGGGATGATAGTAACAAACAGTATCTGCTGAGGTCTTCCTGTGTGTCAGACACTGTGGCTAAGACCCATTCCACTGCCTTCTGTCATCCCACATGACATTGCTTGTCCTGACTGAGAGGTTTTATTGACTACTAACTGCCCAATTATAACCCCAGAGACAATCGGTTCAACTTTATAACAAAATTGTATTATGTCCAGTTCTATTACGGTATCATTGGCTGCCACCCATGCAACCTCTAGAAACTTCTTATCCATGTTGATTGAGGGACAGCCTTACACAAGAATTGGGATGGAATTGACACTAATTATGAAGCAGATAGAGATGAAGGGAGATAATGTGCAAAGACAGACAAGTAATTTCCATGTAGTGTGAGAAGTGCTTCCATGGGGAAAGTTCAGGGAAAGCACAGCCCTGTGGAAGAGTGCTATTGGAGATGGGGGTGGGCTGAAGAGTGGGTCTGAGTTGGGGACACAAAAGATTGGGGGATAGGTGCTCTAGAATGAGAAGGAAGTGTGTAAAGGTCCAGGGTAAAGAGGAAGTACATCATGTTGCGATTTCCAGAGCATGGGGGTAGCGAAAAGAAGTTCAGACTATTCTGAGAGAAAAGAGGAGCCCTCCTGTGTGAGGACAGGAGAAAAGAGGAACCCCTTATTTTAATAAATGATATTAAACAGACCTGATTCATGCCTTAGATAAAGCCCAGGTTGCAGGATGGAGCAGGGATGGATTAGAGTGTCAAGTGTAGAAGCAGTACCACGGTGGTCTGAATTAGGGTAATGGCAGTGGAAACAGAACAATCAGGAGACCGAAATCTTCAGGGGTCAAAAGGTACAAACTTTCTGAAGATGTAGGGTCCAGCATGGTGACCATGGTCAACAATATTGTATTATATACCTGAAGTTGCTAAGAGTAGATCATAAAATTCTCATCACAAGCACTGGGTATTACACTATACGTTGGCAAATTGAATTTAAATAAAAAAAAAAGCTCTCATCACAACACACAAATGTGGAAGTATGTGAGGTGCTGGATGTTAATTAAATTTATTCTGGTAATCATTTCACAATATAAACATATATCTGCTTCCCTTCTCAAATCATTACATTTATACACCTAAGACTAATACAAAGTAAGATGTCAATTACATCTCTATTTATTTATTTATTTATTTTTTTAATTACATCTCAATTTAAAAAAAGGAAAGAAAAGAAAAGCCTTTAGGTGCCAGGACTTGGGTCAATGACTGACTGGATGTGAGGCTGTGACCAAGGATGACATCAGTCCCAGGGCAGTTAGGTAAATGGTGATATCAGGAGTAGCAGCAAGTTTAGAAAGGAAGCTGGTTAGGTTTTACTTTTTCTTTTTTTTTTTTTTAAGATTTTATTTATTTATTCATGAGACACAGAGAGAGAGAGAGAGAGAGAGAGAGAAGCAGAGACACAGGCAGAGGGGGAAGCAGGCTCCATGCAGGGAGCTGATGTGGGACTCGATCCCGGGTCTCCAGGATCACTCCCTGGGCCAAAGGCAGACGCTAAACTGCTGAGCCACCCGAGATGCCCAGCTTTTAGTTTTTCTTTATAGCAGGAGCCAGGTCTTCCATGAAGCCCACTGCTGGAGAGAGGAAGTGAGATAGAATATAAGAGAAAAGAGGAAAATATCTCCTCCCTTTGTGGGGAAAAAAAAACTAAAGAAACCTACTAGGGACCATGGGTATTTATAAATTTAGTCTGATTTTTTTCTCTTTTCTTTTTGGTGCTAAGTAATATCTATTCATTAGTAGAAATATTAAAAGCATAGAGAAGTGTCACCAGGGCTGACCTATACATGGGGCCGGCCAGGCACAGTTCTGAGGGCACATGATATTTTAGAAGCCCATGAAATGTTTTCAGCTTAATCGCTTCTGAAATCAGGAGAGGGACACCCGGGTTGAATGTCTGCCTTCGGCTCAGGGCGTGATCCTCAGTCCAGAGATCAAGTCCCACATCAGGCTCCCTGCCGGGAACCTGCTTTTCCCTCTGTCTATGTCTCTGCCTCTCTCTCTCTGTTTCTCATGAATAAATAAATAAAATCTTTAAAGAAATAAAATAAAATCAGAAGAGAACCATAAATAGGATAATAATGAATATATAATAATGAATCCAGTCTGGATTATATTCATCTTTATAACAATGCAGTCAAAACTATAAATTTTAGTACAATTTTAAAGAGGAAGGGATCCACAAAGGCAAAAGCACCTAGGTCTCATGAAAGTCATAAATATGGCTGTGGTATAAATAAATATCGATCACTTCTAACTCTATAAATCTCTCTCGTGTCTGTATCTATTAGGTCTGTGTCCACCTGTCTGAATGTCTCCCTATATATCATCTCCCCAGATCTCCCCATCTCAGGTTTCTTCCTCCACTCCCAATTTTTTCAGTAGTTCAATAAATTGTGTTAACCTTGTCCTGAAATCTACATGCCTGCTCAGTGGAGTGCAGATGCTTTAGTCTTTCTAGGGGTAAATTATAAAGGAATAAAAAGCTTTACAATTTCAGACCATTTGACATAGAACTTTAACTTCTAAGAGTTGATGCTGAGGAAAGAATCAGATGGAATTACAAAGATGTTCATCATAGAGCCATTTCGGCTAAAAATGAAAACATCCCTAAATATCCCGTAATAAGAGTCTGGTCAAAATAATTATGGTTGATCCACACAATGAAATATTAAGCAGACATTAAATAATGATATAAGTATATATTTATTGCTGTAGGAAGACAGTCACAATATATTAAATGGAAAGAACAGAGTATTTCAAACAATATAATTTAATCTCATTTTATGGGGAAAAAATTACCAACCAACCTATCTTGGTGGCAGGATAATGGACGATTTATTAGTTTTGCTTCTCCACATTTAAAAATATTCCAACGATGCACATATATTACATTGGATTACAAAACCATGAAAGGCATGTACTGTTTGATTCAGGATCCATTAGGAGGCATTCACTAAGGAAATTATTAAAGATGCAGGCAAAGATGTAGCCATAGAAATATAGGTCTCCTTCATCATCACTTGTCCCCCTCTCTACTGAGTCATTCCTATATGCACATAAACGTCCTATAATTTCTACCATCATTTAAAAAAATTTCATTTGACTGTAACTTCCCCTCCAGCTTCCACCTTATTTTTCTACTCTGCTCTAAAGCAAACCCCCTTTAAACAGTCACCTACACCAGTACTTCTCACACTACGAGGTGAAGGACCAGGTCATTTTTCACTTCTAATTTGCTGACTGGAAACAGACCCTTCTGAAAAATAAAATAAAACTTAATCACTAGAAAAATGCTCATGAATTGAATGCCGTGGCCATGTCAAAGCACTACAAAGGTTTCCGAAGGCTGACTCTGCGCTACCTCCCTCGCAGCACACCCCGGACCATGCTGTGTGTCACTCCTCTGTGTTCACCGTCCTAATCTCTGTACCCTCACTTGCCATTACCCCCTCCAGTCAGGATCTCTCCCCACCACCTGAGTGAAACTGCTCTTGCTCAGGTCACCCCTGGCCTCTACTGATCGTTGCTAAAATCAAAGATCAATTCTCAATCCTCATTTACTTCCAGCATCTGCAGCGTTCCATACAGGCAGCTTCTCCTTCACTTCCAGCTGAACTTTCTCTTGATTTTCTTCTTACATCCCTTTGATTCCTCTCCCAGTTCTTTCTCTTCTCCCCAACCAGCAACTTTTGGGCTATTTCATGGCTAAACCCTGGAACCTCTTGGATGCTCTCATCCAACCTCCGCTATAAATAGTTCCTAGGCTGACAATGCCCAAAGGTAAATCTCTGGCTCAGAACCATCCCCTGATATCCAACTATAAAATCAACATCTCCACTCCACGTCTAAAAGGCATCTCGAAATTAGCATAACTGAAACAAAACTGCTGGTCTTTTATGTTCTCCATCTATCTCAATGACAAGTCCATGCTTCCGGCTGCCCATTCTCAACTCTATTTCCCACCTACGTTCAATCTGTCAAGGAAGTCCTTTTGGTTCTACCTTTAAAATATATCTGGAATCCAACCGGTTTTCAGTATTTCTACTGCCAGCACTCTGGTTCCAATCACCGTGACCCCTCAACCTGTTTACCATCATGGCATGTAGGATAGTCTAATGATCTACAGATCACCCAAATGATTCTTTCAAATTGTAGGTTATATAATGTCACATATATGCTCAATCCACTGCATGGTTTTTCTTTTTACTCAGAATAAATACTAAATTTGCTACAGTGGAGAATGTCTCTACTCTCCAACCCCACCTTACCTCCTGCTACTCCCCACCTAGTGCTCTCTGCTCCCATCACATTGTCCTCCTTGCTCTTCACTTCCTAAATTGGACACCCCTGCCTCCAGGCACTTAAACTGCGATTCCCTCTTTCAAGAAAACTCTTGTCCCAATGCTATCTTGGCCCACTCCCTCCCTAGATGCATAGGTTTGTGATAAACACAGACCTTTCAATGAGGCAATGCCACGCATCCTCTCTGTTCTGATTTTTCTGCATTCCACTTCCCACCATGCGGCATGCTTCTCTCTTTACTATTTTTTTCTCCAAGTAAAATAAATATATGCAACTTAAGGAAAGAGACGGTGTTCTGTTTTACTCATTGCTACAGCCCTAGTACTGTTAATTAGTATGTGTTAATTAAGTACATTTACTGGGCAAATGTTCATCCAGGTGCTCGTAACAAAAACAAAAATTTGTAAGCAATGAAACTGCCTGTTGATAAAAGACCCATACTTTCATAAAATGGGTACTATTTATATCTATATCCACAATGTGGCCCATATGCATATGAAATGAAATACTATTAAGCTACTGAAAGTTTGAACAAACTGCAAATGAATAAATTCACTAGAAAGAGGTCTATAAACACATTAAGTGAAAAGAATCAGGTGACAAAGCGCCAAGGATGATATTAGCTCATTTTTAGAATAAAATCAAATAGGAAAAATCGTTGAAGTATATGCACTAAGGTAAATTCCTAACCCCAGACAAAAACGCTTTAACTGATCAGGAGCAGTCAACCCACGAGGCCTTAAATTTGAGGTTTTCCTCTGATACCATTAATGACACAGAAAAGCAGCAGGATTAGTTCTGACTTGGGCAGGGAGAGATGGGAAATGAAGTGTGTGCACTCTTTGGTTGGACTCGTCTGGGCTCCAGTACAAAGCAATTCCTGAAACTATTACATAGCCAATAAAAGCCAAAGAACCATTAGAGCTGTGTTTGTCGGGGTGGGAATAGGTATGACTTGCAGAAATGTTAAATAGCATTTGGATTTAGGCTTGTTTCTTCTTCCAAGTTTCAGTATGATTTAAACTCTCCTGTTCCCAAGTAAAGAGGGGAGAGGCAGCTGCTTGAGCCAACAGCCCCGCCACATGACAGGGAGGCAAGAGCCACCAAACCCAGCCGAGAGAATCAAGGTGGGAAACGACAGTGTGAAAACAGCTAGGCAGGGAAGAATAAAGCCAGAGGATTTTTTTTTCTTTTTGCCATTTCCTTTATCTGTTCTGGCAAAATTAAGGTTTGATTCTTCTCAAAGAACTCTTTGCTGGCAATAAAGTTGATATTTCAAAGGAGGAAAAAATTCAGAGTGGGAAAATCACATTAAACTAAATTTTACACTCAGAAGGTGAGAGCAGTCATATCTGCAGGGCAGGAAACAAGTCCTCGGTCCATGCTGCAGGTCTCATCACCAGGAACCCCTCTTAACAAGGTCTTGGGGCATTTCTCTTGCACAGAATCCAACACCAACCTAGGTTATACATATCCCTCAAGAACTGATGATGGCAAAGTGTTGGTCAACTTATTTCATGGTTAGAGTCACTATCCTGGGTACATAAAAAGGACTGTGTTTAGCACAGCAGCTTCGGAGCTGGTGGCCCCCTGGGCATTAATGGTTTTATACCAGAGGAAACTAAGGCACCACACAGGAGAACAGACTTATCTAGAGCTGGTCAGAATGAAGCCAGAATGAACTAGAATCTGTGATTTCTAATGCTCAGTCTAGCACTCTTATCACCCCAAAGGTAGCCATTTAACCACAATCCAAATTACCATGAAGGAGTTCAACAGAGATTCCCAAACTTAGGAGAGGAGAGCCAGCTGCCTAAGAATGAATTGGCGAGTTCATTAAATATACTGATTTCTGGATTCCATGGCAGGAATTTATATTTCCCAGAAGCTCTCCCAAATGAATCTGATGCACAGCCACCACATTCAGAAATCACTGCCCAAGTTATACAAGACAGAAGAGCAAAGAAAAAAAAAAAAACCAGCAGATATCTATTAAAAAAATGCAAGTCATTCTCCTTACTCTATGAAAAAACATGAAATATGCAATTATAAAGCTCAAAATAGCTTCTTCAGAAAAAAAAAAAAAAGATTCACACTTCTAAAGATGCTCAGGCCACAGCTGCAATCTGTTCTCGTGGCCAAACCCTTGGAAAGCCAAATTAAGGGAAGCCACATAGGGCTTGACTGCTGGGATTCAAAACTGTGTGTCCTCCTCCCTAGAGGCAGAGGAATGACCCCACTCCAGAGCTGCACACGTGCAGCTGGGATTGATCTACAAGGAGTCAACAGCTTACTTTCTGGCCCAAGGCAGCCATCCCAGGAAACATGGCTCCTTTCAGGTCCTAGCTGCTGGGCACACCTGTGGAGGAGCAGCTCATGGGTTTCTCTGCATCCTCATTCTGGACTGGTTAAAGTCCGCCCTATTTCCCACATCCAGGGGGTGGTGGCTAGGAAAGCAACTGCAAGCTGAGAGCTGTCTGGAGGCAGTTGGGAATACAATAAATTAGGAAGTCACACAGCTGTGTGTTCTGAAACACAAGATTGAAAATAGATCATTTTTTTCCTCTTTGGGGAACATACTGTAGTGTTGATATTTTCTGATTCAAATTTGGACTCAGTAGGCCTTCTCACTAAATTATCCTGAGGAGGAAGAAAAGGGGGAGGACTGAGGAGGCACCCTTTTGTATAACTCATTCTCACTTTATTTTAAAAAAATGCTGTTTGCAAGGTTTCAGGGTAAAACGGAAAGTTCATAAAAAATTTAGTGATGTCTGAAAAAATATTTTTGCAACTGACCCTAAAGCAAATAGAAAGCTACTCTATCCATGCAATAAATACTTATTACGTGCACATGATATGTAAAGCACTGGGCTACAGGGTAGGGTGGGAAATGGATAAATTCTGAGTCTAGTGCTCAGGGAGCTTATAGTCTGTGAGGAAGACAAGACATTTTAAAAACTGAAAGCAGTGGTTTACAGGATTGTGTAACAGTTAAGAGTAAAGAGCACAACAGCATCCCACAACAGCTAACTGTATCTAATTGCCTGTGTGACCCCAGTCTACTTAACCTCTGTGAAAGGCCCGGACCCCTGGTCTGTAAATGAAGATGTTAAAAGGGTTAGCAACATACTGACCTCAGGGAATCACCTGCCATGTAGAAGACATCTAAAAATGGCAGTGATCATTTACATTTTTAAAAATAAATTCTTTCTACTTATCTTTAAATCAGCAAATGTTTTAGCTGTTGCTTTTTTTAATGAGAGAGAGCAAAGGTGCATATGAGTGGGGGGGCTGTGGGTGTTGAGGCACAGGAGAGGGAGAGAGAGAATCTTAAGCAGGCTCCACACTCAGTGCCTATGCAGGGCTTGATCTTACCACCCTGAGATCATGACCTGAGCTGAAATCAAGAGTCGGACACTTAACCAACTGAGCCACCCAGACTTCCCATAAATTAGCAAGTGGTTTTTTACTGAAATTCAAGTGCCCAGGGCTGGGAGACTCCATTGGCACCTACCTCCTAATCTACTCTAACCACTAGGAAAACCTCTCCACCCAAAGGATGAGAGGTTGTAAAAGGCATCCTAATGTGTCCTGTCCTCTGATGCCCTCCCAACCACTGGGGACTCCCTTGAAGGGAGGAAACACCTCTGTGGGAAGTGAGTTAAAGACCAAAGCTGGGAACATGCTTCTTAGTTTTGTGTGTTTTCGTTTTAACTCAGGTATTTTGATTTTAAAATCCTCACAGGATAGCATTTCACCACTATTTCAGTGCAGTTGGGCATTCTGATTGCTGTCATTTTAATTCTTTGCGGTCCACTTTATCCTACTTTACCATGTATTTGAATCTTTGGGCCCTCTGCTTACACTTTCTAATTTCATGCTACCTTTCCAAATTACTATTCTACTTTTACAGCATGCTAGGACCTTTCAACTTGTGGCCCGGTATATTACAATCCTACAATAAAAGCTGAGGAGGCTGATTAAACTATTGCTTTGGGAAAAGAGCTTGTGGGCCCAAGCCCAGGATATAGAACTAGGGAAAGGTAGTTTTACATTTTACATTTTGGGGGTGAGACTACTAACTTTAAATCTAGAGTGATTTAATAGATGAGAAGTGAAGGTATCATTCATGCAAATGGCTTCTTTCATCTACAGGTATCCTGTTACTTTTATGTCTTCTTTATAATGTTTTAATTTATATAGGAAGCTGTATGTCCTGAAATCCATAGTTTCTCATGCATATAACTACTGGGATTCTAGGTAAGCCACATCCATAGTGCTGCAAAAGAACAGAAGGAAAGGTGGGCATAGATTTCATCAGCACACACACCCCTGACCTGCACTAGGTGGCTGTCCGGTAGCAGCAAGCCTCTCTCAGACTTCCGGCAGTTGAGTATTCTAAGCCAGGCTCCCAACACTGCTTCCATGATGATGCCTCACCCTGCAGCCCCCAGAAACTTCCCCCCCACCGCCCCCCGCAGCTCTCTTGCGAAGCCTCCTGCTAGGCAGGGCTCCCAGTACCTTTGCTCCACCTAGGATACAGCTAGAGCTGGATCCAATTTATTTATTTTTTTTTTAAGATTTTATTTATTCATTCATGAAAGACACACAGAGAGAAAGAGAGGCAGAGACACAGGCAAAGGGAGAAGCAGGCTCCATGCAGGGAGCCGGACGTGGGACTCATCCCAGGTCTCCAGGATCATGCCCTTGGCCGAAGGCAGGTGCTCAACCGCTCAGCCACCCGGGCTGCCCTGGATCCAATTTAAAATAATTTTTATTCACTTCTTTTTCTTCAAATTATATTTAAGTTTTTTCTTGTCATAAAAAGTTTTCATATTTTAATAACAAGACATGTGAATGTGTGTCTGGGGCTGCATGCATGTGCCTGCGTGTAGAAAGAGAATGAAAAAGCAAATATGGAAAATATTAACACAATAGGTAAACCTGGGTGAAAATTGTATATGAATGAGTTCTTTGGACTTCCTTGCAAAAAACGTTTTTAAAAAAGGAATATAATTTTATATCCATTCACTTTTCACTATTCTCCTTATCAGTCCTTTCTTGCCAATTTCCCTTCCTTATTCTTCCAAATGAACCCCACAAGCATTCTGTGGAGTTTCCATCTCTGTTTCCTTTGGCACTCTGGAATGATATATGAGCCGATGCACTGATTTGGAGGAACTCACATCTTTACCACAATATGGATGTATTCTTACCAGGAATAAAACATTCACTTATTTATTTATTTAAAACTTGAATATCTTAGTGAAGTCTTACAGCTTTCTTCACATATAAGTCTGAGATGTTTTCCATTAGGATTAATCTGAAGCAGTTTACATTTGTATGGACACTACTAAAAAGAATCTTTTGTATCCATTTTATAATTAACTAATTACTGCTGATACATGGAATGGCTACCAATTTTCTGTTACCCACTAAGCAGCTACTCTTCTGAACTATATTAATTCGAATACCTTTTCCTTTGCTCCTTCAGGAGTTTCTAGATAGATAGTTTCATTATCTATAATTTAAATTACTTTTTTTTTTCAATGAACTATACGTCTATTTGTCTGTGTCACCCAGATCAAGGAGAAATAATATTGATGAATATTAGTGTTCGATAGCACCCACTCAGAAGAGGAATCAAAATGGTCATCCAAACCTGATGTTTGAGATGAAGCTGGTGGAAAAGTATTGCTATATGGCTGGAAGGAAGACAGTGGGCATCTGTGTTCTTTCTCTGTGTCTGTCTCCCTTCTTTATGAGGTTGGGCAAACCTCCCAGGCTCACCTCTCAATCTATAACCTCAGAGAGATTATAGAAATGGATGCTGGTCATTCCCAGCTACTTATCTTCCCAGAAATGATGTAAACAGGAGTAAGTGCTAAAAATGCCTATGATTAAATATGAATTATTTTCATCCATTTGTAATTGAAATGTGCTTGAGATATTCTTTTTTAAATTGCCAAGTATAATTTCTCTCAGCAATCACTTTCTATGGTGATAAGGATTACCCTATGATTTTAGAAGTATCTACAAGTACTGCCTTCTGAAACACCAACAAATCGCCACAGAACTTCAAATTCTTAAGGCAGTCACTAAATGCACAGAGTTGACTTTGCTACAGGATGAGATACATCTCGGTGTCTCTAAATCGGTGCATATTTCAGCAGTTATCTCCTTCACAAATAGGGCATTTTACAGTTAAAAAAACACTCTAACCTATATTTCTTCATCTAATTCTGAGCTGAGAATGATGATGATGGTAGTGGTGGTGGTGGTGGTGGTGGTGATGACATCCCCAGGTTACAAATGGGAGACTAAGGAGCAAGATGACTAACCATCTTGACAAAAGCCCTTCCTTAGATCAGCTATGCCAATTACCAACCACTTCTGATTCTGAATGCAAGAATCTTATATTGGGCCCTCCTGTCTTGTGATACTACTACTATAAATCCTGATACCAGCTTTATAATTATTGTAAACCCTACTCTCAATAGACTTTTATACTCTCTCCTCCTGACATTTTTAATTTGGGCCAAAAGTGGATATAATCTTCTCAATATAGGCTCAGGCCTCGAACATTCATTTTATCTATTTTTGTTTATTTTTATGTTAAGCTTAAGGTTAAAGTAATATGAAAGCAGAAGTTAAAAGTGAAGATTCAAGACAGAGTCAAGATCTGAGAGGCTTCAACTTTCCATTGAGCATGGGTATAAGCTAGTATTAGGAAAGGGGGGGGGGAGTCCCTTAAGGGGCTTAACTGTTAAAAACTACTTTTCTTGAGTTTTCTTCAGCCAGAATGTTCTAAGAATGAAAGTGATGGATGGTACTTCTCAAAGTACAAAAACACCAATGTCCCAGAGTTAAGTGTCTATTCTAATTGCTGCTGTACTCCAAAAAGTTCTTCAGATTGCTCATCTGTGTTATTTTTACTTGCTAAAGCAGAGGTGTCTGGGTGATGAATTATACAAGGTGTTTCACTCAGCACCACTGGTGTGTTATAATAAATATTACCACTGAAAGACAAAGTAAGGAAATGCTGTGTATTTTCATAGTGTGTGATGTAGATTTCACTCTTGTTTTTTCAAAACAGAGAAGTAGTTATTAAATTTTAATCTAATTATATATAGTCAAATAGGTGAAGATGGCAAAACCATTTCAGGGAAATATGAAAACTTTAATCACAAATGTACGTCCGCTCTGCCCTTCAAAATACACCAGAGAATAACCCACATACAAAAGCATAATTGAGGACGTGAAAAATACACATTTGCTAGGGGAAAGTAAGGTGGTGGAGCCCTAGCATCTTAGTGATGAGAAATGAAATACATTATAATCAAACCCCAATTGCCATTTTTCCGCAACCTTTGATATTGTTACATTAAAAAAAATACTAATGCAGCCCCCAATTCCCAGTAAAGGCAGAATGACAGAGGGCTGTAATCTGACTTCAATTTGTCATAGTTTTCTCCAGCAGTAAGGAAAATGCAGAAGAGAGCTTTGCAAGTAAAGGGACAGAATTAAGGGCTGCAAGTAGCTATTTTTCCTATCTGAACAGAACCTCAGTTTTCTTTAGCTACCGAGATCATCCTGTGGTCATATACTTAAGGAAGGCTGGTTTCATGCCCAGTCTAAGGAGCAGCTAGTGACTGATCCTGTTCCCCTTATCAGTGACTCGGTTAGGCATAGGCACAGGCCATGATGTTAGCTCATGAGACATGAGAGAAATTCTGCTGATGGACTTTTGGAAACATTTCCACACATCTAGAAGAAACAGCTTCTTGTTCCTCTGGACCATGTGATGATATCACCATTTTGCTGCCTAAGGACAAATCTTATACATCAAGGATAAGAGAACCAAAAGGTAGAAAGGATTTGGGTCCTTAATGACATTACTGAACATTTAAATTAACCATCTCTAGGACTTAATCTAACTCTGCAATTACAATATTCAATAAAGGTTCTTCTTACATAAGCCATTTTGAGTCGGGATTTCTATCACTTGCAGCTGAAACCTCCTAACTGCTATCCTGACTGGGCTGGGGCTAGAGTGAGATAAGCCTGTCCCTGGTCCTGGCCCCGTACATTATCACACTCACGAGTTCTTGTCATAGCCAGAAGACATAATCTAATTCTAGAATTTTATGCCCAGGACTAGAGCATTAAAAATCCTTCTATCGATGTCCGTGGCTTGTAAAATCCAAGCTCCTCTGTGTGGCAACTCTTTATGATTTAACTCTTGCTTTTTCTATTAGCATCTCCTCCACTTGCCCCCTCAAGCTATCTGCTTTAGTTGCATGGAACCAGAATTATCTGAACCTCCAACTCTTTTTCACCTACATCTCACTGCCTGGAATTTTTAACCGCCGCTGCCCACCATACACATACCTGTGCTTACCTGGTTATTCTTTTCATGTCTTGATTCCACATACTCAAGTATCTCCTTTTCTGTGTCACACCTCCAAAGACTGTCCCTTCCTTAGCCTGTCCAACTTCCTGTGAGCAGAAAGAACCAACCACTGCCTCCTAGTGACACTAACATAATTTAAATGCAATGTTCTAAATGACAATGTATTTTCTAATTATTTGTTTCTGTGAAGGACCCTGCAGTCAGCAGGTAGGCTGCTTGAGGTAGGAGTGTGTGTTCTACGTCCATGTCATCAGGGATTAGATCCTGACTCATAGAAAAGAAGCCCTGTAAATACTGAATAAATGAATAATGAATGAGAGACAAAAATTAGTATCCTAGCTCTACTAGATACTGAAATATGAGATGAGATGCTACGTATCCAAAAGGTAAGTAAGTAAGCTATTGTGTGTGTGGTTTTTTTTTTTTTAAGATTTTATTTCTTTATTAAGGAGAGAGACAGAAAGAGAGAGGCAGAGACATTGACAGAGGGAGAAGCAGACTCCTCGTAGGAAGCCTGATGTGGGACTCGATCCCCAGACCCAGGATCATGTCCTGAGCTGAAGGCAGATGCTCAACCACTGAGCCACCCAGGCATCCCGTAAGTAAGCTATTGTGTCAGAAATCAAGTTTTCCTTTTATCCTTCAACAACTTACAGTTTTAGGGGCAGTGCTATAATAACACAAACAATAGTCACTACTTTTTAGCCTTAGGTAAGAGTGAGGTATCTGCCTAAGGACTTCACATCTATAGCAAAGATCTTTGCATTTGTCTGTGACATGCCTCCCTTCTTCTGTCCCATACTCTGACCCTCCATACACACACAAATATACTTCTTCTAAAGACTTGCTCTTCGTTCTACTTCAATCCTGTTCTTTGAACTCGGGCTGCCAATTAATTATATTACCCATGCTGTGGGGATCTATGACCATATTCAGGTCCATAGGTATTCTTTGTGATTTTTAAAATTGAAACTAAGGGAAAACAAGTGTCTTGCTCTCAAAAGGGCCTCATGGACAAAGCAGATTACAAAGAATAATTTTTGTCAGAATGTAGAGAGTGAAGAAACAAGAGTCATTGTTCCAAATCCTGGTCCCAGCTGTTACTTAAATCAGAGCATTCTCCTTCCGCCGTCGTGTAACCTGCAGTCTGCTTATGGGAAGTCAGATTCTATCACTCGCAAAAGAAACCATCTATCTTGTAACAAAAAAAGCACCCATTATTTCATTTAATCCTCCCAACAACTGTGTGCAGCAGGATTATCTTTACAAAGAGATAAGGAAGCAGAAGCTCAGAACAGAGAGGAAATATGTGTCCAAGGCGTCCAATTAGGTAGCTGATCTGTGATTCAAGGACGGGTCATCCAGGTGCCGAAATGCAACCACTCCACTTTTCTGCTTCTTTCTACACTATTCTTTGGGCTTCCTGAACACTGATTTGAGCTCAGTGATCCCAGACAATATGCAGTAAGTGTTAAGTCTTGTCTTCATTAATAAACATAGAAGCTATTGATCTTGATTAACTCCTGGGGGTGTAATAGGCTTCAATTAAATTACCTTGATAAAGTGCTCTAAGCATATACATTATCAGATATTGTTGTTTATACCACACTACGAAACATTTGCCTCCTGCAATGTTAATAATTGGGAAGCAGAAAAATAGTGTTTTTAAGACTACTTTTTAAAAACACTATGCATAAATATTTAGTATCAGTAATTTAATTGAATATTAATATGTGTGCTCTGGACACCAAAATATAACCAGTATTTCAGAAGTGGGTTTCCTCAAAAGACGGTAAGTTAAATTACAAGACAAAGCAATTGTAGAAAACGGAATCTTTCTACTTTTGTATATGTCCTTTCCCTCAATCAGTTAGATTTTTAATTGGTATTTCTTTGATCTCTGCTCTTGCTTATAGATCTAGCACAACCATGATCTTCTAGGTCGATTATTGACACAAATCAGAGAAGGACTGTGAACTTAAAAACAGAGAAAAGCAGACCAAAAGCAGACCAAATAGACCAAAGGAAGACGGATTTGTACGTGAAGCTAATTTTCCTCAGAAGAAAAACAGATATTTCCCTCAACATCAGGGTGCACTCAGATTTGTTTTCCATATTAGTAACTTATTTAATATGGCAATGGGCAAAAGGCAATCTATTAAAAAGCAATTTTCCTCTTACTACAGGGTGTTTTATCATTTGATGTCTAGCATTCAATCAGAATGTAGCGATCCTTTAATATTTTATGAGCAGAGAATAACTCATTTGGGCATGTAGACTGCAGAAATGTGGAGTCCTCTGTAAGCCTTGCCAAACGTCCAGAGTGACCTTTACCATGCAAGTAATAGGCCAACCGGAAAACTCAAACTCTCAGAATATTGGAAAAATTATGCCTTAGAATAGATAATGGGCATTTAAAATAAATATGCAATCATTTATAACTTATGGTAGAAGATATTGGTCCCAAATCATTCTTACACTTTCTCAAGTGCAGGCTTCTGGGGGACAGGGGCCATATCTGATTCACTTTTGCATCTGTATTGTCCATCATAGTCCCTGGCACACTGTAAGTAATCAATAGATTTTTATTAAACAGATGAATACATGCATTTGTCATCTGGGATGAAGGGAGCTTGCCATGAGTATGCCAGGCCCTAGGAGACAAAGCCCAACCTCGCTGCAGAGATGGGACTGACTAGGTACTAAATGAGCTGTAGTAGAAGGCTGGAGCCCTCTCTGCAGCAGAAGGTGAGATATGGAATAATATATAGTGCAAGAACAGCCTCTGGGGCACCCCAGGTGAGATCCCCAAGGTGTTTGCTTTCATCTCCACTCTTTATCTCAGCCCCCAGGAATGGGGCTCTGTCCTCGTTCCTGGCTTCATACCGGGTCCTCAACAGTCGGGGAGGGCTGCCTGGCACCAGCCAGAGGTCAGTCCCTATTCTGTATCACCACCATCACCCTCCTACCCAGGAAGCACAGAGCTGACATTCACCTGAAGACATTCACCTGAACAGCACTGTCTGCTCAGACTCTCGTTGCCACGCCTACCCCACCCCCAGCCCCTGCCCACCGAGTAGGGCCCCACTGACATGGACGAGGGTCTGAATCAGATCCACATCTGCCCTGCCCAAAGCCTAGAACTTAGCCATCTTTTCCAAGGTAGTCTCCCTAGGCTGAATACGCTCTGTTCCCAGAGCCCTTACCAGCGACTAAGCCAAAATGAATACAACTACCCATACCATCACCCCAAATATTACCAATCTACTTCTGGGGGAAATGTGGAGTTGTAATAACACAATGAAGTTTGCAGGCACGTTACCCAAGGACACAAAGGTCCTATATGGTAGAGACAGAACCCAGCTCCCCTGTAGTGCCAGCATCCTCCCTCCACTCCCCTGCATCTTTGTTCTGGGTTAACTTTTAGTGTGACAGATACATGTCGGCTGGGCAAAGGAAAAGAGCAGAGGCTGGGTGTCGTGGTGAAGCACAAAAGATTACACTTGCTGCTGCCAACAAGATGAGAACTGATAGCCCAAGCAGGCCACAAAGATGGGGACAATAACAAACACACGACAAGCCCCAGCCAGGGACAGCCTGACTGTTGTCCAGTCTCTAAAAATCCTAGACGGTCTTGTAATGCTTCTTAGCAGGTGGCTTCCTGCAGGTCCCCCCATAAAATTGAGATAAACATGAAACACAGTTATCAGACTGAGGAATTCAGTAGGATTTGCTTGATTCAGGACTTTAATCCTTCAACCAAATAAACAGTAAGCTAGGCAGCAGATGTAAATCTCATCAAATTAGTCTGACGGAGAGTAGGAGGGAGAACTCAGGTCAAGGATGCAGGTAAACTGAATTAACCTTGGTGATCCATGAACCCGAGCAGACTGATAAAGAAATCTCTCAGGTCAGGCTGCTACTCTTCTAATACAAAGATGCCCTAATTTGGGCTCCTAGGTAATGAACTTTCTTGGCGGTTCCATATCAGTTTTTGCTTCCTTTCCCCCGTCTACCCACACTGGAGGACAGCGTTTGCTGGGTTTGATCAAACAGACTCAAATTGTTAGTTTTTCCTTATGAAGTTCTCCATTTTCTAGTTTACCTGAGCAGGACCTATAGTCAGGTAAATAAAGCATAACCCCCTCTTCCAATGTAATCATCGGATTCCTTTCCATTAATCATTTCAGACCATTATTTTAAGCTCCAAGCAGGTAACTGAATATTTATGCCTTCACAACACCACTATACACCCAACATCTCTGTGGTATGAACAGTCTTTCTCTGGCACCCGTGTTATTAAGCCTACAAGGGAAGATTTATATGTGTGTCAGTTCTAGAGATGTTGGAGGGAATGGAAGCCAGCCACTTGAAGGAGGCTCAGTGTTGACAATGACTGCAGGCCAAGTTAAATCAGATTCATCGTAACAGGTTCAACTCAAATTACACCAATGAGCACAAGGCAGGAAAATTATCATACCCCCTTTATCTGGGTGTCCTCTCCTAAATTTTGTAATATACGTAGGAAAAAGAGCAATGAGCATATCTCTGACCACATTTGTCATGATCAGCTACCCATTTTCTTCTATAATTCCTTCTTTCTTAGAGAAAGTATTCTAAACAAGTGAGATACTGGGAGCAAGAGGATTTTAATAAGGTATTCAATTTCTCTTTAGAGAGAAAAATCGTTTCAAAAGAAAGAAAAGAAAATGATCTACTGTTAGGTTAAAAACTGGAATTTTAAAAAAGAAACCCATTGATCTTTTTCCTTAACAGATTACTATAGGTAGGGCTGTTTTAATATCTTTTCATGTTTATAATATCTGAAAGTCAGTCATAATACCTGCAAATTTTTCCATTCTTGTAGTTTTTAATAATGCTTACTCCCAGGACAGACATGCAGAAACACATACACTGCAAACCTGAACCAAAGAATGCTAGGTCCACGGGGGTTGCCCATGCATAGCACCTCGAGAATTCTTTGTGTCAGTCCAGGCACAACCCTGGAAGCTGGGTGCCTGCCAAGCGTCATGCCCGTGTGGGAAACAAGTGTTACTTACGCAGCTCGCCCACTTTTAGGATCTCACACAGCATCTTGGTCAGCTCTATGCTACTGCGGCCAAAGGGACATTCGTGCTTATCTTCCCGGCTACTATTCTCAAGCACAATCTGCAAGTAGAAAGGGAACAGGTCAGAACGGGATGTCAGTTTGTGGAAAACATCAAAAACACTGGCTTTGTGGTAAAAGAGACAGATCCACTTGAGATTACCAAAGTCAGGCTTAGGGCCAAAACAAAATTATACTCTGAGTATATTCTCAGTATAGAGCATGTAAAACTCTTATGCTTTCCAAATCTCCTAAAACTTTCCACCCTCTAAGAGGGTATTTTTGCTCATCGGTTATACTTGCGCAGAAGTGCCGATGGATGGAGAGTTTTTCAAACCAGGACAATAAAAACCTGTTACTGAAGTGGTAAGACTGCTCCCTCCTGCTCCTCTCCAGTCACATCTTCCCCTTTCTGGAGAGAGCAGTTCATTGCACTTTCAACTCCTACATTTTAATCATGTATCTCCCACATGGGTGGGTCCATGTTCTTACAGGATCTCACCCCTGGCATTAGTTTAAAACTTTTTTGTTGTTGTTTTTGAGAGAAAGAGAGAGGGAGAGTCAGTAGGGAATGAGAGGCAGAGGGAGAGAGAGAATCTTAAGCAGGCTTCACACCCAGCTTGGAGCCTGACATGGGGCTCAATCTCATGACCCTGAGATCATGACATGACTGAAATTAGTCGGATGCTGAACTGACTGAGCCATCCAGGAGCCCCAAGCCCTGGCATTAATTGACCAGAGCATGCCTAAGGGACATGTGACACAAACAGAACCAACCAGAGTTAGTCCCTGAGATTTATCATACAAAAAGAGAAAATAAAATGGCCCAATTGTGCTGACAGTACCCAAGAGGTATGAGCACAAGAGCTACCTGAATGCAAGCCTGCAATAAAATTTTAAAAAGCAAAACAAAACAACAACAACAACAAAAAAAAAACAAGCCCAAATGCAAAGGAAAGCAGAGAGGGAAGGCAATGGGAGCCCTGGCAGCACCTGAATGGCTGGTCCCACTTGTTCCTAGAGCAAAGCTGCTTCCCTGTCCTTACAGTTTATCTGCTCAAATCCTTCTTCTGAAAACTCTTTGGTTGGTCCAATAAATTCTCCTCTATCCTTAAGATTGTCTGAAATGTTGCTACCACAATTAAGGGAACCATTGCACACATGGATGAAACAAAAGTAAAAGCAATAGAACTGTGTTTTACAATTATTAAACTTCAAATTCATATGTTGACAAAAGGAATCACCAGCTTATGCATCTCTGGAGCCATCTCGAATACAGTTGTCTGCTACCTCCTCTCAAGAGCTATACCATCCTGAGTAGGTGCGTGTCTCCCAATAGCATCTACACAAATGCTGTGCAAAAACCTATGCTGTTTTACCCCCTAGACTATGAACTCTTCAGTGGTGGACATAGTGTTTTCTTCATTCCATCAATAACAGTCATGGAGTACCCATTATCTATCAGGAAGATGCTCCACAAAGTAGAGACTCCTCGTGGAGCAGTCATTCTAACTGAGGAAGACAAATGAAAAAATAGGTAATTACAGTTTATCACAGGTGCTATGGGGAAAAAAAATAACTAGCTGAGGTGCTAAAAGAGCAACAGGAAAGGCCTGAGGAGCAGAGTTTTGATAACCAAGTGACTGTTGGGAATCCAGGAAGAGAAAGAGGTTGCCATGTCAAAGTCCGGAAGGAAGAATGTAGGGATCGAGGACAGTGACCCTGAGTTGAGCAGGATGTGTCTGGGACAGGCCAGCACACCACCTAATCTATAATGTGAAGGGATATGGGGTTGTGCAAGGCAACACTTTGGGTTGCAAGAGCCCGAGTTCAGGGAGCAGAGGTGAGCCAGGGCCCCTGCCCCGGGGTTTCCATGAGATGTCACCCTAAGACCTAGAGATGCTAACCACGAGGTTTAGGCAGGCAAGTGACATGAGTGACACAGCCTGATTTGTTTTGAAAATATCTGGGAGTACAGAGAATGGATAGAAGAGAGGAGAGGAGAGGAGAGGAGAGGAGAGGAGAGGAGAGGAGAGGAGAGGAGAGGAGAGGAGAGGAGAGGAGAGGAGAGGAGAGGAGAGGAGAGGAGAGGAAAGGAAAGGAAAGGAAAGGAAAGGAAAGGAAAGGAAAGGAAAGGAAAGGAAAGGAAGAAAAAAAAGAAAGCAAGCAAGCAAGCAAGCAAGCAGGCCCTGGGCAGCATTCCTGGCAGAGACAAGGGTGGCTCAGACTGGGCCTGCATGGGGCACCTAGCATGGAGTCATAGGGAAGGAGAGGCAGGCAAGGAATGAACAGGAGAAGGATGGAAAGAAAGAATACTTGGAAGGAGAGAAGAAAGGGGGAAGAAGGAAAAGTAAGTGTGAAGTGCTATCTTACTGATACGGACAGGTCCCCCCCCCCCCCCCCCCCCCCCCCCCCCCCCCCCCCCGCCTAGGCACAGTCACAACATGGTTTGCATTTTCAATCTCCCCTTCCACTCGATGTGCCACGCACAGTTTTCAGAGCCTCCACCATCACCACTTTTCCCTTCGTCATGATTGTCCAAGAAGTTGATGAACCACACCGTTTTGTAAGACTCTCCAACGGTCTGGAACATATGCTCTCATAAATAATTATGTATTGAATATCATCATGAGCATAACCTTTATTGTCCTTGGGATTTATGATGAAAATTCTTCCCAGTGGTCCCTTTGGGTCTACATGCTAGGAGTCGATTTTTTTTTTTTTTTTTTCTCTGAGAAAGCTGAACATCAACTCCAACCAAACCCCTCCTCCATCCAAGCAAGGAAGACCAGTGGTAAAGAGTCTTCGAAAGGCTCATTCATTCCCTTCTCGAAGTCTCTTCTGGGCAATCTACCTGAGTGCAAGGACTCATTAGGTTGACCCTGAATCCCCCCTTTCTGTTAAGGGAATTCTTTCTCATTCTAATCAGGAATTCCGGTTCAGGAAGGCAGGAGGGGAGAACAGCTAAATCCCCATCAAACAGTGAATTTTTCTGTTTTAAAAATTTTGTATCTGGAACAGTTAGACATGTATCAAGGAGCAAATCCCGATCTCCTGGTGACAGGGGAATGAATGGAAACAACAGAGCAAGAAGACAACAGAATATAAAGAAAAGACGGAAGACAGGTAGTTTCCAGCCAGCTCCCAGCTCCCACTGAGGACATTCCCCTGCATTTCACATTAACATTCTATTAACATTTCATGAGCACATCAATATTTAATGAGGATGTGATCTGCATACACCGAAGATAGAATTACTGCAGCCAATAAATGTTCCGGAAACATTTCCAAGGCACTGTTTATTAGCAGGCACTAAATTAAGGAGTAATTTAAGTAATCAATATGTAAATCAGCTCTGAGAAGCCCTTCTCTTTACTCTTTAATGTACCATCCGTCTTATCATATTTACCCACCTAAAGAAAAATAAACCCTCCTTCTTGAGCAGTGTCTTTTAGACAAGGCAGACACAAGTCTTTAAAGTTACCTGTGTGGATTTTAAGATCCACATTTCTGCAGAAATATTCAGAAAAGACTATGATTATGAACATTACTAATAAAGTATTACTAGAGTGAGAGATAATTCTTAAACTAGACAGTAGCTTTTTGTTTTAAATTTAATGCGCTGATCTATCTATATTCAATCCTAACATTCTGGTATTAACCATGTTCACAAGAGACATTCTGAAAAGTTCCATTTGAAAATATACCAAGGCATATTTTCCATCTTCATTCTTTCCTCACTCTTTAATTTTAAGACTAAACATACTGGAACAGAAACCATGATGGATGGAGCACAAAAGCCTGCTATTATCACTCATCCTAGAATGTGCCATACCCCAAAAGAAGTTGTTATTGTCTACATGTCTTGTAAAAATAAAACACCAGATACTTGTGCCATATTAAGCACAAACTGTATTTTAAATACTTTCTGGTTTGCAGGGTATATTTACATAACTTCTATCAATTGATCCCCCAGCAAGTCCATAAGATTGATAAGGAAGGTATTACTATTATTCTCTTTAAGTTCTTGGCACAAGAGGAAGAGTTGACTTGCTTAGATCACAGAGCAAGCCTAGGTCAGTCATAGAGTTTCATTGTGAAGTCTTCCATTTCCAAATCTCTACCTGTGAAGATGGCCTCCACATACATGCTGTCATAAACCCCAATGGATTTCATGACTAAAGAGGTTAAGGAACTTTGATCAATTTCTTCTATCTCACTGAAGTGGGTCTATAAATCCCTGCTCCTCCTAGACAAAAATACAAGGTTCTCTGTCATCTCATTCATCCCCTGAAGATCAGCAACAATTACTCAAGGTGAGTGACCCAGTGCTGCATGGAGTAGCTCACAGACTTTACGTCTCTAAATTTTTAAGTACCCATCTTGAGAGCTCTGCATTTTCTCTTCTCCACTGGTTCAGATCATGAACCTATTTGGCTTGAGCGTTTAAGTGCTAAATAGAAGGCTGGCCACACTCTAGCACTCGCCCCTTCTCTGGCTCCTGGGGCCACCCTTGGCCTCAGCATCACATTGCTGACTTACTCAGCTGGTTACCCCTGACCCATTTGCCTCCACTTTCTTTAGAGTTCTCTTCTAGGGTGAGCTCAATACATTCTGTTTTCCCCACAGCCAAACCTGGAGTGAGAGCCTTAAGGGTTCCTTCCACTACCTCTCTCACCCATGAAGCCTTCTTTCATATGCTGCTGTGACTCTCAGAGTCAGATGAAGCACAGTGGGCTCTTCACAGGCCACCCAAGACAATGTGTGAACATGGACTGCGTTCTCTCCAAAGAGAAGGGATTGTCCATCTTGCTCCGATTCTAATTCAAGGCTGCTAGGAAAACCATCAAACGTACAGAGTCTGAGCAAAACTAGTTTAACTTGTACAAGGCATTCCATCTCTGTGAGACATACAGAAGTTACAGAAAGCTCACTTCCCAGGACTGTGGTGCAATCACAAAACAAAGGCCAAGTGCCCAAAACAGGTCTGATCTACTCGTGGTTTACTATCTCTTTACTGCCCTTCCTCTTCTTATTCCTGTGTGACCCCTCAGCTGCCATCCACATGATGCTCTTACCAGCAACTAAAACAAAATCATGACTGCAGTGAGGCTGGCTCTCTCGGGGACACATGAACATAAGCCAGAGGTTCTCACATCATTGTAGCAGGAGAACCATATAACCATATAACCACTTGCTTACACCAAAATGCAGATAGGAAGCCCCATGGACTCAGAATCAAGCAGGAGTCTTCCACAGGAGGATGTGGTGGTACAAGTGCAAGAATGAGCAAGGACCCTGAAGAATAAGTCACAGTCTGATGATTTTGGCAACAAGTCTCAATGCTAAACCATTATGGCCACGCCAGGACACATATCCTCAGGGTCTTGTCAACCTCACAGGCTCTGTTAAAATCTGTCTCCTGACCCACCAGAGGAAGTGCCAATCTTCTCCTATGTTAAACCAACAACTAAAACAAAAAAACCTCATTTGTATCCATGAAGTTCCCTCTGCAACATAGAAGTAACTCACATTAGTAACAGGATCATAAACACCCCAGAATGGCCCATTAGCCCTTAGATCCCATCACCAAGACCCAGACCTCTTCTGAGGTCAGAATGTAAGCCCAGCTTCAGGTCCTCTCACAGCAACTTGGGAGCCAGGAGGGAACACTTCTCCTGCGTTTCCCCTTGGTACTGATATGGTACCAAGTGCTAATGGTGATTGGTCCCAGGAAGCCAGAGAGAAGCATTAGAAAGTACACTGAGCGGCCTCAAGGGGGCTGCACAAGAGCTTAATTGTGATCATGAATTTTGAGCAAGTCCATAAAATCAAACAAACATGCTGAACCCTAATAAGATGATTTCAAATGGGCAGAGAACAAAGAACATTACAATTATAGAAAGCATGCCAAGCAGGAAAACAAACCAGAACAAGTCAGAATCCCAGCTGCTCAGCCACCTGATCCACCACCCCCATTCTACAGATAAGGGAAGTGAGGCCCCAGAGTAAACGTACCTAAAAGAGAAAGCTTTAAAGGTGCAGACAAGAGGGCAGAGAAAGACAAGCAGCAGCTAATATTTACTGAGAACATTTATTTCCCAGGCCTCGTTCTAAGCACTTTCACTGATGGTCTCACTGAAGGGATACATTCTATTACATTACAGAAATACTTGCACCATCCCACTTCACAAATGGAGAAACTGAGGCAAAGAGATGTTGTCTCATTTGCCCAATATCACATAGTACGGAAACAGGCCCCACACAGGAACTTAGGTGGCCCCACAGCAGAGCACATGTTCCTACTTACCGATTCCTATCAAAACATACTACACATGCTCCTACTGAAAAAGCGGAGGATGAAACAGTAGCAAAGTTTGGCTCGGGGAAGTCCCTACCATGGGACTCATCCCTAACAGATG
The DNA here is from genome assembly GCF_011100685.1 of Canis lupus familiaris. Taxonomy (NCBI): domain Eukaryota; kingdom Metazoa; phylum Chordata; class Mammalia; order Carnivora; family Canidae; genus Canis; species Canis lupus. The sequence continues at coordinate 48,508,904 of NC_049235.1, forward strand.
CGTAGACACCTCTATGGCTCTGAACAGAAAGGATTTTCCTTGATCTACTTCTAACAGGCTTGGTGACTTTCTGCACGTTCCTTAACCTTAGTTTTCCCCTACAAAAATGGGGACAGGAACACCTATCCACAAGGGTTGTACAGATTACTGAGAAAAAGTGGAAGGTGAAGATCTCCTTAGTGCCTAAGACTTCTAAAACACTCAGTGGTAGAGGTGATTGATCTCCTATTGCTATCAATAATTACATGAGCTCTTGTTCCAGGGTATTAGTCTTCGCTTTACTGAAATATTCTTATAATTCTAGGGCAAAGCTGTTAAAAAAAACACACACACGTAACAGAAAACAAAACTGCTATAGTGATTATTAATCTTGCTTTTTGGCAAAGGAAGGGCTCGGGTGGGATAAATATTATTTCTCACTTAGATAGGGTTCATAAGGTTCTTTCAGCATCTCTTTGGAACAGTGGTTCTCAAACTTGAGTAGGCATCTGAATCATCCGAGGGATTGCCAGAGACACAGACCGGGGGGCTGCTCCCACAGAGTCTGATTTGGCAGGCCTGGGGTAGAAATGAACAAAATACGCAAGCAGGCAAACTAAACCATAGATACCCCTGAGAGGCTGAAGGGATTGAGGGAAGGCATGTTACAAAGAATTTTAGAGACCATTTCAAACATATGTTTAGCAGTATACTCAAAAAAAAAAAAAAAAAAAAGCACCTTGCAATTACACATACAGAAGTTCGGTGGAGGAAGAAATAAATCGGATAATAAAACTGCCCATGGTATGTCCAGGGCTAAAGGACAGGCCTCAAAGCCTTTGGACAAGGCCAATGACACCAAGCGGCTGCAATGGAAAGACTGAGTTAAGAGTGTGGCTCTGGGAACACCCAGCGCAGAGTATGCAAAGACTTCAAGAGCTGTTGCCAAGGGCAAAAGAACAATGCATCCCAGGAAAAGAAGAGAAAGAATGTATAAGAGGTCCGATTAGTGAAGAAAACAAAGTAGAAAGCGTACACGGCGAACTGAGATAAATAACAATCTGGACAAATGAGAAGAATGGTATAAAACCCAGCTAATGAGGTGAAATCCTTCCAGAATGAAATTAGGCAATTGCACATACAGAGGCATAATAAAAGCCATAAATATAAAATGGCAAGGAATTGACTGGGTAATGGTGTAGTAATTAAAGCCTGGAGGTTCATAATAGACCTCAAATTGAACATTAATCAACCAAAAAGAAGCGCTGCCTGCACTTTGATATAGTGCAACCAACGCAGGATGTGTGGAGCACACCAAGCAATCAGAGCCAAGCTCTGCTGAGAAGTCCTCCCTGGGGGTATGGAGTTGGGCAACACCAAGAGGGAAAGATTACGTAAGAGCAGGGATGATGTGAGTCTATAACTGCATAGTGACTCTGTTGTCACTGAGGGAAGCTGAGACATGGGCTCTGTTGACTCTTCAAAGGTCAGAGGCCAGATGGAGTGACTCCCCTGCTGATGCCTACATCACAGAAACAGCTACAAGACCTCCTCTCAGGCCAGGACATGTCCTCCTGGGCCCAAGGATGGTGCAGGCGTGGCCAGCACCTGCAGGCATCACTACATGCTTAGAGAGGTAACATCTTGTTTATTTAAAGCCATGGTTTTCTAACATGAGCTTGTGCTAGAATCATCTGGAAGCTTATTAAAACCACAGATTGTTGGGCTCCGACCCCAGAGTTATAATTCAGTTGTTCTGCAGTAGACCCAAGAATCTGCATTTCCAACAAGTTCCCAGAGACTGTGGATGCTGCTAGTTTGGGACCACACTTTACCAGTCACTAATTTAAAGTTATGCCACGTCTATATTCTCATTTTCCATCATTATCAAACAAACCTCTTGCTTTTAAAGACATGAAAAGCAGAAATAAATAAATCTGACGGTTCTGATATTTTTCTGTGACTAATGAAAAATATCATTAATGAGTTCAAATCCATAGAGGATGCGGATTTGGTAGTTGCCAGGGGCTGGGGAGAGAAATGGGGCGCGATTGCTTAATGGAGATGGGGTTTCCTTTGGGGATGACGATAATTAACGTCTTGCAACCATATAGAGGTAGCATTTGCACAACATGTGAGTGTACTAAATGTCACTGAATAATTCACTTTGAAATAGTTTATGTTACGTGAATTTCACCTCAATTTAAGAAAGCGTGAATACAGATGGACTGATGATCATGTGCAAACTCTCAAGTGTTTAACTCATTTGGTCCCCACAAGCCATCAAGCAGGCTTGATGTTACAGATGAGGAAACCATGCCTTGCAGCTTGAGAACTGCATCTGCTGTCTATCCGTTAAATGGGATGCGCTAGCATCGTGAGTCTACAGGCAAGATTCAAAACTTCTGTGCAGGGGATCCCTGGGTGGCGCTGCGGTTTAGCGCCTGCCTTTGGCCCAGGGCGCGATCCTGGAGACCAGGGGTCGAATCCCACATCGGGCTCCCAGTGCATGGAGCCTGCTTTTCCCTCTGCCTATGTCTCTGCCTCTCTCTCTCTCTCTCTCTCTCTCTCTGTGCCTATCATAAAAAAACAAAACAAAACAAAAAAACAAAAAACTTCTGTGCAATGGTTTGAACTGCTTCTTGGGTGGCACAAAATATTTCTATCTCCAAGCTGGGGTGGAGGGCTGACCAGACAGAGGCACCAGAGGTTCAGAAATGGCCCAGGATAATAGTCCTACAGGACACCCAAGGACAACTACATGCAGTCTGAGAGAAGAGTAAAGCATGAGGTCCTTACAAAGCCCTCAGTATCCACTGATGAGGAAGGGCTCCACTGCACACTGCTTAAAGGCAAATCACACACGCTTCCTTGCATTTATTTGTGAAAATTCACATCTGTATTATTATATTGATTAATTATATTAATATATAATTATATTAAATATACAAATATAACAGCATTCATTATATTAATTATAATAGTTCTATATTATCATATTAACATGAAACATATTTAATATCCTGTATTAATTATATTATATACATATATAATGTCTACTATATTATATATGATTGTATATTAATATGTATTTATTATATTATCATTATATTATATATGTATTTTAAAGATTTTATTTATTTATTCATGAGAGACACACAGAGAGAGGTAGAGACAGGCAGAGGGAGAAGCAGGCTCCCTAAGGAGAGCCTGATGTGGGACTTGATCCCAGGAGCCTGGGAAAATCTCAGGAAATGCTGATGCTGCTGGTCAGAGAACCACATTTTGAAAAGCAAGGTACTGTACTTCCCAAATCTGTCATATGAATTCTAGCCCCCACCCTTTGATTCATTCACTCATTCATTCATTCACTCAACAATTATTTCTTTTTTTTTTTCCAACAAGTATTTCTTTAAGCATTCATTGTTAAGGACTTGCTAGTTGCTAAAAATACATATATGAACCAAATACCATCTTTAAGGGCTTGTAATCTATTTGGAAGATGCAAGGGGATGAGATTTGGAGGGTGGACAGGCTTTCACTTGCTATGTCTCTCTTTTATCTACTTTTATCTACTTCTGTTTGCATTTTTTACAAGGAAGTGTTACTTTGCAGGAGGAAGGTTCGCGTGACATGCAATGGGCAAGCAGAGTCAACTGTACAGAGAGGGTGAGCCTTGAAGGGGAAGAAACTGATTCCAGACTCTCTCCTGAGGCATCTTAACATTCCAGACCAGAGGTGAGCTATGGAATGTAATAAAGATTAATTGCAACTGGGAATTGGATGCTGAATGAAGCCAAAGAAGCCCCTCTGCATCTTGGGCAGTATTAGCAATAAATCACAGGATCACGGGGCAAAATTTCGACTCACTCAACATTACATTACTGAATACAAATGCCTTCCATCTCCTTCAATGGAATGCAAAGACACCGAGATGCTGGCATTGTCTGACAGTCACTGCTGGATGAAAAATTAGGCTTGACATTTCTCAAGCCTGATTTCGTACTGAAAAATTGTCACTACTGCCTTAACAGTTATTGCAGTCTTAAAGCTAAGTTACGCTCCACATATATTGTCTGAAACATATTTGGACATAACTCGCTTTACTAAACAAACACATTCCAGGAGAGCTAGTGATAAAATGAATCCCTGTAAGTCAGATCACACCTCATTTTCCCACTTAGCTCACAGATTTATAAATTCGCTCTGGCTTGGGAGAATGGACTTGTGGGGATGGAAAGGCGAGGAGAATTATTTATTTCCTATCACCTTCTTCTAGACAATAATTAATCAGCCTTTTTTGTTTGGAAATGTTGATTTTCTGATTACACACATATTAAATTAGCTACAATGGGAAAATTATTCTTTGAAACCTAATTAAGAAATTAGGCCATACACTGTTTTACTTGAATTAATGTGAAAAGGAAATCTTTCTTCTATTAAATCCAGATTTTTATTTATTTATTTTTTTAAATCCAGATTTTTAAATGGAATTCACCTTGTCTCGTCTCATTCTATATAAGCATCCCAAACCTTGGCTACTTCTGTGAAAGGAGAGCTCTCTTCTGTGGGGCAGCCCTCTTACAGGCGTGGGTCCCCATGTGGTTTCCTTCTCTGCAGACTGCTTCCCCTGATACTGCTCCCCCCTCTCATTTCCCTCCCACATTTATCTAAATTTCTCTTCTCCTTTGGACCCAACTCAATGTTACTTTCTTCATAAAACCTTATGCAATTCCTTCCTAAAGCCCCATAACCCTTTGTCTTTCTCGCAGCAGTTCTCACTTTCTGCCCCAAATTGTCGCAAAGTATGTGTGCCTTATTTTCCCTAGTGGGTAGAACCACATCTCAATCACCTGTGAATCCCTCACAGTGTAGTAAAGTCACATATACACTAGGCACTTGTTAATGAGACAGTGACTAAAACAAGGGAATGGACAGTACAGGACACAACTCTGGCCTCCAGTTGGGCTGGCAGTCCCCACCAAGGGTCCACCAGACATTTCCATCCCTTACAGCAAGCATCAACTTGCCTGGTTTTAACATGAATACTTTCATAATTTTCTTCTGTACGTTCACATGCATCTTCAGGGAGTTACAATCACCTTCTTCTGCCTGCCATCCGTCTTCCCCATTCTATTTCCCTGTGGACTCTATCAACAGTCATGATTTCCATGATGCTCCCAGCAACCTCCAATCTCACCCTTTCCATCGCCCAGGACCCAAAAGCTTCCCCACAGCTGGAGCACTTGGCCACACAAGGAATCCAAACTGTGGAGGAAAACTCATTTTGGAATCTTCTGCAAGGGCCTGAGGGGTCCCCCCTCCCCAGGGAGAGGGGGCCACAGTGAAGGAGCAACCCAGTGCAAATTCTCACTGGGCCAAAGCCCATATTTCAAAGTCCTGTTTAGGGAAACTACACTCACCTTCTTTGTGCATTGTGAAAACAAACATTTACAGAGCTGTTGGAATGTGTGAAAAATGTCCTTAGTTGTGTTTATGGAAAACACTTGGCAAGTATTTGCTATAAATGCTTCCTGTAAATACTGTGAGTGAGAACCAGCAGGAAAAAAAATGTATGAGATGACAGGGAGCCAGCTTCCATAGCAAAAGACGTCTCTGCACACACCCTGCATGGTGTGCTGGCTCCACTCTTCACTCTCCCATTACAAGGGGATCCTGCGTGGGGGGTTAGAGGCAGAGGAGAGGCAACCCACAAAGGGAGCTTCAGGGCTGGCATCCCATGTGAAGTCCTGAAGGGGAGACCTACTCATGTTTCCTAGGTGATAATGCCCCTGGTAGGCCTTCCATCTCTTTGTTGCATTTTGGGCACCAGTTCTGATTACAACTCCCCTGTTCCAGCTGTAAACAGGCCCTCGATGTGAGCCCCATTTCCCTTTCCTGATGACTGGCGTCTCCATTAATTCTACGTTTGCAGGTACAACATGAGAAATAGAAAACAAGGCATTCAAAAGTATTCCTTTATAGCAAGATTAACACGGAGATTTCTCCTACCTATAATTGACATAGATCTCTGAAGATATGGATAGAGAAGTTCAGAGAGTAAAGCAAGCCAAAGCAATGCTTGAGGTTTTCCCAGGAAGCAACCTTGACCAGCCCCAAACTGTCCTCTAAAATGAACCCAGTCCCTCTTATGCCACATGAGGTGCCCACTGGGCACCACAGAGAGGCTGGTTATTCTTGCTCCCAACCAGCCAATGTAGTAAAGACTTTAAGTGTTTAAATATCAGAGAGATCAACTATCTTACAGTTGTTATACCAAAAAAGACTCTAGGGATCCCTGGGTGGCGCAGCGGTTTGGCGCCTGCCTTTGGCCCAGGGCGTGATCCTGGAGACCCGGGATCGAATCCCACATCTGGCTCCCGGTGCATGGAGCCTGCTTCTCCCTCTGCCTGTGTCTCTGCCTCTCTCTCTCTCTCTCTTTCTCTGTGACTATCATAAATAAATAAAAATTAAAAAAAAAGACTCTACTTCTTCGTTTTAGAATATTTTCTTAAAAAAAAAAAAAGACACAAACCCTGATGTATGCAAGGCTGTCAAGGCAAAGAGGCACAGTGGCTTGGCATTTGCACCCTCACTCACATTCTTGCATCCAGACTCCTCCCTTGACCCCAAAGGGCTCTCCTTCACACATTACCCAAGCCTAATGATAAACATTCTTGTGGAGCATTTTTTAAATGTTTATTTACAAAATCATTTACTTTAAGTGCATTTCTAGAAATGGGAGTGTTCGGTCAAAAGATCTCAATATTTTTGCCACTTAAAATATATTGATAAATCATCATCCAAGAAGCTTGTGCCATTTCACACTCCATTTAAATGGGGGAGAGTTCCATTAAAATCATGTCACCACCCAAATCTGCACCTGACAACACCAAATGCTGGTTAGGATGTGGAGCAAGAGGAACTCTCATTCTTTGCTGATAGGAATGCAAAATGGTATGGTCACTTTGGAAGACCATTAGGTGGTTTCTTATAAAAGAAATATACTCTGACCATACTAATCCAGCAGCAGCACTTCTTAGTATTTACTCAAAGAGCTTATGTGCATGTATAAACCTGCACACAGATGTTTATGGAGCTTCATTCATGATTGCCAAGACTTGGAAGCAACTAAGATGTCCTTCAGTAGGTGAATGGATAAATAAACTGGTATAATCTAGATAATGGAATATTATTCAGCACTAAAAAGAAATGAGCTGGGGATCCCTGGGTGGCTCAGCAGTTTAGCGCCTGCCTTCAGCCCAGGGCGTGATCCTGGAGTCCCAGGATCAAGTCCCATGTCAGGCTTCCTACATGGAGTCTGCTTCTCCCTCTGCCTGTGTCTCTGCCTCTCTCTCTCTCCCCCTGTGTATCTCTCATTAATAAATAAATAAAATCTTTTACAAAATAAAAATAAAAGTAAATGAACTACTGAGCTATGAAAACAGATGGAAGAAACTTAAGTGCATATTAGTAAGCGAATGAAGCATATCTGTAAAGGCTGCATTCTATATGATTCCAATTATATGACCTTCTAGAAAAGGAAAGGTTTGGAAACAGTAAAAAAGATCTGTGGCTGCCATGGGTTGGGCATGGTGATGAGGGATGAATGGGCAGAGCACAGGGAATTTCTAGGGCAGTGAAAATACTCTGTATATCACCATAATGATAGATACAGGTCACTACACATTTGCCCAAACCCATAGATGTACAAGACCAACAGTGAACTGTAATGTAAACTAAAAACTTTGAGTGATTGAGATGTGTCAATGTAGGTTCACTGATTTGTAACAAATGTCCCTTCTGATGGGTGATGCTGATAGCAGAAGAGGTCATGCATGTGTAGAAGCAGGGGTGAGTCAGTAGGAGAGAGAGAGAGTGCCCCTCATTCAACTACATCACTTACTGGCAAGAGGAACTGGGCATGCCAACCACCCACTGAAAAGATCAGGACACTGAGGTTAATCCCACCGATTCCACATAGTTTATCATATTGTGAGAAAAGCAAATGGGATAATGGGTGTGAAGGTGAAAGCTCTGGAGGGACTGAATGCGTGGTGCACTAAATCAAGCTAACTAGCAATTGTTTAAAAAATTGTAAGCCATAAACCATTGGTAGGTTGAAATCAGCCACAGTGGGAGTATTTATAACACAGAAATTGACAAATCAGTTTAGTTTTGTTTTCTTTTAAAGCATATTTACCAGCACACCACTGAGTTAAATGTAAAGTACTAAGAAGGTACCCCCAGAACTGTCTGGTCGAAATTTCAAGTCTCTCTAAGTTTCACCACTTATAATAATGAACAAGTTACTTAATAGCTCTGAGCCTTGGTGTCATCATCTGCAAAAAGGGGCAACAATAATGCCAAACCGATAGAGCTGTAAGAATTCAATGTGATAGGGCTGCCTGGGTGGCTCAGCGGTTTAGCGCCGCCTTCAGCCCAGGGCCTGATCCTGGAGACCCAGGATCAAGTCCCACGTTGGGCTCCCTGCGTGGAGCCTGCTTTTCCCTCTGCCTGTGTCTCTGCCTCTCTCTCTCTCTCTCTCTGTGTCTCTCATGAATAAATAAATAAAATCTTTTTTAAAAAAAGAATTCAATGAGATAATGTATACAAAATATTCATAGCAGCCACTGGTATGCATTCATTACTCAATACAGTTTACCTTTTATTTATTCCTACCATATACAGAATGGAGCTCCAAACTACCAGGCTATCAGCAGAATTGACCCCACTGCCAAAATAATTAACTAAACTTTGCTCTTCTTAGTCATGTTCTCATACAGAACTCACGTCCACACATGTAGCATACACATATTCTGATGGCTTTCACAACTGACACTTTATGTGAAGCTTAATTATCAGGTAGCTCATCAGTCCTGACAAACTGTGCCCATCTAGATAATCCCATCAGCTCACTGAAAGGGAGATTTCTTCCAAGTCTGTTTTCAGTTTTGATCCTCTGACATGGCCATGAAGGATTTCAGAGGGGAAAAGAGGGAAATAACACTGGTTGGGGATTGAACATGCCAAATCTTTAATTACTCACCTAACAAATAATTTAAATGGTCAAGTGCTACAAAGGACAAAAATGATAATGATCAAACAATAAAACATAGGATTTTATAATTCTGAATTGAATAAGTGCTATAAAAGAAATAACAAGGAAACATAATCAACAAGAGAGAAGCCTTAAGGATGAAGTCTTAAATAACAAATGAAAGCTCAGTTAAGGGGTAGAGCTAGAGAAAACAGGGGCTGACTCGGCAGGAACAGCTAGTGCAAAGGTCCTGCGATACAGGAGCATCTTCATTCAAGAACTGAAAAGTCCATCAAGCTAGATTCCCTGATCTTGGTAATTGTGACTTTGTAGGTAGGTATGAATGATATACACTGGGGTCTTGGATTCTAAAAGCCTCCAAGTATAAGGTATAAGGACTCTTATATAGAATAAAATTTAATAAATCAGCCAGTGAGAAATTAGTTTTCAGGACTGTTGTATTTGTTACTAATAGTGTTTTACTTGCTTTATAAAATGTAAGAAAAATGTTGTCTATTATTTATGACTTTATCTAAATCTTGGAATCTTGGGTTTTACCAATGCAGGAAAAAAGTTGATAAAATTAAGGTCAATGTAAAAATAAGATTACCTGACATGTCAAACACTACAATTTGTAAAGTTCCTACTGAAAAAAAAAGTTATTTATATCAAATACAACAGTACACTTGGGAACATTACCACCTAAACTTTATTATACTAATACAAAATGCCTTTTGATTTGGTAGGCAGGTTGCTAATACTAGCTGGGTTCTGGTCACATGAATACAACTTAAAACAAAAATCAGCAAAAATTCACCCAAGCATAAGTATCAGCATATCTGGGGCAAGGCCATTTGGGGGCACACCAGTATAGCTGCTAATTTGGCTTCCATTGCAGGATGGACAAAAGCCAGAAGGATAGCTACAGCCAGGAAGGCTATAGCATGTTCCAGATGGAAACCTATTTCCATGGCTTCCTACCATCTAACAGATATGTGCTGAGTGCCTTCTGTGTCTCTGCCACTGCTCTAGACAGAGGAGCATAGCAGAGACACAACACATGATGTCTGCCTTCATGGAGCTTATACACCAGCACAGGTAAACGGGAAATAAATACCAAAAAAATTTTGGAGTATAATAAACAAGCACTACATTTGGAGAAAAACAAAGGTTGGGGGGGGGTGATAAACAGGGAGCAAAAGGATGAAATCACTACTGAATATTTGATGGAGAGGAAAGACCAATCCTGAACCTAAAGGCAACAAGGGAGGAAGTGATAGGGCTAACTGAGGAGCAGGTTCCCAGGAGAGGAAGCAGCAAGTACAATGCCTGGAAGTTGCACTATACCTGGTCTGTCCAAGGTCAGCAGGATGTGTAGACTGAACTGTGCTTCCCCAAAATTCATTTGTTGAGGGTCTAGCCCTCAGCACCTTAGAATGTGACTATACTGAGAGATAAAAGCCTTCTAAAAGGCAATTAAGTTAAAAGGAGGCTATTAGGGAGAGGCTCTAAATCAATAGGACCGGTGCCCTTGTAAGAAGAGACACCAGGGACGTTAGTGCATAGCAGGATGCCCCGTGTGAAGACACAGCAAGAAGGCAGCTGTTTGCAAGCCAAGGACAGAGGCCAAAGAAGAAACCAACCCTGTTGGCATCTTGATCACACAGCCTCTAGAACTCTGAGAAAATAAATTTCTATTTTTACACCAGCCAGTCTGTGGTATTTTGTTATGGGGGCTCTAGGAGACCAATATGAAGGGGGTCTCTGAGGCTGGAGTGAGCAAAGAACAGATGGACATGAAGACATAGCAGCAGACTATGGAAGACTCTTATGGGTCTTGGCAATGACTCTGGATTTTACTCAGAGTGAGATGGGAGCCACTGGAGGATTTTGAGAAGAGAAGTGCTATGATGAGAAAAATGTTTAGGATTGTTCTGGTTTCCTAATAGTCTGAGTACTGGGTTGAGAATAGACAAGAGGGGGCAGCCCTGGTGGCTCAGTGGCCTTCAGCCCAGGGTGTGATCCCAGAGACCCAGGATTGAGTCCCACCTCAGGCTCCCTGCATGGAGCCTGCTTCTCCCTCTGCCTGTGTCTCTCTCTCTCTCTCTCTCTCTGTGTCTCTCATGAATACATAAATAAAATCTTAAAAAAAAAAGAGAGAGAGAATAGACAAGAGGAACAAAGGTAGAAGCAGGAAGAACCAATTAGACTATTATAATATTAAAAGAGGGATATTTAGTGGATTAGATTATTTTTTAAAAGATTTAGTTATTTGAGAGAGAAAGCATGCATGCACGCGGAGGAGAAAAGGGGCAGAGGAAGAGGGAGAAAGAAACGGAGAGAAGCAGACTCCCCCTTAAGCACAGAGCCCAACATGGGGCTCAATCTCACAACACTGAGTTCACAACTTGAGCCAAAACCAAGAGTCAGACATTTAACTTACCAAGGAGCCCAGGCGCCCCAATGGATTTGATTACTATATAGGCAGCAGAGGTGGGGAAAAAGAGGTGGAATTGTGTGTATATTTTGTAGGTAGAATCAAGAGAATTTGTTGATGGAGGTTAATGGCAACTGAGTGTTAATGAAATGAAGAGTAATCCTCTGAGCCAGGGATTTTAGAGTCATTGGAAGGAGCTACTGTGGCAACCCATACTCAGTGCCATGAAACATTTCAGCATTAATGTTCTAAGTAGACTTAGCCAGGCTTAACCCCTGAAGAAAGTAGATCCTAGAAGGATGTTTGTAGCTAAATAACAACTGAGTACAGGAATTTCTAGCAATGAAACAAAATTGCCAGCTATTTTTTAATTCAAATGTTTTGTTTTGTGTTTTCCTCGCAAGAAAAAACCAAGGAGGGAATTTCTGTTTCTCTGTCTGACATGTAAAAAGCTTGGAAGTTGTCACTCCTACATTCCCAACAAGAAAACGGCTGAACAAACTGAAAATCAATACCTCTTCCTAGTTCCATCAGAGAATTGAGGCCACAGGGCAGACTGTCACCCTCAAAACTGGAGAAACAGGCAAATAAGGAGGATTGCAGCTTACTGGGAGCAGAAACCAATGCTGGAGCCTGCTGGGAACACTCAAGGGTAAGCAACATTGCTAGAGACTAGATGAGACTTCAGAGGGAAAATCTCCTGGGGGCCCAGCCTAACAAGGACCCCCACACTTTCATGAGTTATACCTCTGGGAGCTGTGTCATGTTCTCAAGGTGAAGATCAAAGAAAAATCCCCTCTTGCTTCAATCAGGGGGAAGAAAAAATTAAGCATATTGGACTAAGTCTTGAACTCTAAAGAGAATTCCATTCTCCTTAATAGTGGCCTGCCCCCAAGGGATTTGGTAAAACCTAAACTACTTATTGTAGAGCCCAAGCAATCTGGGGGAAGGGAAATACCAGGTTATAGCCATGTTTAGCCTTCTTGTCTCATCTGAAAGAGGAGAAGAGAACTGAGAAAGACAGGTAAAAGGTCACAGCACAAAGGCACAGGCTCATTTAAAAGAAAGAGAGAGAGAGAAACCTAATCAAAGGACTATAGGACACTCCCCTTCTCTCTATATTTGACCATCATATAAACAGGGCTCCTATATAATAACAGGAGATTACAAGTAAAACAAAACAAAACAAAACAAAAACCAACAAGCCTCAGACTCTATTTTTGAAGGAGTCTCTAGAGAAACACAAAGACAACAGGAGAGACAAAAACAAGGATAGCAGAGGGAATTTCAGCCTCTGACACCACAGCTATAACAAACTGTGAACACAGGATCATTCCTAACTAAACAAACATAAACTGTCACACTAAAGGCTTATTTACCTTGGTTCATATTATCCAATACACTATGTCCAGCTTTCAAAAAAAACTTATAAGAAATGCTAAAAGGCAAAAAACACAATCTGAAGAGACAAAGAAAACATTTGAGTCAGACTCAGATATGGTGGAGATTTGGGGCTTCTCAGATCAAGAATTAAAAATAACTATGACTAATATGCTAATGGCTCTAGCAGAAAAAGTGGACAACAGGCAAGAACAGATGGGCAAGGTAAGCAGAGATATGGAAACCCTAAGAAACAATCAGAAGAAAATGCCAGAAATGAAAAACACTGTAACAAAAATAAGAACATATTTGATGGGCTCATTAGTATACTGGTCAGGGATGAGGAAAGAATCAGTGAGTTAAACATAAGGCAATACAAACTTCCCAAGCTGAAAAAAAAAAAAAAAAAAAAAAGGAATTTGGTATCTCAAACCCATTCCTGCTACACTGTTCTACATCAAACCTCTTCATCTCTCATCTGGACAACTAGAATTACCCTGCTCTAGTTACAGATACCACCAATTCATTCTCCACACCACTACCAGCCTGATCTTTCTTAAAAGCACCACATCACTCACTAGTTCAAAATTCCTGTCATTGCCATTGTCTATAGCTGTTTTAGAAGTGGACTCTGTATCTAAATGAAATATTCACATAGAAGTACAACGTGTGAAGCAGATAAATGCAGAAATGCTCTGTTGAATTATGTAAACTACTTAGCAAAGCATGCAAGGTCTTTCCTGATCTGTCCCCTGCCTACCTCTCCAGCAACATCTCCTAACTCTACAGAATTGGCATGGTTTGGTGGCTTAAAAAGAAAAGAATTGAAACAATAGAACAGAATACCCAAGAATTGTGGACAATGACAAAAGTTATAACACCTATGTGATGAGAATACCAGAAAGAGAAGAAGGAGAGAAAGCAACAGAAGAAATATTCTATGCATACATGTCTAAGAGTTTTCCAAAATTAATGAAAGACACTAAAGCACAGATCCAGGAAACTCAGAAGACAACATGCAGTATAGATGACAAAAAAAATCTACATCTAGGCATATTATATTCAAACTGAAGGAAATCAAAAACAAGGAAAACCCTGAAAGAAGCTGGAGGGAAAGAGACAACACCTTACCAAAAGAGGGACAAGGATAAGAATTACATCAGACTTTTCTTCAGAAATCATACAATCAGGAAGAGAATGAATGAAATATTTAAAGTGCTGAGTGGGGAAAAAAGAAAGCATAGAATTCTGTGTCCAAAAAAAATTATCCTTGCAAGATAAAGGAGAAATCAAGACTGTCAGACAAACAAAAACATAGAGTATTTGTCACCAGTAGATCTATCTTACAAGAAACATTAAAAGACATTTTTCAGAGAGAAGGAAAATGATATAGGTCAGAAACTTGGATCTTCATAAGGAAAGAAAGGGCATTAGAGAAGAAATAAATGAAGGCAAAATAAAATATTCTTTTATTTTTAAATGATCTAACAGACAATAGTTTGTTCAAAATAATAATACCAATAATGTATTGAATAATTATAGCTTATGGATAAATGAGTTGAATAAGGGGCAGGAGGGAGGAATCGGAAATACTCTTATAAAGTACCTGCACTCCCTGCAAGGTGGTATTATATTATTTCCAGGTGAACTTAGATTAGTTGTAAATGTATATTGCAAACTCTAAGGCAGCAACTAAAAACTGTTAATAGAAGTATGATCAATAAAACAAGGGAAGAGAGAAAAGGAATCAGAAAATGCTCAATTAAAGCAGAGAGGGTAGATTAAAAGTGAAAAAAAAAACAAAAGAAATACACACACATGCACACAGAAAGAAAGATAACAGATAACAGAAATAAATATGGTAGATATTAATCCAGTTATATCAATAATTGCTTTAAATGTGAATTGTCTTTAAATATATCAACTGAATGTGTGGTAATTAATACATTTTTAAAAATTATTCATGAGAGACACAGAGAGAGAGACGCAGAGATATAGACAGAGAGAGAAGCAGGCTCCTGGTGGGAAGCCCAATGTGGGACTTGATCCTGTCATGCCATGAGCCAAAGGCAGACATTCAACTGCCGAGCCACGCAGGCATCCCTAAATATATCATTTAAAAAACAGAGACTGTCAAGGTAGATAAAAATTGAGATCGAACTACACGCTGTCCACAAAAATCTACTCTAAATATAAAGATACATAGACTATAAAAGTAGAGAGATGGAGAAAGATATGTCTTGGTATAGAGACCCCTTTCAGGCAACAAGCTTGAGCAATGGAAACCTCAGTAAGGTAAACAAAACAAAACAAAAGGGCCCACAATGACCACAGAACTGAATGCAAACAGGCAATACAAACAGGTTCATTAAACAATCCACCTCAAAACAGTCATAGTCCCTAACTGCCAATTATAACAGGCACAGTTGCTAAGATTACCAAAAAAAGAGAAAATTCCATACATTCCCATACCTCCTCACCATCTGTGCTGCTGGCCCCCATCCCATTGGCACCCCCCATGTTTAGTGGCCCCAATCCGACTGGAGCACCCCCAGACCTGGTAATATGAATCAAAAGAAAACAACTAGCTATATTAATATGACTTTCTGGGCAAACTTCAGAGCAAGGAAAACTCAAGAAGAAAAGAGATACATTAAATAATGACGAAGAGGTCAACTGTCTAAGAAGACATAAGAACCCTTAAATATATTCACCTAACCACAGAATACTAAATTATGTTGGGTAAAAACTGATAAAATTGTAAGAAAATACAGACAAATTTGCTATTACACTTAGAGACCTGAATATCTATACTTTGATAACTGATAGATTCAGCAGGCAGATAATCATTAAGAATAGAGTTGAAATAAACAGTTACCATTAATCAACTGGATTTAATTGACATGCATAGAATACATCATCCAATAACAACCAAGTACACATTCTTCTCATACTCACATGGAACATTTATAAGGTAGACCATATTCCAGGCCATAAGATACATCTTAACAGAAAAGAAGAATAGAAATCACACAAAGTATGCTATTGGACCACAGTGGAATTAAACTAGAAATCAATAACCAAAAGATAGCTAGGATATCCCAAAAGATTTGGAGATTAAACAGCACACATCTAAATAAGACAAAGTTTAAAGAAAAAGCCTAAAAAATTTTGAAGATATTTTGAACTAAATGAAAATGAAAATACAGCTTTTAGAAATTTATGGGACACAGCAAAAGCAATTCTTTAGAGGAAAAATTATAGCATTTGATGCATAATTTCTTCTAAAAGAAGAAATTTCTTAAAGAAGATGTAAAATCAATAATTCCTGCACTTTAGGAAACTAGAAAGAACAAATTAAATCTAAAGTAAGTGGAAGGAAAAAAATTAGAATTAGAATAGAAATCATTGAAATTGAAAAGTGGAAATCAACACAGAAAGGTCAATGATACCAAAAGGTGGTTCTCTCAAAAGATCACTTAAAATGATAAAACTATAGCCAGGTTGACCAAGAAAAAAAGGGAAGAGATAAATTACCAACATCGAAAATGAAAGAGGAGCCATCACTACCGACCCGATAATAGTAAAGAGTAAGAAGGTGATATTATAAACAACTCTATACCCCACATATGTGATAACTTAGATGAAAGAGCCCAATTCCTCAAGAGACAGGAGACAGTCTGAATAGGCCTCTATCTATTAAAGGAATGAAAGCAATAATTAGTAACCATTTAAAACAGAAAGCACCATTCCCAAATGGTTTTATTGGTGAATTCTATCAAACATTTAAAGAAGAAATGATGTCAATTCTCTACAATCTATTCCAAAAAATAGGGCAGAGGAACACTTCCCAATCTGTTCATGAGAACAGCATTACTCTAAACCAAAATCAAAGATATCACAAGAAAGGAAAATTACACATCAACACTCTTATGAACACAGATGCAAAATGCTCAACAAAATATTGTCAAATAGAACCCAATAACTATACACTGTAATCAAACGGGATTTATTCCAGATATGCAGGGTTGGTTCAACGTTCAAAAGTCAATTAATATAGTTCATCACAGCAAAGGAAGAAAAATCCTACAAAGATATTAATGCACATAGAAAAAGCATTTGACAAAATCCAACATCCACTCATGATAAAAACCCTCAGCAAACTAGCCATAGAGGGTGTTACAGGCTGAATTATGTCCTCCCAAATTCGTTTATTGAAGCCCTAATTCCTAGTGCCTCAGAATGTGACCATGTTTGGAGACAGGGTATTTAACGAGTTAATAAAGTCAAAATGAGGTCATTATAGTGGGTCCTAATCCAATATGACTGATGTCCTTCCACAGGACACAGACAGAAAGAGGACCATGTTAAGACACAAGCAGAAGACAAACATCTACAAACTAACAGGAGAGATCTTAAAAGGAATCAGTCCTGATGACACTTTGATCTCAGACTTCTGGCCTCCAGAAATGTGAAGGGAAATATTTCTGTTGTTTGAGTCACCCAGTCCATGGTGTTTTCTTACGGCGTCCTAGCAAATGGATACTAATAGGGAACTTCATCAACTTAATAAAGAACATCTATTTAAAAAATCTACAGCAAAGTAACATCATACCTAATGCTGAGACACTTGAGTCTGTCCCCCTAAGATCAGTATCAAGGCAAGATGTTCTCTCTTGCCACTCCTCCTCAATATCTTACTGAAAGTCCTAGGTAATGCAATAAGATAAAGGCATAAAAAGTATACAGACTGGGAAGGAAGAAATAAAATTGTACACAGATGACATGAGTATCTATCTAGAAAATTCCAAAGACTCAACAAACAACTCCTGGAACCTATAAGCAATTACAGCAAAGTTGCAGGATACTGGTTTATGGAATTTAACTAAATGTACCCCTCTAAAGCAAGATGCTAATCATTGGGGAAACTGTGTGCAACAGAGAGGGGCAGGGGGTGTAGGAGCACCCTCTGTACCTTCTGTTCAATCTTTCTGTAAACTGCTCTTAAAAATAAAGTCTATTATTTAAGAATAACTAAGAAGTCAATGAGGCCTAAAATACCTTCCAATCTAGGCACAAAAAAGAGGATTCCCAGAAAACTTTCCCTCTTAAAAAAAGACAAGCACAAGCGAGCGGCAGCTCCTGGATTTTCTGGATTGCAACACGGTGCAGCAATGACACCAAAGAGGGGAGGAACAACAGCAAACCCCCAGCACAGCAGCTGGTGAGCTCTGTACCGTGAAGGTAGAAAATGTATAATCAAAGATGGAAGCTTGATCAATGACAGCTGAAAGGAGGCACCTGGTCACAGAACAGGTGCTCAATAAATATTTATTTGTTTAGCCCGGCGAGACATCAAAATAGACAATGTGGACTGAGGGAAGACCAATTTGGAGAACTAATGGAAAAGTATGACTGAGTCTAAGAGACCTCAGGGCAGTGACTGCTAAGGGCTTCGCTGGTACTCTAGTGAGGGTGTCTGTAGTTTCCAACCTTATAATTCACTCTGGGCTTGGGTTTACAGTGTGTCAACTACATAGAGTTCATTATGTAGCTCGGTTTCATTTTTTTTTTCTCAAGCAATCTATCATTGTATTGTAAAGCCCTTACTGCATTTTAATAAAAAAAAATACATAAACAGAAAAACCTTCAAATATAGCTGAATAAAAAATTTCTGAATCTAATACTCAGCTTGGGCTGGTAGCAAAGGAGAATGAAACAGATAGTCATCCTGTCTTGGACCTGCTTCAGATTTCAGATTCTGAATCCGGCACCGAAAGAAGTCAGGTGGCATGAGCACAGAGCACATACACTGTCTCACCGAGTAGTGAATGTACGTGGAACCCGCCTGCCCCTCCTCGGATGATGGATCTTCTGAGACAAAACCAGGCCCGTGTTAAACAATGATCTCATCCCGAGGCCTGAAGCATCCCTTTCAAATAATTGACTTGGAAGTCAGAAATTCTGCTTTTCCAGTGCAATTAGTAAATCTAATCACATATATTCACACTCTCAAGGGGTCCTGACTAGCAGTAACAGCTTGGTTATTCACAATCAATGAAATTAATGCCGCTATTTTTATAACATGAAAAAAGCCACAGGAAAATAAGCCTCCAGGCTGTGGACCTTGGTCAAAGAAAGAATAAAAATAAAAGCAAAGAATAAAGTATGTCAGTGAGTTATTAGACAAAGAGTCATTTTAAAGTTCCAGCAAGGCTAGGCCTTGGGGTCCTTGTTATTCCAAATTGATTCTGTGCTCCAGATCACCTAGAAGGAAAACGTCATTCAAATAAAAAAGGTTCCTTTACATGAAACTGTGTGTTTAACTGGCAACATATAATTTCATTTAAAAAAAAAAATTAGGAGCAATTGCTGCTAAAGCCATTTCAGGGACAAGAGGAGGGGAGGATCTGTCAGCACTGTGGGAGCAAAAAATGATGTGCCACCAAGCTTTATTCCAATCATTTGCTTCATAGTTAAGTTTAATTACACATTACACACTGTCCTGTAATTATGCCGCTTGGGAAACTGCCAATTTCCCCCTTGAAATGTTAAAAGTTCCTTAATTTATTTTAAAGACTCAGCACTGCCTCCATCAGCACCCTGCCTTAGTGAGTGGAGGATACTTGGTTCCTGCTCCCTTTAAATGACGACTAGTGGGCAGCCAGGGAGCCGCTGCATGGTTTGACATACAGTGTGGAGGGCTGACCATGTGCACGGCCCCAAGAACACTGTATTTATAATAAGATCTGATGATTTTGTGTCCTTGAAATTGACAACCGGAGAATGTGAGAAGCATGACTGTTCCTTCTGCCCGCCCTTGGGAGGCTGAAATTTAAGTTCTTTATTCTTAGCAAGAGAGAGAGGACATATTCATCAAGCATAACTTTTTGCACTGGGAAAGGGAAAAGGCAAATAAAATGGTTTGAGCACCCATTGTGTGCTGATCCTCTATTTAGAACTTCACAAACGTCACCGTGGACCCCCAGGTACTGGTGGCCACTAACTCAGGTCCCTCAGGTACAAGGCACATAACTAGAATGCATGAAGCAGACAGACAATATGATAGAGAGTTCTGGGGCTCATGGTTACTTGAAGAGAGAATGTCTGCCCAGCCTACAGGCAACTCAAATTCTCTTCCCTTTAAAAATACTGGGCCACTTGAGCAAACACATCCACAGACTCATTTGAACCGCAGCTGAGACCCCCGTAGGAATCTAAAAACCCCTAAAAAGCCACCAGAAGCAGACTGCTTGGCTTTAAATTCAGCTCTGGCACTTCCCCAGCTGTGCAACGTTGGGCAAGCCACCTAACTTCTCCATGTGACAGTCTCCTCATCTGTAAAATAGAAGTAACAGCAGTGCTGACCTCAGAGGGGTGTTGTGAAAGATTAATAAACGGGCTTGGCACAGTTGTTATGTCATGGCAAGCTCTGTGTTGGCTACCACACGTATGTTTATGCCTTCTGATGAAGGAGACAGAAGTCAAAATGAGTTTCCCCCAAAAGGCTTTGAATTTGATGTGGGTCTCAGCAAACA